>NC_143572.1:46717500-47067500 GCF_054136105.1 Typopeltis vanoorti | reverse complement strand
AGCGAAAAGTCAGCTACTGGAACAAATCTGAACACACACCCTAACTCAACATCACCAGAGTTAAAGATCAGTACTATCAACATAAGAAGCCTGAATGGCAAAGAAATGGAGCTAGCTGAGGAATTAGATAAGTACCAGATCGACATAATAGGGGTGACTGAAACAAAAAAGACAAAAACTGGTGAGATCTTTCTGAGCAATAAATACAAAATGTTATATTCAGGCAATGACAATCAAGGAAAAGAAGGAGTAGCCATAGTATTCAACACAAAATATCAGGCTAATCTTCTTGAATGGCAGTCAGTCTCAAGTAGAGTAATGTGGGCAAATATGAGAATGGGGAACTGGACAATGAGACTTATTTGTGCCTATGGTCCCACAGAAGGTTCTACTAAGGTAGAACTAGAGGAATGTTTTGAGGCTTTAGAAAAAGCAACTGACACAATGAAAAGGGAAAAGTTGGTCCTTGTTGGTGATCTAAATAGCAGAGTAGGAAATAATTGTGAGACATAGAGAAATATTTTGGGAAAATTTGGAGAAAAGAGCAAAGCTAATAATAATGGCAAATATCTGTTGGATTTCTGCTCAGGACATGGATTGGTTATTACTAACACCATATTCCAACATAAAAATGTGCACAAATTCACATGGAGAGAAGAGGCAAGGAATAAGAAAAGTTTCATTGACTATATTATTGTTAATAGTGATGTTTTCTCCCTGGTGCAGGACACCAGAGTGTACAGAGGATTTGAAATTGGAAGTGATCACTATTTAGTCTTGAGCAGGATAAAATTGAATTTCATATTGAAAAGAATAACATGTAAGAAAGTTTTGAAGCGAATAAAAGTTGAACAGCTCTCAGATGTGAACATTAGACTAAAATACACAAAGATTATTGAAGAAAAAATGAAAGAGTTTGAGAACAGGAATCAAACCTTGGAGATTCAGTGGCAAGCCTTGAAGAAAGCCCTGATTGATTCATTGTGATGATGTTTGCAAGGATAGAAAAATTAGAACTCCATGGTGGATACAGGAAGTTAAAGAGGCAGTGAAGGAAAAGAAGAAAGCATATCAAAAGTTCCTGTCAAATAAATCAGTTTGTGCTCTTAGAGAATATAGAGACAAATGCAAGAGTGCTAAACACTGTGTAAAACTAGCTAAACAAAAGTCATGGGAGGACTTTGGCAAGAATATAGAAAATAAATATCAAGAAGGTGGCAAAATATTCTGGAGGTTTTTGAAGAAGATTAGGAATGGAGGAAAGAGTGCTGTTAAAGGCGTTAGAGATGATAAAGGTGACATGAAAACAGGAGAAAAAAGATATCCTTGAAGTATGGAGTAATTACTTCAAAAAATTGCTAAATGAAACAAGTAGTGATAGCACAGTGGTAAAAAAACACTCAACAGGCATACAGTCAGGAATACATATCCATACTTGAAGAAGAAAGAGGCATCAAAGGCTTGAAATGTGTAAAGGCAGCAGGAGTAGATGATATTCCACCAGAAATGCTGAAGTATGGTGGTGTAAGAGTCTTACAGTGGCTGTACTGCATAGTTCAGAAAGCCTGGACAGAGGGATGAATTCCAATGATTGGAATAGAGCTCTCATAGTACCCATATATAAAAAGGGAAATAAAACTGAATGTAGGAATTACAGAGGTATTTCCCTATTGAGTGTTCCTGGCAAGATCTATGCAAGTATACTTGAGAAACGGTTGAGAAGAATTGTGGAAGAAAAGCTTGGTGAAGAACAAGCTGGATTCAGGCCAAACAGAGGCTGTCAGGATCAGATCTTCACTTTACGACAAATAGTTGAGAAAGCATGGGAATATAATAAAGATCTGTATTTAAGTTTTGTCGATTTGGAAAAGGCATATGATAAGGTGCCAAGAGAGAAGCTATTCAATACACTACAGTTATATGGTGTCGATGGGACATTATATCAAGCAGCACTTAGTCTTTATTTGAGTTGTAAGTCAGCAGTTAGAATTGAAGGAAGTACAGGAAGATGGTTCAATGTTAAATCTGGTGTTAGACAAGGATGTACATTATTCCCTCTGTTATTCATTATCTATATGGATCACATTATGAAGGAAAGTGATATTAAACATGATATCAAAATTGGAGATGTTAATGTCAGCTCTTTGCTTTATGCGGATGATGTTATACTTATCATTATATCCGCTACAAGTCTGCAAGATTCTCTCACTAAATTGAATAATTGTTGTAATAGATATGGTATGAAGGTCAGCATTAAAAAGACAAAGACAATGAAAATAGGCAGAATCATTGAAAATGTCAACTCCATTCACAACTGTGTTGTGAATGGAAAACCTGTAGAACAAGTAAACATTTCAGCTACTTAGGCATGATTTTTAGTGAAGATGGTAAATTCAGTATAGAAATAGACAACAGAATCAGCAAAGCTGGTATGGTGGGAAGTCAATTGAATAAATTCATATGGAATAAGAGAGAAATTAGTCAGAACACTAAATTTGCTGTATACAAGACTGTGTTCAAACCAATTTTAACTTATGGATCTGAGAGTTGGCTTAGAAGTAAAACACTTGACCAAAGACTAGAGACCGCAGATATGAGAGTCCTAAGAAAGATTATAGGCGTGAACAGATGGCATCAATGGTAATATCATATTAAAAATGAGGATATTAGGAAAGAACTTGACATTGTCAGCATCCAGGAATGCGCTAGCAGAGCTAATCTCAGGTGGTATGGTCACTTAAATAGAATGGGCGAAGAATGATTAGCAATACAAGTGTTCTCTGCTAGGTTGGCAGCAAAATGACCCAGAGGAAGACCAAGATATAGGTGGATTGATACGGTACAAAGTGCCTTAGACCATAGAAATATAAGATCTGATAATGTTGGAGTCTTGACAAGTAACAGACTGATTTGGAGGGAAATTGTAGATAGGAAGTTAGTAATGATGTAATTTTTTTCATGTAGTACTATCATATCCTGTACATCCCTTGAGGGTACATGGCAGGAATTTGATGATGATGATGAGCTACTCAGCTTTGAATCTCTTAAAACTCTTATATTTTTCTATTTAGTGTGATATTAATTTTATATTACTTAAAAACTATATTGTGATCAGTTGTTGGAAGTTTTTCCACTTGATTATACTATAAATTAAAGATGCCAAGAAATTCTTGGTGTAATCCTTTATCCAAGTGTAAGCAAACAAAGTTTGTACCTGAAGTATTTTCAGGACTGGGCAATTCGTATATAGAGGCTAGTGACTTCGCATCACTTGCCTTAGTATCCCATAATGCAAAGGCAAGTGATATGAATTCATTAGCCTTTATATACGAGTTGCCCAGTCCTGAAAATACTTCAGGTGCAAACTTTGTTTGCTTACACTTAAATAAAGGATTAAACCAAGAATATAATTTCTAGGCATCTTTAATCTATACATTGTGATCAATTTTTAATTATAAGAATATACAGGAAATTTTATCCTAAACTGGTGTAAAGATATTGCAATGAAAAATAAGCTAGTCTCTTCCAGTCTCGTGCCATCACTTTCTTGGTCTTCCAATTCTTCTTTTTCCGTTTATAGTCTGATTCTGGTGTGTGTTTGTACCAAGCATGGCTTAAATATGTTTATTTATTATGCCATTTACTTTAACAAAATTTGATATTTTAATGTCTATATCTTTTTCATCTTAATGTGATAAGTTTGCATCCCAGGTATTTAAAAGTATTTACTTGATAAGTAAGTCAATAAAATAAAACCTTTATTTCTTGTGATTTCTTTCCATGTGTTATGCACATCTTTTTGTAGAAACATGGTATTAGTAAGCTAGTACATGTCAAATAGAAATTAGTTACTTGCCATTATTAACTTTTTTTAAAATCATTTCTCTATGTCTGGAATTCATTTTCTACTCTCTCTGTTGTTCAGTTCTCAAAAAAACTCCTCTGTTTCTTTAGTAGAGCCTTCTGTGTGACCATAGGCTTAAATAAGTTGCAATGTCCAGTTTCTTATTTGAAATTTGCCATATTTGGGCTTGAAATTGCCTGCCAATCAAAAAGTTTATCTTTATGTTTAGTGCTGAATACTACATCTACTCATTCTTTCCCTGATCACTGAATGTAACATCTCATACCATTAGAATTAAACTGAATTCATCTGCTAACTTCACCTCTTTTCCATTTGATGGTGATTATATTCAATTCTGTTGGGTTTGTTCTAGTAGTTCACTTGTTACTTTTTATCCTGGTTTCCTCAAAAATCAATCTTTATATAAATAGGCATTTCATGACATTTGTCTATTAGCTAACAGCAATACAGAATGCAGTTTGGTTGGCTAAGTTCCATATTGTCAACCTGTCCTCATTTGTTTAGTATCCTAGTGCATACCTAATAATAGGACATACAGTGAAAAGACAAGGATTCAATATTGAGTTATCAACCCAATTCATTTTTTCAATTTCCTTACAGAATGTGTGAAGGTTTCTCCTTACCCAGCTTTGGTCTTTAAATAACTCCCAGAATTAAACTGAATATGAGAATTGCAGACTTGCTGACCTGGAAAAGTCGTAAGGTGGTGGGTTTGATTTCCATTGTGGACATGGATGCTTATGAATGGCTTTTGATGGCTGATGAATTTCATCTCCTCATTGTTGAGATCACTAGCTTGTTTATTGGAGACTGGAAATAGCTTGTGATCTCAAAAATGGAGAGATGGAAACCCTGCTCTAGAGATAGAGCAGGATTTTCACATTATATCTAGCCTTTAGCCCACCCAGGGCAAAAATGTATGATAGGTTCACATTTTGTGGGGGATGATTCACATAAAATACCAACCATCCTTGATTCTGTAGTTCTATACTTCTCCAGATCTATAATACTCTTAATAACTTGAAACAAAACTGAGATTATACCGAAAGAAAATTTCTGCAATCAACAATAACAAACTCATAGGGACCATGCGAATAATTTGTTATAATGGGTAGTTTGCTGTAGTGAATTTCCTATAGCATATAGCAATTTGACTGCCTGTATCTGATCAGGACTTTTCAGTAATTTTCTGCACTGAGTCAGTGAGTGAGTTTATTATAATGATGTTTGTTTGTAAGAGCCAACTGTAGTAATTAACTTTTTATTAAAAATAATCTTCAGTATATTGTTCAAAGGCCAGTTGTAATGCTGGAGATTTTCACATTATTTTACCTTTAGCCCACTCATGATATTAAGGTGCAGTAAGTTTACAACCTTTCATATGTGAGATTGACATTTAAAAAAAAAAAAAAAAGGAAAAAAATCCAGTTACTGACACCATTTTAACACTGCAATCTTTATTTATAAAAATAGTTGTTAAGACTGCATTTTTATTTTAAGGCAAAGAGTTGACTGTGTTTTAAATTTTGTAGATCTTGAAAAGGCTTATGATTTGGTTACTAGAGGAAAAGTGTTCAAAATAACACAGCTGCATGGGGTAAATGGAAAAGTATACTCAGTAATATCTTGTTACATTCTTCAAGCCTGTGAATGTTCAAAATAAGCTTTGGCTTCAGAATCTTCATTTAATAGGATGAGGTAATTAAATTGTGGTTTAAGCCAATAAGAATTGGTCAGCTCAATCCAAAATACAGAGAATTTGAAAGGAGTGATCAGTATTTAGTTTTGAGCAGAATAAAATTGAATTTCATATTGAAAAGAAGAGTGTGTAAGGAAGTTTTGAAACAAATCAAAGTTGAGCAGCTTTTCAGAGATAAACTGTAGACTCAAATATCATTCATGAAAAAATTAACGATTGAAAACAAGAACCAAACCTTGGAGATTCAGTGGCAAATCCTGACGACTACACTGTTCACTCACAGAGGCTTGTGGTGGGGTTGTCTGTAAGGATAGAAAAATCAAAACTCCATGGTGGACCACTCACCCTGTGTGCTGACTGGGGTTAAAGAATAGTCCCAAACGACTAAAATAATCATTTTAGTCATAAAAGGCAACTAAAATTGAGTATGCAGTCCCCAAGGGTATAGCCAGGTTCCTTCTTATAAGGTTGGGTGCAGGACTAACAACCCTGCCCTATAAAAACTTAACTTGTTAAAGTCAAAAGGAAAATTAACCAGACGGACTTCACGGAATGGCCTGGACAACAGAAAAAGGATTATGAATACTGGTTTGGAAGCTGGAATGTATGACCAAAAAGGAGATGATGTGGAGGATGATTTAAAGAAAATAAGAGTAAATAATTGGAGGAACAAGGCACAGAATCATGAAGAATGGAAGGCTATCCTAAGGCAGGCCCAGATCCGAAATGGACTGTAATGCTGAGTAGTAGTAGTATAGTAGACCACTCAGGAAATTGAAGAGGCAATCAAAAGAAAGCATATCAAAAGTTCCTGGCAAGTAAGTCAGCTTGTGCTCTTGGAGAATACAGAGCAAAATGTAAGAAAGTGAAGCACTCTGTAAAACTAGCTAAACAAAAGTCATAAGAATTTGGTAACAACATAGAAAATAAATATCAAGAAGGGGGCAAAATATTCTGGAAGCTATTGGAGAAAAGAAAACAGATGATAAAGGTGACATGAAAACTAAAAATGACATGAAAATGCCTAGAGTAATTCTTTTGAAAGACTGCTAAATGAAACAAGCGGTGTCAGCACGGTGGTAAGAAACTTTCAACTGGAATGCAGTCAGGAATATATATCCATTATTGAAGTAGAAAAAGTAATCAAAAACCTGAAATGTGGAAAGGCAGCTAGAGTAGTAGAAATTTGACCAGATATGCTCAAATATGGTAGTACAAAAGTTGGCTGCATTGCATAATTCAGAAGCCTGCTCAGGGGATAGAATTCCAGATGATTGGAGTAGAGCTCTCATACTAACCCATCTATAAAAAGTGAAATAAAACTGAATGTGAGAATTATATTCAATTTTACACATCTGCCTTTAAAGTATTCAACCAATGCTGATTATCAGTGCTCACCTATGACTCAGAAACTTGGATAAATGGAGAAACAAATACTAGTGACTGAAAGAAGAATGGAGAGAAATATTCTAGGAATAACAGTAATGGATAAAAAGAAGAAGAAATGGATCAGATCACAGACAAAAGTCTTGGATGCAACAGAAATTGTAAAAGCATCCAAATGGAGATAGGCAGGACATCTGGCTCGAGGAATGGACAATGGATGGATCAGAAAAGTAACAGAATGGATACCATCCAGAAAGAGAAGACAAGGACACCCGAAACAAAATGGGCAAGCAGATGAAATAGAAAAACTGGATAGAAAGAGATGGATGGCAGAAGTAGAAGACCAGAAAAATTGGAATATCATTGGGAAGGCCTTCATTCAGCAGTGGATCGAAAGTGGCTGAGAAAGAAGAAGAGTGAGAATTACAGAGATATTTCCTGTATTTTTCATTTATGCAACTATACTTTAGAAACAACTAAGAAAAATTGTAGCAAGGAAGCTTGGTGAAGTTAGTGAAGAACATGCTGTATTCAGGCCAAATATAGGTTGTCAGGATCAGATTTTCACTTTAGTGCTGCAGTTATATGGTATAAATGGAACATTATATTAAGCAACACAGTTTCTATTTAAGCTGAAAGTCAGCAGTTAGAATTGATATATGTTCAGGAAGATGGTTTGATGTTGAATCAGGTGTGTGACAAGGGTACACGTTATCTCACTGCTATTCATTATCATATGGATCACATTATGAAGGAAAGTGGTATTAAATCTGATATCAAAATTGGCAATGTTAATCTTAGCACTTTACTTTATGCAGAGTGGTATTATACTTCTGAATAAATCCATTACAAGGCTGCAAGATTCCATAAGTAAATTGAATAACTGTTGTGATAAATTTGGTATGAAAAGCAGCAATAAGAAGACAAAAACAGTGAAAATAGGCAGAACCGATGTAGCCTGAATTGTGAACATATAAAACAAGAAAAACATTTCAGCCATTTAGGCACAATTTTTAGTGAAGATGGTATTAAATATGGAAATAGACAACAGCTAATAAAGCTGATATTGTAGGAAGTCATCTGAATAAATTTATATGGAACAAGAAAGAAATTAGTTAAAACACAAAATTAGCTGTATACAAGACAGGTGTTCAAAACCAGTCTTAACTTATGGATGTGAAAGCTGGGTTAGAAATATAACACTTGATCAATGACTACAGACCTCTGATATGCGAGTTCTGAGAAAGATTAATGCAGTGAACAGATGGCATCAATGGCAGTATCTCATTAAAAATGAGGATATTAGGAAAGAACTTGCCATTGTTAGCATTCAGGAATGTGTTAGTAGAGCTAATCTTAGGTGGTATGGTCACTTAAACAGAATGGGAGAGGACAGATTAGCAAAACAAGTGTTCTTTGCAGGAAAAAGACCCAGAGGAAGACCAAATTAATGGTTTATGCTGAATCTGGTGTTATATAAGGAAGATAAAGGCATCTTCTTATTATGCATCTGTATGGATCACACTGAAAGGAATAAACCTAATATCAGAATTCTGTATACAAAATTCTATTCATTACTTTGAGATATTATATTCCTAAATAAATTCACTACAAGTCTTGAGGACTCTTTATTTAAATCCAGTAACTGTTGTAACAAATCTGGTAAGAAAATCATCAGTTAAAAACAACTGTGAAAATAGGAAACAGCATGGAAATATTAACTCCATTCTCAGTGGATAACCTGTAGAACAAGTAAAGCATTGCATTGTGAGAAAAATGAGGGGAGCAAATAGATAGCATGAATGGTAGAATCATATTAAAAGTGAATATATTAGGGGAAGAACTTTGTATTAGCATTCTAGAATGTGTAAATAGAGCTGTTCCTAAGCAGAATAAAAGAGGAAATTATAGTAAAACATAACGACAAGAAAAAGAATAACAACAGAAAGACCATGATTGAGGTGGATGGATGCAGTTAATAGTGCTTTCAGACTGGAATATAAGATTTAGTATTGAAGACACGACAAATAACAGATAATTTGTTAGAAAATTGTTTATAAGAAGTTAGTAATAATGTAAACTTAATTATGTAGCAATGTTATAGCATTTTGTGTGCTCCTTAAAAATAAGTATCAGGAAACTGGTGAATATAAACCAAAATTACTATAAATTGTTATGACATGGGATTTGCTTTACTAGCTAGTTGGCTTAAACTCTTTTCGTATTGCTTTTATTTATATTGATTGGTTTCATGTGTAAATTGCAGTGTCCAGAAGACACAAGCCATTCAGAGACCATGTATATTTGGTCAACATAATACATAGGTGCCCATTAAATAATAAGACAGTTTTTACAGGCATACTGTAAATATAATTGAGCAAATCAATATATCATTTTAATTGCTAGTTAAAATTTTGACTTGCTGGAGGTCATCCAGAAGAGTGTGACCACGAAGCCCAATACTATCCTTTAGATGCCTGCCATCTGTGTTTTGAAAATTTGTCTGGACGATATAAATGTTGTACTGAGTTAAGGAGAGATTATATTGAAAATAAAAGATTAATCTTTCTCTTTAAAAATAAAGAGCAACTTTACCCTGCCAGTGAGTGCCTAACCTAGAATTGCCCAACTTCGACATTCTTTGGTTAGAAATATCCCTTCCCCACTTAGTCAAATTCATTTGCTGTCTCTATCGCTCTCCTAATACCACCAACCACTCTTAGCTCTTTAATTTCCTATCCTTAAAAGTTGATTTTCTCTACTCCCACTCTCCTAACAGTGAAATCATCCTCCAAGGTGAATTTTATGTCCATAACACCAACTGGCTTTCCTCTTCCAGTTGTACAGATCCTGCAGGCAGAGATGCTGAAACATTTACCATCACTAATGACCTTACACAAATTGTCCACAAGTTGACTGGAATATTAGATAATCCACACCACTCCCAAATACCGTAGATCTCTTCCTTAACGGTGACCCTTCCAAATGTACAGTGAATGTAGTGAGCCCTCCCCCATCCCCATGCAACAACGCTTACACAGTCACTCCAACACAGGAGTAGTTTGGCATTATAACAGTGCCAAATGGGACAGCCTCCAAGACTACTATACTTCCCATGGTTCTATTGTTTCCGGTCTTCCAATCCAAACATATGCACTGAACATATCACCAAAGTAATCCTCACTGGCATGAAAACATACATTCCCCGCACTTCTCTGAACTACCGTTCCCCAACTAAACCATGGTTTTCCAAAAGATGTGCCAAGGCTGTACAAATGAGAAATCAGGCATACCACAACTGGCTCAAATCAAGAACTCGTCCTCCTTCAATGCCTATGCTGAAGCCTGAAACAGATGCAAGAAAATTATCAATGCTTCCAAAACAGAATTTGAACGGGCAGAAAGCAGGAAACTTGCAGCCTGTCCAAATGGCAGCCATGGTTTTTGGTCTTTTGGCAAAGCAATTGGTCATAACTTTTTCCCTACACTAGCCCCACCCCAATCATACCCAGATGGCTCATTTGCAACATCACCCTCAAAGAAAAAGCTAATCTCCTGGCTTCACACTTTGCCTCCAATGCGTGCATAACTGACAATGGCAAATGCCCTCCAGTCATTCCAACTGCCCACCATACAATGACCCCTGTATCCATTTGCCAGAAAGAGATCATAAACCTGTTGTCTAAATTAGACACAAAAAAGTCTCCATGATGGCATCCTCCAATTGTCCTGAAGGTCTGTGCACCAGAACTGACTCCTATCCTATGCCATCTGTACATACTCTGTTGCTCCATGTGTGTGTGTGTGTGTGTGTGTGTGTGTGTATCCCAAAGCCTGTAAATTAGCCTATATTCAACCCATTCCTAAAAAGGGTGAAAAATCGCTACCATCTAACTACCACCCCTATCTCACTCACCTCAGTCCTATCTAAAGTGATGGAGAAAACCAATTCTCAACTCCTACTCTACCTTGAAGGTATTAAGCGACCACCAGTACAGATTCAATTGATGCTGATCAGCAGGCGATATACTCTCATATATATCCCATCTCTGGACAAATGCCATGGAGAAATTTGGCGAATCCCAAGTGGTCACACTTGATATCTCTAAAACCTTTGACTGGGTCTGGCACAAAGGCTTACTAAGCAAACTCTTATCATTTGGACTGTCTCAGGACTTCTGCTGATGGATTGCCAACTTTCTGTCTGGATGCACACTGTGTGATGGTAGACCACTCCCTATCCTCTCACCATCCAACTAATGCTGGAGTCCCACAACTTTCAGTTCCCTCGCCGACCTTCTTCTTTCTGTAGATCAATGACCTACTTCAGTTGACCTCCAACCTAATACACAATTTTGCAGATGACAGCACATTGCATTCCTCCCTTTCATTTGACAAACCCCACTCCACACAACTCACTTCAACCCACAGCACATCAACCACCATCACTGCCCTTAATTCTAACCTCCAAGCCATCCTCCAATGGAGCTCAGATAACCTCGTCAACTTCAACACTAGTAAAACTCAGTTCTGTCTTATTTCTCACAAAAAAAAAACCATTTTCCTCCAATATTATTTTTGATAACACTCAAATTCCCAGACAAGATGAGGTTTCTCTTCTCGGAATTATCCTGACATAAACACATCACAACCATTGCATCCTCAGCTTCCAAAAAACTAGGATTTCTCTTTCGCTCAAGATGTTGTTTCACCTCTAAACAGCTGTTAACCTTATACAAATCACAAATCTTCCCAGTCGAATACTGTTCTCACATTTGGAGTGGGGGCTCCGAAAAGCTCCCTCAAAATGTTTGACTCAATACAGAGGAGAGCAATTAGACTGACAAATGACCCATCTCTTACCAACTTGCTCCCCTCACTTTCACATACACGTTTGGTCTCTGCAATTTGTATAGTCTATAAATATTTCCTTTGGAAATGTTCATCTGAAACAGCATCAATAATTCCCCCACTCTCTACTAAGCCCATTGGAACATGTACAGCTACCGCACAACATCCTTTCACAGTACAACTTGAAACCCATAGAACAAGTTTCTTTTCCTCCTCCTTCATCCCTCCTACTGCGGTACTGTGGAACAGCCTTCCCCGTGACATATTTCCCAAGAAACAAGTTTCTCCTTTCCCAATCCACTACCCATATACAGTACTAATGTACTATAGGTTGATCAGCCAACCTCTTGTATGTGGGCCCAACATTTAAAAAAAAAAAACTACAAATTTTGACATTTAATAGGTTCTCTGTGTTCTGCCAAGCAACTGTTTGTGTATCTAACTTTGACAGTCTTAAATAAACAGCATAATATCACACCATTTATGAATAAGGAAATGCACAGTGATACTAGTTTTGAAGCATTGGAGGCTTTTGATATTTTAAAGCTATTAGACTTTCAGTTCAAGCTGATGAAACATGCAATTAGAAAAATGACTTCTGTAAATTGTACCTTTCTTTCAGATTAAACTATTTCCTTATAAATGCATCTTGTTCTACTGTATCGAATTTAAAAAAATAAATGAATAACTACTACAAACTAATTGTTGGGAAATTTCACAGAGGTGATTTGGATTTTTTTTCCCATGAAAATTGATTAAATCGTGATACATGACATCTGATTCAACTGTGCAAACAATTTTCTTTGGCCTGCTTAGGTTCACAACTGTACTTAAGGTTTCATCTTTTTTCTGGTTTATTCTGCCATAAGTGATATCAAATAACAGTTTAAACCTAGCACAAGCAAACAACTGGGTCATACTCGCGAGCACTGCTTCATCCCCATCTTCTGACTCCTACAAACTTACCTCTGTATCATGACATAGTACACTTCTTTGATTTACAAAAATTTTCTTTATAAAGTCAAAAAGAAAATTTTTTTTTTTAAATAAGAAAGTCAGTATAAATATCCATTTTTCATAAACTATTTGTAAATTCAGCATTGAGAAACCAGGAGATTGGTGTATACTTTTTTTATGGCCATTTGACTCTTGCTTGATTTCTTATTGTTTTTTCAGTTTACTCCCGCACCATTATCCTTCTCAACCTTGAGTTTATGATTTCTCACTGCCAATTCTAGTTATTTACTTTAACCAACTTTATTAATTTCTCGTCATGATCTCCCATTTTCTAATTCTGCATATCCCTTTTCTGCCTGAAGCTTCACAGCTTCCAGTCATGTGACCACTGTCATGGACTGAATGCAAAGATGTCTTGTTCTCAATCACATTCTCTTAATGCAATTATCAAATCAAACTTTCAGTCCTTGTTTTACTCTGTAATTTGCTAGCTGAAATAGTTAATCCTCAGAAACTCTAGAAATTCTCTCTTTATTCCTGTTGGTTAATTCTTCCTTCATCTGTACTTCCTAACTAAAATTCTCGTGATGATTGATGATCACCATTCTTGCAACTCATTCAGCTGATTTGCCTAAAGCTTTTACTGTCCTCTCTCCTTACACATATTTCCTAGTCATTAGCAACACTGCTGAATATCTAGTTCTGCTCATCTTGCCTCAGACATTATGCTTTCAGAAAAATTCTCTCCTTTTCATCATTGTGCTCTGCTCTGGATGAACATAATTCTGCTGTCATTAGCAAAACTTTTCCTCCTGTTTAACTTTCCTGAATATGCTGTCTCTCAATTTCAGTTCTACTGAGATACTGTCCTTTGTTAACTATGTTTTATCAACACCAGTAATTTTTGGACAACTTAATTCTATTAAGCTGATACAGGACTACAACATCTGTTGAACAGGTTACTGGAATCCTGTATCAATTATGAAATGAAAATAGCAAGGAAAGAGGCAAATATGGATATCAGAATAAATGGCAAAAAATTGAATCAAGTAAAGACATTTAAATATCTAGGAAGTGATATAAGATGTAAAAGTGACATAAAAGCAAGAATAGCAATGGGAACAGATGCCTTTAATAGAAAATGGAATTTATTCAGAAGTAAAATGGATAGAAACCTAAAGAAAAGACTAATAAAATGCTATGTGTGGAGTGTTGCCCTCTATGCAGCTGAAACTTGGACATTGAAGAAAGAAGAAATTAAGATTTTGGAAAGCTTTGAGATGTGGATTTGGAGAAGGATGGAAAAAATCAAATGGACAGATGAAATAACTAAATAACTAATGAAGAAGTCTTAAAAAGAGTAGAAGAAGAAAGAAGTCTGTTAAGGAGGATAAAAAGAAGAAAGGGAAACTGGAGCGGACATATTTTGAGAGGGAATGGAATCATCAGAGATGCCATTGAAGGAAAAATAGACGGAAAAAGATCCAGAGGAAGAGTAATTCTTTTGTCATTTGTAGATAAGCAGCTAACTTATTAGAATGTGTATTAGTTCTTTATGCTATGGCTTCTCACAACTCCAGCTAATACGCTGCAATTATATTTCAAAACCATTCCTACAGTTTCAGTTTTTATGTCATCTTTAATTACTATTAATTTGTACCGTTTCTTCTGATTCCTTTTGTAACTGTTTTGACTATTCTCAACATTTTTAATAGCTTCCAGAAAATTTTGCTGCCATGATACTTAGCTTAATATTTTTCTTAGTCTTCCTGTAATTATGTTTAAACTCTTTCTTTTACACACTTTCTTTACATTTTTCTGTGTATTCTCTGAAGGACGTGTGATTTATTTGCCAGGAATTTATAGGATTTCTTCTTTCTTGGACTGTCTCTGTAATTTATTGAGTTCTGTTTTTCTATCTTGGTAGAAAACTGCCACATGATTTTCTGGTTATGTCAAGTAGTGTTTTATTGTAATGTAGATATGAAATTTTTTATGTGCTAAATACTTTATGGTGACTAATTTTCTTTACATTTTCATTTAAAATAGATATTAGACTAAAAGTTACATTCTGATAGAGAACTAAATTCCAGCACTGATGTGGTAGTTTGAAATGTTGTTATAGCATTACTGTATACTAACCTGCCATTACACTGAAATTTTATAAAGTGGCTATACAAAAGTAAATATCAGCAAGTTTATATATACTGTATATATATCATCTTCAAAACGGGTTGTGTATAGCCTTGTAGCAATGTTCCTTGTACCATAATGCTAGACTGCTATAGGTTCAGTTCTAGTCGATGACAGAAGAAATTTTTTTAGGTCTTTTTTCCACATGTTCCCGAGTTCTATCTTTTGGCTCAGGTAAGTAGGATTTTTAATTCTGGAAACTTGCATTTTTAACCTTGCACCTCAGAAAAGTTGATCACAAAGCTCACTATTTCAGATAATGCAAGGGATGTGGGTGATCATGAGTTGACACCAGTTGTTTGCTTAGTTGTACTTTCAAGATAATTGGCAGCCATGGGTTCAGTTTTCAGTGATGTCTGAGGATGGACACTCCCCCCCCCCCTCCCAAAAAAAAGTTTATTAGCAAAATGCTAAAAGAGTTCTGCCTTTTTTCTTTTGGAAAAAAAAAGGTGTTAGAGGATTTCTTTTTTATTTTATCATCAGAACTTAAATATCTTTACTGTCTTACTTAATGCTGAATGGATAAGGGCTGCCTCTTTACTTTTAAATAATAATCTCTTACCAAAAGTTTACTCTGAATGCATATTACTTTAATTACTGTTAATTTTTCTAGAGATGCTGGCCTTATCTGCTCAATTGTTAGCATATCTGCTCTCCAATCAACAGGCTGTAGGTGCATATCCTTCTGTATCATAGAGATCTTTATGAATGTCTTTAGTTGGGTAGATGAATTTCATCACCTGGTGCAAGATCATTACCTGCTTACTGGAGGTCTGAAGTAGCCTGAAAAAGTTCCATGTTTAGCATATAGTGCAGGGCTGGATTATCTAACCCTCAACCCACCATAGGCCTTTCATGGGTGGAGTTTACATTAATAAAAATACAAAAATAGATATTCAGACATAATTTTACACTTAAGAATATATAATTTCTCGCTTCTTAAAGCCCTCCTTAATCTTGAGTTCTTCATAAAGAATGTGTTTAATTAATGATATTACTCTTACTTTTTAACATAAAATAATAAAATTTTAATATGAATTACAATATATTACTCTTATTTTTTAATATAAAATAATAATAAAATTTTAATATGAATTACAATATATAAGTTTCTCCTGAAAAATGGAATATTTAAAAAAAAACAGAATGCTCTGCTTTACAGCAGAGATGTAATAATTTGATTCTTGCTTTAATGGAAAATTTTCCAAAACAATTGTTTTTTTTTACTTCTGAGTAATTGCAGTTTCCTTTGGGATTGCTTCAGTTTGCTTTTCATAAGCCAAGAAACTATCCATTATTTGCATATAGATTAAATTTACAGTAGTACCTTTTAGAATAGTTTCCATGGTTTATTTCTGACATGAATTATTAGGAAGCTATATAACTGATGCAGATCAAAATAAGCCATTTCACACCATTCAAATTGAAATGAATTAAATTTGAGTGGTAAATGCATTAGATGCATGTTTTTTTCTTTTCAGATTTAACATTTGAGAATGATATCTGAAAATATGTTGAACATGCTTGATACAATAACTATGAAGACTAGAGTCACAAAAAAAAAAATAATGCAGGGTAAAAGCTTGTAGATTTAATTACAAAAATTAGATGAACTTCGACATGTTTCACTGTCCAGTTAACTGACAACATCAGAAGGTTTAAGGAGTCTTCTGGAGTTATTCATTAACTTGGCACCTTGAACAGAAACTATGGCCTTTATAATTTCATGACATCTAGAAATCTTTTATTGAGTTGTGAATATACGTGACTGACTTCTGTTATGCCAACAATGTCTACAGACTTTACGTAATAATACACACTGTGCATGATGTGTCTAATGACACACATGATTAGATATTGTGTTTTCATTTGCTTTCATTAAAAAAAAACAAAAAAAAAACTTCAGATCTTTTTATGTTTCTACTGCCTTCCTTGACAATACTATCAGCTAATTTGACATTTAAACATGTCAAAGTTCATTTAATTTTTGTAATTAAATCTATGACCCTTAACCCACGTTATTTTTGTGAGTACATTGAACATTTATACAGGTGACCTGTGAGAAATGTGCTAAACTGCAGGGCTTGATTCCTGGAGTGATTTAGTATTAAGATTCTAGATGGGTAGGAAGATACTGTTATGTAGTCTAGATCTTGTAAATAGTGTTTGTTATTTTGTCAAGGGTGTTTAACTGTGTGCCTTTATGAATTAATGCTTGCTAAGTTTTCAAATAAGCATGTTGATATCCACTTTATTTCCAGTTTTTGTAACATCAACATGGGCTGCTATTGATGAATGCTTACGGCAATTTACAGAACATACTGTCCATAATTACCATATTTTTATTGATGTATGCCATTGCCAACAGAAAACTGAATCACTTGTATTATATCTGAATGTGATGTTAAGTTCAAAATAACATGCTTCAAGCAGTAGAGTGTAGTCCTAAAAGAAGTACTCTGCAAATATCTATATACTCTGACATTCCTAAAACTGACTGCTTAGAGAATGTTCAGTAAAAACTATTTCAAGAAACAGTACCTTGGACAGGCAGATTATATGCTGCTAGTGAACTTTTGTTGCTAGTTGCTCACACATCCAAATGTGTGCATGCCTTTATTTACTGATGAATTGATCTTCACTTAAGATGGGAAGAATAATATACTCATAATGAGCTTGTGAACTGGTTAAAGTCACTCAATTGGAACATTCTTAAAAGTCAAACTAGATAACTGGAAGAAGACCTCCATATAGCTTTTAAGAAATGCAGAGAACTGACCAAGACTTCTGACCTAATGTTCAATCTTCACTTTCTCATGGCTCATCCTGTTAGTAGGTATAGACCTGGATACTGAATGAACAGGGATGAGCTTGAGAATAGTTAAATCAAATTTGTATTCTCATTCCCATTTTCCCTTGCATGTAAGCTCAATGGCCTGTCACATCCAAGTAACTTAACTTCTTGGAAACTTAATCAGTGCTCTAATAGGGCAGTTAATCCTATCTGCACATTGTATTATAACATGTAAATTGCATGTGTTCTTCTGCCATTTTGCCTGTTTTGCAGGATGAAAAACTTGCTTCCAGGACGGGGAACCCAACTACTTCCATATATGAGACCGACCAACTCGCCTTCATTTCCAGGTAAAAGTTCTTGGCATCCTTGGACAGGATTTGAGCCCAGGTCTTTTCAACCAAAGGACATTGTCGAAACCAACTGAGATACACAGCCTTTCAAATTGTATTCTGTGTTGGCTAAAACCAAAAACAAAATGATGGTACAACATGATCAAATGTCATGACAGTTAAAGTACTGCTGCTTCATTGGTAAACCATGGCAAACAGTGAAAGCCAGCGGTTAGAACAAACTCATAGAACATTAGTTGAATTAAAAGCTGGTAATATCAATGTAAGAAGTATCAACAGAAAAGATGTAACATCAGCAGAAGAATTAGAGAAATACAGGGCTGAGTTGACATAGTTGATATTGCTGAAATGAAGAACAGACAATATGATCAGAGAAAGGCAAGAGTAGTTATAACATTCAACACTAAACACAAAAATGAACTTCTGAAATGTCATCCAATTTCATGTAGTGATGTGGACACATTTCAAAATGAGGAATTGGGCAATGAGAATTTCCTCCTTCATTAGTAGAAGTTTCCCATGGAAACTTCTACTAATGAAGGGGGAGCTAGTCCATCTTGGAGATCTAAACAGTAGAGTAGTCAGTAAATATGCTGGTTTGGGGAAAATTTGGATAAAACAGCAAAGCTAATAAGGATGACTACCTGCTAGGTTTCTCTTCAGGACATGGACTAGTCTTTCTGACATACTCTGTCAAGTGTGCACAAATAGACACAAGAAATAAGAAGCCTCATCATTGTTGATGGTGGTATTCATATCAATTCAGGATACAAGAATATGCAGGTGTTTTGAAATAGGAAGTGATAATTTAGTTTTGAGCATGACAAAAATATCATAATTAAAAGGAAAATAGATATAAAAATTTGAAAAAGAATTAAAGTTGAGCAGTTTTGAGGTAAACTGCACATGACTCAAATTATGCATATATTATTAGGGGGAAAATGAGTCCTCTTCAAAATTTTCATTTAAAAAATATCAACCAGACATTGGAGACTCAGTGGCCAAGAAGAAAACTGATTTAACTGCAGAAGCATGTTGAAAAAGAAGTTTGCAAAGATAGAAACAAGTGAACTTCAGAGTAGATCAAGAAGTTCAGGAGGCAGTTATTGAAAAGAAGAAAATATATTGAAGTTTCTAGCAAGTTAGCAGGTACCCTAGGAGTAGTTTACTTTCTTGATTGAATCAAGAAATTAGATTGTCAGAAATGCTCAAATGTAGCCACTGTTTTACAGTGGTTACTGTTGATAATTAAGAAGGACTGATCAGAAGGTTGAAATCAAGAACATGGCTTTTCAAGTGAATGTGAGTTAGCTGGCCTCGTATTGCATACAGATAGCAGGATTTTTCTTCCTATGTTCTTCTGGCAAACTGGCGATTAGGTAACAGTCAAATATACTGTCTTCATAGCCTTAGTTTACTTTGGCCATAATTTTAAATAACAACCAGAAGATTGAATTCCAGATGGTTGGAGTACATCATTCATAGTACCCATCTGTAAGAGGGGGAAAAGAACCAAATGTGAGCAGTTCCCTATTTAGTTCTTTCAGATAAGATTTTTGAAAGCATATATCATGCCTGGATATATTTTACTTTATGATAAATAGTTGAGAAAATCTTGTGAATAGAAAAATCTATATAGCAAAGTGCTTTCTTAAAAATAAAATTAACAAAAAGCTATTTAAAATGCCACAATTATATGGGATAAGTAGGACATTATACACAGCAATACATAGTCTATGTTAAAAATACCAAGCAATTTTAAACCTGGTTTTACTCCATTTCCCAAGTAAGCAAACAGACAATAAGTCAAGTTTGCACCTGCAAATGATGCAAGTCTAGCTGATCCTACAGGTAGTGCAAGACCAAGGCAACTCGTGGTAAAGGTGGCATAAGCTCTGATCACTAATCTTAATATTTACCCTTAATGCCAAAACACATCTCCAAGAAGGGGATGCATGATGTTTTGTATTAAAGGCAAGTTGCCTCTACCCAGACCAGTTTCGACCTTTATTGAGGTCTCATCAGTGGGAGCTAGGCTAGAAATACCAAGATTTAGTAATACAGAGCTTATAAGTATTTTACCAGAACAAGTTGCCATAAGGTGTTTTAACCTTATTAAATAAAAATCTCTGGAGGAGATATAAATGTAGAAAGTATTTTACCTTGGGTATAATAAATGTTAAAAATACCAAGCAATTTTAAACCTGGTTTTACTCCATTTCCCAAGTAAGCAAACAGACAATAAGTCAAGTTTGTGCCTGCAAATGATGCAAGTCTAGCTGATCCTACTGGTAGTGCAAGACCAAGGCAACTCGTGGTAAAGGTGGCATAAGCTCTGATCACTAATCTTAATATTTACCCTTAATGCCAAAACACATCAAGCCTAGCTCCCGCTGATGAGACCTCAATAAAGGTCGAAACCGGTCTGGGTAGTGGCCCCTTGCCTTTAATACAAAACATCATGCATCCCCTTCTTGGAGATGTGTTTTGGCATTAAGGGTAAATATTAAGATTAGTGATCAGAGCTTATGCCACTTTTACCACGAGTTGCCTTGGTCTTGCACCACCTGTAGGATCAGCTAGATTTGCATCATTTGCAGGTGCAAACTTGACTTATTGTCTGTTTGCTTACTTGGGAAATGGAGTAAAACCAGGTTTAAAATTGCTTGGTATTTTTAACATTTATTATACCCAAGGTAAAATACTTTCTACATACATAGTCTATATTTAAGTTGTTGTTTGTAGTTCAGCAGTTAGAATCATCTTCCTGTAACATGATTTGATGTAAATTCAAGTATAAGAATGGCAAGTGCACACTATCTCTATCATTATTCATCATCTATATGGATCACATTATGAAGAAAAGAGGTATTAAACATGATATCAGAATTGGAGATATTCAAATCTTTACTTATGCAGATGATTTATACTCCTAAATCTGCTATGAGTTTTCAGGCCTCTTTATCTAAATTAAACAAAATACAAATTGAAAGTAGGGCAAGAACATGGAAAACATCAGCTTGTATTGTAGAGAACCTGTAGAGCAAGTACAATATTCAGTTATTTAAACAAATACCTAAAAATGTGTGCACTGATGATAGAATAAACAAAGCTGGTATGGTGGGGATAACGCTTGGCTCTGATAACTCGCCTGTGGCAAGTGGATTTCTGGAGCCCTGCTCATATCCATGGTCCCTAGCTCTAAATTGACTATATGAAATCTGAAAAAATTACAGATGACATAAGCAGAATCAAACAAGGAAGGAAGATGTTAGGAATGAATTCTCATTATTAACATTCAGAATGTGTAAACAGAGTTAATCCAAGGTGACATGGTAATTTTTTCAGATTTCATACCCAGGGCTGCAGAAATACAACTTAAATTTACTAGCCACAAAAATTTTACTCGCAAGGTATAGATACATCTATGTGGGTTGAGAATGTAAATTTAAGTTGTATTTCTGCAGCCCTGGGTATGAAATCTGAAAAAATTACAGATGACATTATAAGCAGAATCAAACAAGGAAGGAAGATGTTAGGAATGAATTCCCATTCCTAACAGATGACATTATAAGCAGAATCATGTTAGGTATGAATTCTCATTATTAACATTCAGAATGTGTAAACAGAGTTAATCCAAGGTGACATTGTCACTTAAACAGCAGGAGAAGAAAATTAACAAAATGGATGTTTGGTGCCTGGATATCAGGAAAAAAATTCCAAAGTAAGACCAAGATCTAAGTGAATCAATGCAGTTAGAAGTGCTTTAGAAGACTGAAGTATGTAATAGGTCATGATGCCTGTATTGTCATAATAGACTAATTTGGAGGGAAATTGTTTTGAAAGGAAGTTGGTCATAATATAAATTTAACTATGTAGTACTATCATAGTATTCTATATACCTTTTTAAGGATATATATACGTAGAATTTGATGATAAATGTTCTACAGTTGAAACACATTTTCAATGCATTTTTTTGCAAAATATGGTTTGGGCTTATTGAGAACACCACTTTAGCAGTTAATTATCTGAGTGAAATGCAGACATTTTGAGCAACATTTAAATAAGCTTTGTGATATTCACTTCTTAAAGTAATTGATTTTTCCAAGTTAAGAGTATATGAAAAGGTGGTTTGTAGCATCTGATTCTAAAATAACTATTCACCACTTTTAACAATTTCTTATAATATGGATTAGAAATCAGATCTGTGTCGATGATATAAATAACTTAAAATCACACAATACTGAACCCCTAACATTTAGCATATTCTTTCTGTCACTGCGTGGTGCAAGTTAAATTATACACACACAAATAAATAAAGTGTGCATATTGCCAAACTATATATTCGTGAAGTATTGTATTGCAAGCAGTATTGTTAAAATATGATATCTGATCAAAACTATCCAGATGCCTGCTTATTTCAACTCTCACTCTAATATGAATGGCATTAACATGGCATTGGTGTGCCCTTTGCTGCTATAACCCTTCAGTCATCTGGGAAGGCTTCCCACTAGATTTTGGTACATTGCTGTAGTAATTCCCTTCCATTCTTCCAGAAGAGCATTAGTGCGGTCAGTGACCGATGTCAAGCAAATCGGCCTGGCTTACAGTCAGCTTTCCAATTCATCCCACAAATGTTAAATGAGGTTAAGATCATGGCTCTGTGCAAGTCGGTCAAGTTCAACATCCATCTAATGAAAACCATTCCTACACCTCACGTTGTGGACAGGGCATTGTCACAATGATACAGGAAAGGTCCTTCACCAAACTGTTGCCCTAAAGTTGGAAGCTCAGAATTGACTAGAATGTCATTATAGGCTGCAGCATTAAGATTCCCATAGCTGGAACAGAGAAGTCCAGCCAAAACCATAAAAAAACAGTCCCAGACCATGATGCCTCCCTCAACAAATTTCACATCAGACTTCCAGATGGTGAAGCATGATTCATTACTCCAGAGTCCAGTGGTGGTGAGCTTTACATGCTGTTGCCCTTGTTGCAGCTATGGGAATCCATGTTCTTCAATTCCCGGTGAACAATTGTGATGCTATCGTTCCTTGCAGAAGCATTTCAGAACTCAGTAGCGAGTGTTTCAACTGACGACAGAGTGATATTTTTCATGCCACATGCTTCAGCACTCAGCAGTCCTGCTCTGATTTTATGTGGCCTACCAGGTCATGATTGTGCCGCTTCTACTCCTAGGCATTTCCACTTCACAGTAACATCACTTACTACAATTGAACAGGGCAGAAATTTCCAGAACTGTGGTGTTGCAAAGGTAGCTTCCTATGATAGTGTCATGTCAAAGGTCACTGAGCTCTTCAGTATGACCATTTTACTGTTAACGTTTGTCTATGAGGACTGCAAAACAGTGTGTGATACTTTTTTATACCTGCATGAACCATGGTTATGATGTATATAGTCATATCCACTACTATGAAGTGATGTCTAGGTATTTTTTTATCAGATAGTGTGGTTGCATATGAAGATTTTAAAGCATAAAAGCTATTTAAAATATTGGGATATTTTTACTTAATCTGTAGTATTTGCTGGTCTGGTTGGCTAAGTGGATTGCATCTTTGCACACACTGACAATATGTAGCGCAAAATCTCACTATGGCATGGATTCTTGTAATTGTCTAGTTGATAGACAGATTTTCATTGCTTAGATGGCCTGGAAGTGTGTCATGTTTGGTCTTTGAAGCAGGATTTCCAAATTATTTAACCCTTAGCTCATCCAAGACCAGTACTAATGTACTATTATGATTCTTGAATGTAGATATCTTACTGTTCTGTTTTTCTCTAAGAGGACACTCATCTTTCCCAACCATTCTTGGATAATTTTTCCTTTCTTTTAGTGTTGCACGGTGATCAGCATTCATTTTAGAAATTATGGACTTTACAACTGTGTTATAAATAACTATTTTAATTTCCCGATGTTTCGACCTTCATATTAAGGTCATCATCTGTAGTATACACAAATATGCAATGACAAACTGAGTTGCATTTCACAAGGCTATGTAAAGTGTCCTGAACACTTTACATAGAATTGACTGGAAAACCACCAGTTGTTTACATCACACCAAAATATGGTATGAACGCAAATTTAAGGAAGCCTGTGAGATTCTTATCACCCACCCCAATCCGAACAATAATGATGGTCTAAACATCCCAAGCATGTGGAAGGCATATTCTACACACGGAACCTTTCTTCCTAAGAGTTAACTATAAACAGGACTGTAGATAATCCAGAATCCTAAATCTAATATAACAATTGTAATGTTAAAAATAGGACATCATTGTTACTGTAAGAAAACTATCTATGTGAAAGAGTGTTTCTCTCATGTTATCTTAAATAGAATTTAGCTTTGATGTAGTTTCTAAGTAATTAATTTTTAATTTTATCTGTATTTTTTTTTTTTTCCACTAGAGGTCATGCCAGTAGAATATAACCTGTGATCAAATCATAGTTTCTTTAGCTTACTGTGTGAAATGTAACTCAGCTTGTCCTTGTATATTTGTGTATACTCCAGATGATGACCTTAATATGAAGGTCGAAACGTCAGGAAATTAAAATAGTTATTTATAACAATGTTGTAAAGTCCATAATTACTAGGATCATTTTTCTTCACTTTGAAAGCACCATTTAAACCTTAGCAGTGACTGTTCATTCTTAATGACTTCCTTCTTCCTAGACTTTGCCATAGGTTAGTAAACTTTCTCCCTGGGTTGATGTTGTCTTTGCTCAGCATTACATTCTTGATTACATATTCCTTATGATGTGCCATTAGTATTTTTGCATGCTACTGTAAACCATGGACGTCCACTGTTATCCTCATTTATACTGGTCCAAATTAAAGAATCTTTTCTCCATTTTAAGAATTATCTTGCTATTCTTCTAGGATTTTGTGTATTAAGGATGAGTGACTTAACTAATTGGGCTGCATTACAGGTTATCTACACACGTTCCCTCTTGCTCAATATGAATATATAGATTTAATAAAGACTAAAATTAGTGCTCTGCCAACTTGACGAGAATTATAGAGAATAAGTTAAAGAACAAAAGTGGGTAAGAGCGTTAGAACATCAATGTTAGACTAACTTTCCATTGAGGAAGACTGACCTTGTATCAGAGAGAGGAGGTGAATTAGTCATTATTCACATACAAGTCGTGAGTAAACATTATTAGAAAGTAGCCTACTATCTGAAAACAGAGTCTTAGTGCATGTTACTGCATTGTACCAAAATATACCTCTGAAACAGTATTGTTTAGCGGTGTATGGTGTCAACAAAGTTATATATGAACTTATTAAGCTTTGGACTCTTAGATTGATTTCATGATACTTTCTTTGCATGTCTTACAGGGTACATTGGTGACATGGCAAACTTACTAAAGAACTACTTCTTGATTCTCCATGTCTGGAGTTGAATAGCACAGGATATTGTTGGAACTTAGGCCTCTTCTTGCCTGTGGGGGAGCAGGGCCATAGTCTGTAGCACAGATCTTAGTGTGAAGGTAGACAAAGTATAAATCAAAATTTACGTTTGAATGTGATTCTCATAAAACACCTTTGGGGGAAAAAAAATAGAATTGTAAACAGACCAGTTTAATCTAACAGATAAGCTTAGGCGTTGATGGTTATTCATGACTTATTTTTCACGGTATTAACGCTAATATTTCGCTGATTTTCAACTCAGCATCATCAGAGCACAACACGCATGTAAACGTGACAGTGAGTGAGTGAAACAATATAATTGCAAAAGACAAAAGATCTAAAGTCCTATTTTTGGCGCCCTCTAACGAAAAAAAAAAAAAAAAAAAAACAGCAGTTATCCAGGAGTTTTTCTTAGGATAACCGTCTTCCATTTTGGCAAATTAATGCAACCATATTTGTTAAGGTTGGGAGAATTCTTCAAAGCCATTGCTGACTCAAAAAACAATCTTTCAGATCTATAACGACTCCTAAATAGCAAATTCGTTTTCCTCCATCTAATCCTGTGTGAAGGAGTGTCCAAAGCGTGGTCTGCCAGTCCCGACTTGCCATAGTAATAGTAGCGAATGTATCTTTCATGTTCTTCCAGGCAGATGTTCACTGATCTTCCTGTTTGCCCATAATAGGCCAAGTCACAGTCACATGAACTTCATACACTCCTGGGTGTGCTAAAGGGTGAAGTTTATCCTTTGGCGAGCGGATCAGAGTTGCCAGCTTGACATGAGGTTTGACCAGTTTAGCTAGATTCTATAAAAATGGCACCTTCATTTATGCACTTTTTTTTTAATACAATTTTTTTTAATCCTGCCCACAAACAGTTGTAAACTCTCTGATCTATTTATTAGTAGTGTGAATAGAGATAAGCTAAAGTTCATTCTTCTAAAAAAATATACAGTGGTATCTCGCTAATCCGAACCTCTTTAGTCTGAACCCTCCAGTAATCTGAACTGCAGTTTGAAAGAAAAAAAAGTTTTATTTATTACGTATTATTATTTTGTGTAATATTATGTTGCCTCCAAACTGTACTCCATTGTTGCAACCAATGGATCAGAACATAATACAATCCATTAAATTAAAAGATCGTAAAGATCTGCTTTTAAATGTAATTTCCCAAAATTATGACATTACCGCATCAATAAAAAATATAAATTTGAAGGATGCAGCATTACAGTTGTTGCTGCTGTTTGGGAAGCCTCGAAACTGAAGCAATCAGAGCATCATGGAAAGAACTGTGGCCTTCTAGAATTTACCAAGATAACTACAGTGATATACAAAAAGAGGAAATTCAAAACGTGCATAATTTAGTTAAAAATATAAATCCAGATGTTGATATTTCACAAACAGATGATAAGGAATGGATTACAGGTAGAACCAAAAGTGAATTCGAAATCAAATCAGATGCTGAAATTATAAATATGATGATACAGAATGAATTAGAAGACAGTGATGATGATAAAGAACTCGAAGAAAAAAAAAGTAAAACATGGAGAGGCAGTTGACAGTTTTAATGTGTGTATAGAATGGGCTAAGCAGAATGATATGCCATTCCACAAAATTTTATTGCTAATGCAGCTCCGAAAAGAAGTATTCGAAAAAAGTTTAGCTACCAAGAAGCAAAAGAAAATCAGTGACTTTTTTTACAGAGAAATTAAAAAAAACTTTTTTGTGTGTTATTTTGTGAAACTTTTTTTTGTGTTATGTACAAGAAAGTTATATTTTTTAACGCAAATTAAGTTATGTACTGAAACTATGCAAGTTTGTTAAATCAGAATCCTCAACAACAATAAAGGTTTAAATTACAGTACACTAGCTTTTTTTCTATCAGTTACTTCATTTATTTACAGAATTAAATTGATGTACCATTAGAATCTGATTATTTTTGTCTTAAACGCTAGTTATTGTTGTCTCTTGGGGGGAAATTTGCTAATTCGAACGATCACAGTTTTATTGGTTGTTTGGATTAGCAAGATAATACTGTGTATGTATGTGTGTATGTATATATATATATATATGTGTGTGTGTGTGTGTGTGTGTGTGTGTGTGTGGTGATCAGCTTTTACTCGGTTGTTGTACATTTGAAAAAAATATAGATTTAATGATAAATACTACTAGTTTCGGCATATAGCAGCCTTCTTCAGGTATTTATAAAGGAAAGGAATGCTAATAAACATTGAATTATTTAAACAAACTGGAAATTACAGGTACAAATTGCCTCACATAATCGATACATAAAAACGTTGTATTTTTCAAGTTGTTGCAATTGTGCGTGCAAGTTCACGTGAACGCCAATATTGAATAACTGCAGCATGGCTATCTGGGATGTTATAACTTAAATTATTATTTAAGTGGACCGGGTTCAGTAGGATTTCCCTTGATTCTACGATTTTCCTTTCAAACTCATCTTCACAGCGAAAAATATTTTCTGATCTATTCCAGCATACAGAGTGGCTTTGTTGGTCATCATTAGGATTATTTGAAAAAAGAACATGACTGGATAACGCAGTTGCATGAGATGTCTCTCTTATGCTCTTCTATGCGTTGTTCAATAGATTTGTTAGTTTGACCAAAGTATGGGATATTGCAATCACACCACAGTTTATATACTCCAGGGTACTTAAGGTTGGGATGAGTAGGTTTTGGATGGCTGATTAGAGAGCGGATTTTTGGAAGTGTGGTGAAGAAGGTCCTGATATTATATTTTTTAAGGACTTTAGCTATTTTCTTAGAGACTGTGCTAATGTATGGAATGGAGATGTTACCTTTAAAATTAATAGTCTCTGTTGTGCACTGCTTAGGAGGGTTCAGAAGAAATTTCTTAATTGTTTTTTCAGAGTATCCGTTTTGTTTAAAAATAAGAGTGAGGTGATTCATTTCTTTTTGTAGTTCATCTTGTTCATTTAAGCGAGAACGTGCTCTGTGTCCTAAGGTAGATATAATTCCAAGTTTTTGTGGTGGAAAATGATGAGAAAGATTATGCAGATATCTATTGGTATGCGTAGGTTTTCTGTACATAGAGATGTTTAATCTTTCAGAGCATCGTGTAAGCATAACATCCAAAAAAGGTAAAGAGTTATTATTTTCTATATCAGCAGTAAATTTTATATTAGGATGTTGGATGTTTAGATGACGAAGAAAATCTGTGAGAGCTGTGTGCCCGTGATTCCAAATAATGAATATATCATCAACATATCTTTTCCAAACTTTTGGTTTAAATGAGAAGGAAGATATGGCTTTCTTTTCAAAGTCTTCAAGGAAGATGTTAGCTAGCACTGGGGACAAAGGGTTGCCCATTGCCAGGCCTTGTTTTTGTTGGTAAATGGAGTCCTTATATCTGAAGTAACCAGAATGAATGCAATGCTTTAATAAAGTGAACATTTTTTTGGATAATTTGTCCTGTAGTAATGTAAGTACCTCGTCCGTAGGAACGTTAGTAAATAAAGATATAATGTCAAAACTAGCTAGAATATCATTATCATCGATGGGAATATCTTTAATATGAGAAACAAAATCTGTGGTGTTTTTGATGAAAGATGAAGATTTATTGGAGAAACACTTGAGGTACTTTGCTAAATATTTTGAAAGTTTATATGTAGGCGAATCAATTCCTTCCACAATTGGGCGAAGAGGGATGTTTTCTTTATGAATTTTTGGAACTCCATAGATGCGTGGGATAAGAGGATGTAGAGAGCGTAATGAGAGGCGAATATTATGAGGAAGTTCACTCGCAGTCTTTAACAAGTTGTTTGTACAGTTTTGTAATTCTCTTGTAGGATCTTCCTGAAGAATTGAATATATTTAACTATCTTCAAGTAATTGAAGCATTTTGTTGTGGTAATCTTCAGAGTTGAGGATGACCGTAGAGTTGCCTTTATCTGCAGGTAAAATAATAATGTTACTGTTCTGTTTTAGATTTTTTAGGGCTTTTCTTTCAGCCACTGAAATATTATCTGTTGGAGGTTTGGCATTATTTATAATAAAAATCGATTCAATACGAAGAACAAATTATTATAGGACAAATTATCCAAAAAAATGTTCACTTTATTAAAGCATTGCATTCATTCTGGTTACTTCAGATATAAGGACTCCATTTACCAACAAAAACAAGGCCTGGCAATGGGCAACCCTTTGTCCCCAGTGCTAGCTAACATCCTCTTTGAAGACTTTGAAAAGAAAGCCATATCTTCCTTCTCATTTAAACCAAAAGTTTGGAAAAGATATGTTGATGATATATTCATTATTTGGAATCACGGGCACACAGCTCTCACAGATTTTCTTCGTCATCTAAACATCCAACATCCTAATATAAAATTTACTGCTGATATAGAAAATAATAACTCTTTACCTTTTTTGGATGTTAAGCTTACACGATGCTCTGAAAGATTAAACATCTCTATGTACAGAAAACCTACGCATACCAATAGATATCTGCATAATCTTTCTCATCATTTTCCACCACAAAAACTTGGAATTATATCTACCTTAGGACACAGAGCACGTTCTCGCTTAAATGAACAAGATGAACTACAAAAAGAAATGAATCACCTCACTCTTATTTTTAAACAAAATGGATACTCTGAAAAAACAATTAAGAAATTTCTTCTGAACCCTCCTAAGCAGTGCACAACAGAGACTATTAATTTTAAAGGTAGCATCTCCATTCCATACATTAGCACAGTCTCTAAGAAAATAGCTAAAGTCCTTAAAAAATATAATATCAGGACCTTCTTCACCACACTTCCAAAAATCCGCTCTCTAATCAGCCATCCAAAACCTACTCATCCCAACCTTAAGTACCCTGGAGTATATAAACTGTGGTGTGATTGCAATATCCCATACTTTGGTCAAACTAACAAATCTATTGAACAACGCATAGAAGAGCATAAGAGAGACATCTCATGCAACTGCGTTATCCAGTCATGTTCTTTTTTCAAATAATCCTAATGATGACCAACAAAGCCACTCTGTATGCTGGAATAGATCAGAAAATATTTTTCGCTGTGAAGATGAGTTTGAAAGGAAAATCGTAGAATCAAGGGAAATCCTACTGAACCCGGTCCACTTAAATAATAATTTAAGTTATAACATCCCAGATAGCCATGCTGCAGTTATTCAATATTGGCGTTCACGTGAACTTGCACGCACAATTGCAACAAACAATGGCACGCCAGTTGGAACAACTTGAAAAATACAACGTTTTTATGTATCGATTATGTGAGGCAATTTGTACCTGTAATTTCCAGTTTGTTTAAATAATTCAATGTTTATTAGTATTCCTTTCCTTTATAAATACCTGAAGAAGGCTGCTATATGCCGAAACTAGTAGTATTTATCATTAAAATCTTTATATGTTATCTCGGTTTTATAGTCATTAAATCTATATTTTTTTCAAATATATATATATACACACACACACACACACATATGTATACACGCAGAGTGGAACTTTGGTTGTCGAACAAATCGGTTCCCGGACATATTTTCCAAACAAAAAACACACCGGTTTCCGAACAAAATCTCGGTTCCCGGACAGGCAAACTGGCAACCATGTGCTCTGCGGGCTGAGATTACGGCAGGAGAGCGGCAGTTACGCCATAGCCTCCATTCAGTGCAGACACCTGCTGGAATTTCTGGAGAATTAAAAAATTTAAGACACCTATTGTATATTATTATTATAAGGTGCCTCCATGGAGTCAAAAGACTCATTGCTGGAGACCCAACATTGCATACTAACCATTATTCACACAATACCTGTCATATGAATTTGTGGTTTTTTTTATAAATTGTTATTAAATAAGCCACTGTGGGGCCGAAGAAGGATAGCGATAACAGCAAAGCGAAAAGAAAAGTTGTTAGAACTACTAGAGGTGAAAAAATAAATCGTATCCAAACATGAAAATGACGTTCATGTCTCAGATCTTGCTATGCAGTTCGGTATGGCGGAATCAACGATCTGTACAATACTCAAAAATAAAGAGGCGATCAATTTTCGTCTATATTTTACCTATTTATTGTGTTTATTCTTTTTGTGTAAGATTCTATGCATTTTCATTGTTTTTGTATACGAATTTATGTATGAAGTACTGTTATAAAGGTTTAAATAAGCAATCATCTGGGGTTCGGGAATGAATTAATCCATTTTGCATTAATTCTTCTGGGAAAATGGTTTCAGTTTCCAAACAGCCTTTAGGAACGAATTATGTTCGACAATTGAGGTTCCACTGTGTGTATATGTATGTATGTATGTATGTATATATATATATATATATATATATATATATATATATATATATATATATCTTTTCATGCTTAAAAAAATGTGATACTTGGATACTGGTAAGCTCTGCTGCCATTCTGCGGAAGGTACAGACTTTTTTTTATCGTACAACATTAAATGGTACATCATTTTAAAAGAATTTTGCTAATTTCAAAAACATATATGGTGTCTGTATAGTCCTCTCATAGAAAGCAATTTCACAGCCGTCAAAGGATCTAAAATACCTAATTGAAGGCTTTCAGTTATACTTACTATATAGTAACTTTGAGTAATGGAGGGTAACTGATGGACTTTGAATGTTCACTGGTGCAGAGTTCAGCAGTGTTCCTTTAATTGTTGTGTATTTTACATATTATCCTCGGACCTCCACAGAGTCAGACTTATCATGGGAGGTCTCTCTGTCATACACAGCTCATTGTACATGCCTTAAATACATTCATATTCTCTGCAGACACCAAACACATTGAGTGTTGTACTAGTGGATTACAGAAACTAGTTAAAACCAGTTTCTGTAATTATATGATTTTTAATGACTTATGGAAAAATAAGACTATATGTTATATACATAGTCCAGAGAATTTTGGGATTCCACAGAGCAGTGAGATACTGCAGAAAAATATTTAAAAAAAAAAATTAAATAAAAAACCTTAAAACTAATATTTCTGATTCTCTCATTTATAAAATTCAACTGTCACAGGTAATGTCATTTTCAACTATTGTATTTATTTATAGCATAGGATTCTCTTACAGAAATTCTACTGAAACTGAAAAGGTGCCATGATTGTTAATAGGTGAACAGTATTAAAATATGCTATACCTCTTTCTGGCCAAAATTTTGTGTTTTAAAAAGATTCTTTTCCAGCCTGAAACATCCTGTCTAACTGAAAGAATAATTTCTCCAGGTATTTTAGCCCAAATCCATTTTTTTGCAATGGGAATAAATGCACTAAAAAGCCTTTAAGAGTGGATCATAAGATATTTATCCAACAAAAATGAAGACTTTTCTTGAAACGGTGTGTATCTAATTTTAGAATTGTGTTTTGTTTTTTGTTATTCCAGGTAACTCCAAGTGTTACTGCATATGGTGTTCCACCAACATACCTACCACCTGTCACTCCTATGTATTCTCCTCGACCTGCCGCTGTCTATTTACCTGCAGGTTATGATGCAGGTGCTCGTTTTGATGGTCATGCTATGTCAGTTGTCCCAGTAAGTTATCTTTTAGTATAGCGACTGCCAGTCTTTATCTGTTTTGAATTATTGTGTAAATTTGAAAATTGCTTTGTCTCAAAACATGTCAGATTCATGTTAATGAAATACAGGTAATGTCAATGCAAGTTTGCTGTTTGTAGGTTCACACTTATATGAACCAATATTTCCATTTTCATTTTCATGAAAATGGCAAAATATGGTCATGTTTATAGAAACCACATCACATGCTGTAACCATGTTCTTTTGGTAATTAAATTTAAATGCCTATGACAGTTGGCAGAAGACGTGTGGAAAGATCTAATAAATTACTTTCAAATATCACATAAAATATATTTCCTGGTTTCTTTTGAGTGTGTACTTTGTTGAATGGATAACCATCATAGATTCTTTGATGTTGTGAGCACTGAAGTTGTCTTCTATGTAAGGCATGGAGCTTTTGTCCCATCCAATATTGTGGTGAGTGTGGGAGAAGTGGAAGGCTAGGCCTGAGCTGTCTTCTATGTTGTGATTAATGTCTCCAATATGCTCTTTTTGTCTAATTTCCAAACTTCTAGATCTCTATCACAGGAGATGAAGAAACACTAAAAGAAAAATTACATTCTCTTCTCCAACTGTTGATGAGCAATGGATATTCTAAGAAAATGGTACAGAGAATACTATTCTCTATTCATGCTCTGCAACAAATTCCTGACATTTGCTACAGAGCCTCAGTTTCCATCCCTTATATTTGTAGTTGTAGTCTTTCTCTCAAAATTGCCAGTCTCATGAAATAAGAGTGGCTTTCAAGCCCATTGTTGACTATACAAGCTCTGTTATGTTCGCCTAATACCACAACCCTTTCAACATCCTGGAGTTTACAATATTCCATGTTCTGTGGCTTTGCTTACATAGGGCAAACATCTCGAAGTTTAGAAATATAAAAAGAGCATATTGGAGACGTTAACAACAACAGAGAAGACAGCTCAGACCTAGCTTTCCACTTCTCCCACACTCACCACAATATTGAATGACAAGAGCCTCCATGCCTTACTTAAAAGACAATTTCGGTGCCCAAAAACATCAAAAAGGCCATGATGGTTATCCACTCACAAGGCACACTCAACAGAAACCAAGTAATGATTTTATATGATATTTGGAAGTCACTTATTAGATCTTTCCACACATCAGACTTTAACTTTTGTATAATGGCTCATATTTGCTACTTATTATGTATTTTTTTTTCCCCTCTAACCCAGAAGAAGCCACTAGCATATGCGGCGAAACTGGTCAGTTTAACTGTCTATATTATTATTACCTATTAAACCCAGTGTCAGTTATCATTTGTCAAATACAAAGTTTCTTTAATGAATTAATAATTGCCTGTAAACATTCAACAAGTAATAATGCTACTTGTACTGTAGAAAAACTTGTCAGAAAGTTCATATAGAACAGAAACTAGATGCAATAGGTCTGTGAAGGCATCCAGTTAACTGGGAGAAGTTCATATTGTTTTCTGTACTTAAGATTAGGGATGCAGCAAACATTTGGTTTTAGTTCAGTATTTATTTGGTTGATTTTCTGTGCATTTTGAGATATTTTGCAGGCTGATGCAGAATAGTTGATTGTACTATGAAGAATTAAAATTTGTCTTAAAATATTAAAAAAAGAGTACAGTTTGGGCCATAAATAATAATAAAAACAATTTTTGATAGTTTTAATATTTGTGAGGATTCAAAATTCGAAACATGTAAAACATGCAAAAAAAATACAAAATATCTAGGTAATAGAGGAAAAAGGAAATACACATCTATGATTGATAATGTAAAAATGCAAGCATAGTGATGAATTTGTAAAACAAAATGAAATATTAAACCACAAATAAGCAATCGGAATTTAAAGTAAATCCAAAACAACAATAAATTCATTAACATCAAATAAATGTTAATGATTAATCTAAAAAAGGATGCAGATGACAAACAGGCAAAATCTTTTCATTATGGTTTGGCTGAAATGCTTACATTTCATAGCAGGCCATACTCAAAGGGGAAAAAAAGTTAAAAAACGAAAAAAGTATTTCCGATGTTAATGAATAAACTTATTCTGCAGTATAATTTCTGTAAAAATTTCTTTCTACATCAACTTCCAGCATATTCATCGACAGTCTTTTCAGGAGAGAAAATGTTTATGAATAAACAAGATGTGGGCTTCTCCAAATAAATGTTGAGAATTTTTTTCCCTTACATCATAATTTATGGTGAATTCATTTTAATAAGTAAATCCATGATTATTCTGTGTAATAATAAATTATGATGTAGGGGAAAAAATAAAATATTTCGCTATTTATTTCCCCTACATCATAATTTATGGTGAATTCGTTTTAATAAGTAAATCCATGATTATTCTGTGTAATAATAAATTATGATGTAGGGGAAATAAATAGCGAAATATTTTATTTCGCTATTTAAAATAAAAGTTCCATTAATATTTTATTTTGTTATTGCAATATTTCTTCTGATTTTTATGCTGTACTGTTTATTTTAATAAATGTTTCCTATAAAATGTCATGATCCAACTATATTTTATAGCCACATGTAGAAAGAAACCCAGTTTCAAAAATTTACCAGAGAGCTTATGAGAACATAACCTATGGCAGTATTTAAGACATGGACTTTGCACATGAACATGTGTATTCGCCTTTTATTAGTGCAATAATTAGGTTTCACTGACTTGATAAATGTTATGCACTTTTTGTTTTCATCATAGATAATGCAAAATCTTAAATAGCAACAGACCTTATTAAATATTCAGCAACAATCCTGTCAAATTATTAAATTCATAAGTGAATCCTCAGTAGGCGCAGCATAATCAAATAGTAAAATATAGAGAAAAGAAACTTTAATTTGGAATAAATAATAAACTGTAATATAGAGTATTGCAGATACATTTGTATTTTATAGCCAGATTTTAAAATTTTAATGTTTTGAAACTGTTTAGAAGAGCATATGAGAAAGTTAAGTTTTTATAAGCTCTGGTAAATTTTTTTCATTTGGCTATAAAATATGGATGGATCCATAATATTCTCCTTTCAGTATCTTGCTAATGCCAGACTGAAGCCCCTTGGCTCTACTTTTAAAATGTGACAGTTGTATTATATTTTCAGAAAAGGAAACATTTTGTTTTCACTTTTTTTTTTTTTTTTTTTTTATATCAAAAAAGAGCCTAAAAGGGTGGCATTAAATAATCCTTAACTAGAAATTGGAGATATAAAGTTCCATGCTTATTTCATAACTAAATGTGTACATATAAAGTTAAAAAAAGCTTTAAATAAAGACCAGAGAGCCTATGACAATACAATCTTCTGCAGCGGAGTTGCCTTAGTTTGCACGACATAAAAAACTATATGTTGCTATATTTGATTTATAAGATTTAATTGGAATAAATACAGCATAAATAAATAATTAAACACACATTTAATCAACCCTATATTTCATCACTGAGACATCATCATCAGGGAAGCAATATTAAAATTGCATCATTTAAAGAAGGAAGACAAAACTTATATTCATTGACCACAGGATAATGTTTTGCACTTGCTTTTTCCTTAATACCCAACAACTGGAAATGAGCTCAGACAGAAAGCTGTTGTAAATGCTTCATTGCAGAGATATTGCAGCATCTGATCAAAAGGATATACACATTGAAGTGAGAAGCCTAAATTGTCATTCTGATGACAAAAAGAGCAAGAAAGGGAATGATAGTGTGGTAGGAATGATCCCAAGAATAGCAGAACTTCAAGGCATTAGATTGCAGTGACAAAGAAAAAGGAAATGTTAATCCTTGTTGGAAATCTAAACAGCAGAGTAGGAAATGATTACCAGACATATAGAAATGTTTGGGGAAAATTTGGAGTAAAAAGCAAAGCTAATAATAATAAGTACCTGTGGATTTCTGTTCAGTACTTGGCCTACTCGTTACCATGTTCCAACATAAACACCTGTACAAATTCACATGGAGAAAAGACACAAGAAATAGGAAAAGTCTCATTAACTGTGTTATTGTTGATAGTAATATCATAACTGGTTCAGACCACAAGAATATATACAGACGATTTAGTTTTGAGCAAGATGAAATTGTAAGAAAGTTTTGAAGCAAATCAAAGTTGAGCAGCTTCCAGAGATGAATTGCAGTCTCATATATTCCAAAATTCAATAAAAAATGAAAGAGACTAAAGGGAAAAAAAAACAAACCATGGAGATTCACTGGCAAACCCTGAAGAAAACATTGATTTAACCAGAGAGGCATGTGGTGAGGTTGTCTGCAAGTAGAGAAAAATGAGAACTCAATGGTGGACTCAGGAAGCTAGAGACAGTCAAGGAAATGAAGAAAACATGCGAAAATTTTTTGTAAGTCAGCCAGCTTGTGATCTGAGAGAATACAGAGAAAAATGAAAAACGTTATGTAAAACATAGCTGAATTGAAGTCATGGAAAGACTGGTAAGAAAATAGAAGACACGAGTAGATCGGAAATATCAGGAAGGTGGCTAAATGTTCTGGAGACTATTTGAAAAAGTTTAAAAATGGAGGAAAGAATACTGTGAAAGGAATCAAATATAAAGGTAACACGAAAATCAAAGATAGAGATATTCTAGATGTCTGGAGTAATTTATTTGAAAGATTGCTAAATGAAATAAGCAGTAACAGCATGGTAGTAGAACACACTCAGAAGGAATGCAATCAGGAATATATATATGTATATATCAATACTTGAAATAGAAAAAAAAGATATCACGAAATGTGGAATAGATGTTATTGGACCAGTAATGCATAAATATGGAGGTATAAAAGTGTCTCAGTGGCTACACTGCATAATTCAGAAGGCTTTGGCAGAGGTTCGAATTCTTGATGGAGTAGACCTCTCGTGGTACCCATCTATAATAATGGAAATTAAACAATGTAAGAATTGGAGAAATTTCTTTACTGAGTGTTCCTTGTAAGATTAATGTAATATACAGTCATATCCAGAGTTATGCGGTTTCATATATGTACGTATTCTCGTCCCGCTTCAGGCCTCACCACTAGTCATATCTTTCCGGCGCCGGCTGCATTCGCCATTGTTGCACATGCTGTGAACAAGCACTGACGTGTTTCGCGTGGTCTCCATTCATACACGATTTTTATAGTCTACAAACCTTGTGATTGTTTAATGTTATGTTCTTGATAAACATTTTATCACATAAAAAATAATAATGTCATCCAAAAGAAGCAAGTCCGATTCTTCTACAGCTAGCAAGAAAAGATAAACATTGACTATGGAAACAAAACTCAACATTATTAAGGATTTTGAAGGCGGAATGAAAATTTGTGAGCTAGCAAAGAAGTTCGATCTACAGGAATCCACAATAAGAACAATCGTAAAAGAAAGGGTTACAGATTTTGGAGGACAGATTCTAATGAGGAACGAATTGTAGCCACAAGGTAAGGAATAAAAAAATCATTAGCTTGCTATGAAGAAATTTTGCGTGACAAGAAAAAGACATTATGCCGTCAGACGAATCTATTAGATTTTATGAAACCATCGACATCGAAATAACTTTCTTTTTTTTATGTGCGATAAACTACAATTATGATTATATTTCTTAAAAAATATAGGTGCTTTTGTAAACCTTTGGTCCTAATTAACTAATATTTTGTATGTTTGTATGCAAAATTATACCAGAGTTACGCGCTTCTTGTTGGTCCCACCTACCACGTAACTTCTTGGTATGACCGTACTTGAGAAAAGCAGATTTGTTTGTGATCTTCTTTGATCACAAACATCACAATATGTGGCAAGGCGAGGTGTAATGATCTGCCAGAAAGTAAAGGTGGCAGTGGAAGTTTTTCCAACACACTAGTATAACTATGTTAAGACAAACAGTTGGGAAATCATGGGAATATAACAAGGATCTGTATTTGAGTTTTGTAGATCTGGAAAGGGCATTTGGCAGGTGCCAAGAGAAAAACTGTTTGAAGCACTACAGTTATATGGTGTAAATGGGAAATTTATTGGACCAGATACATTGCCTTTATTTGAGTTGTAAGTCAGCAGTTAGAATTGAAGGAGGCAGGAAGATTGTTTGATATAAAATCAGGTGTGAGACAAGGTTGCACATGATCATCATTTATATGGATCACATTATAAAAGCAAGTGGCATTAAACCTGATATCAGAATTGGAGACATCAAACTCGACTCTTTGCTTTATGCAGATTGTGTATTCCTTAATAAATCCATTGCACTTGTCCAGAATTCTGTTAATTAAATTGAATAACAGTTGCAACAAGTTTAATATTTAAATCAACAGTGAAAAGACCTAACTATGAAAATAGGTAGAAACAAAGAGAAAACATCAGCAACATTCTCAGGGGAGAACCTGTAGAACAAGTAAAATATTTCAGCTATTTAAGCACAATTTTTAATGAAAATGGTAATTAAATATGGAAATAGACAACAGAATTAGCAATACTAGGAATACAACTGAATAAATTTATGTGTAATAAGAAAAAATTAGTCAAAACACTAAACTAGATGTATACTAGACAGTATTCAAACCAGTTTTAACTTATGGATCTGAAAGCTGGTTTAGAAATATCCCCCTTAATCAAAGATGACCACAGATAAAATTAGGAGAGAATGGATGGCATCAATGACAGCATCATATTAATGAAGATATTAGAAAAGAACTAGATATTATTAGTGTTCAGGAGTAGGTAAGCAGAACTAATCTCAGGTGATATGGCCATTTAAATAGAATGGAAGGAAAAGATTAGCAAAAGACGTGTTTTTTGCAAAAAAACATGTCTTTTGCTATTTAAAAGATTTATTCTTCTGCATTTAAAAAAAAAAACAAAGTAGAGACCAAGATCTGGTTGGATTGATACACTCAGAAGTGCCTTAGAAGACAGAAACATAAGATATGATAACATTGGAGTCTTGACAGATAACAGTTTAATTTGGAGAAAGGTTGACAATCTGAGCTTATATTGATAGATCTGCTGTAACATAGTCGAGTCACTTTCATCTACATTTATAACATTTATTCCTGGTTTTGCTTTTCATACATAACCTACATGCACTTGAAAGCATTTAGTTGTGTTAAGAATTTATCTGTTCTTAAGCAAAAACTTTCTGGTTAAATCAGATTTCATAAGAATTGATGTAAGTAAGAACTTGAGATCTTTTTTAGATGTTTGTTTAATGAGTTTTGCAAGCTTGCATTCAACAAAGAACTACAAGAAACAAAACCAGTAACTTTTCAAAAGGGGTTTCATTATATCAAGTTTCATCTCTCTTATTTATTAAAATACATTTCAAGTATTTTTTTTAATCTAAAAATTATTTTAAAATGTATAGTTGTTGCTAAATTATATAACAAAAATTAGTGCTTCAAAATTTATGATAATTCCTATTTTAATTTAAAAAAAAAAAAAATTAAAATAGGAATTATCTTACAAATATCTATTGGGGTGGGGGGGGAGAATCCTTGAAAATAGTTGATTTACAATAATAGCAGTCTGCTATCATAATAGTTTGATAATATGCTACAGTCGTAATTATTCTCTTTGTCTCCACTTTGGAATGTATATATATATATTGTTTATTTTTTATTTTTTTCCAATTTGCCATACAAAATTGATTGTATTACTTATTCAGTCAGCTAAAAAAATTTTGATAAAATAAAACAAATGAAATTTTAATATAATATGGTATGATTGTGTAAAGATTTCATTCACAGCAAACTTTTAAATGGTGTATAATTGATAAATATATTTTTTCTAGCCACCACCACCTGGTGTTGCACCAAATGCAGCTCAGCTTGCCATGATGCAGGGGAATTCTGTGGTTCTAGGCCAACAGAAGTCCAGCTTTCTTTCTGGAGGCAGCAGTGGGGGTTATACCTTCTGGTAGGATGGAGTAGTAGTGGAAAGTGCTTCAGCTATGAACACATCAAGCTGAGAGCTCATTTTTTTCCATTCATGATGAGAAGATGGTTCACTTGTGGAGCCAGAGGCATGCACTTATGCAAAGCCTTTTTTATTTTAAATCTAAGATCTGTCCGGAGACTAGAACCTTGATTTTCTTTTGTCTCATTGACCCCCCCTGTTTTAATTGTGAACAGAACTGGTGATACCTGTAAACATATACTCTGTAGAGGCTTAAAGTATATACTTTGGAGCATTTTTATTTACATTGTAAAGGATATGCAGGAAAGGGCTAAACAATAAAATATGTAAAGTGTAGTTAAAAGGTTGTAGTGTTTTAATAATTGTACATAAGCATTAAGAGTTGCACATAATCTTCATTTCGTATACCACAGAAAAATTCGTACAGACCATTTAAACCATGTTGCCCAAAGACAAGAATTTGTTAATTTAATTTATTAATCATATTGAATGGAAGTTTTTAAGCATATAAGATGTAGTTTGTTGCTCTGTAAAGATATCATGGTTTAATAATTAAGTTTTCGACTACTTTATTAAGTTGTTCTTTTATCTTGGAGAATATAAGAAGTACTGTAAATAATAATTTAAAAAAATACAAAACAGTACTGAGTTTGGAGTATAAATTTATGAAAGTTTTTGTGGTTAACAAATTATACAGACATTTATTAGAAGTGAAGTGAAGATATTTTAAAGACTGCATGTGCTATTAAAAAAAGCTTTTTTTAATTATTCATTCAGGCTGTAATTGTAAATTAATTATTAGGCAAAAGAGTTTTATTCAAGACAAGTTATTAACTGCATAAAGATGTAAAACACTTAGCAAAAAGTCTGTAAATTGTAATGTAAAAAATTAACGTATTATCATTTGTTAATTTTGAAATTTCAATGAAACTGCATTTTAGATTGCAAAAATAAACATAGAAAGGTGATTAAAGAAATTCAGTACTGGAATCTTGTATCATTTTGTATTTTTTATACCATTTAATTCCATTATTTGTTTTGAAGCAATACAAAAATTCATATTTGAAAATTCAAGTGCATATTGTAAAAACACTGCTATGTGTGTTCTTGAGCATTATTAAGCCTGCATGAACAAAACAAGTTTTTTTTTAATAAAAATCTGGATAAAATTTAATGAACTTGTACTTTATTCTGAAATAAATTATTTTAGAGTGAAAAAAAATCTAACTACTCAAATTTGGATCAGCTATAATGTTTACACTGCCATTAATGAAGTAGTTTAGTTCTTATTAGAATTACAATTGTCAGAAAGCCCTACACCATACAAGAAACTTTTGAAACATTATTGAAACATATATATTACTTTGGGATGTATGTATATTTAAAAATTCAAACCAGAAATGTACACACTCTTAGAAATATTTCTGTGAATATAAATTTTATTTGCTGGAGGAAAGGGAAAGAGGACAGAGTGATGAACAAGTGAGTTGAACCACACTTGAGTGCTAGACATTGAATTTCTTTGCAGTTTTGAAGAAAGAACAAACAACAAAAAGGAAGGGGGGGGGAACTAATGCTATGCTGGGGAAGAAGATTGAAGAACACAGTTCTAAATTTTTCTTTTCAACCAAATAAAGAGAAGATATTCTGTTCAGTTTTTGAAAGAAATGTAATTTTAACAATATAGATTCACATATTAGCATAAGCTGAGTTGAACACGTCCCTTTTGACATCATTTGTTTTATTAATTTTTTTTATGAAATTTATAAATTATAAATCTGTTGCATTGTTAATCACCTGGCTCCTTACTTTCTTGTAAGGAAGCCAGGAAATGACTCAAATTCTTGCATAGATGATCTTAATAAATGTCCTTCTACTATAAACATTCAGCGTGTCTTTGATTTTTTTTTTTTTTTTCCAGAAAGAAGTCAGAAGCATCTTGTCCAGTACTGAATACCAACAAATAATCTCCTGCTCAATAACATTTTTCTCTTAGGAGCAAGAGTTGTTCTAAACATGTGTTCCAAATTTGCCTACTGATCTTGCTTTTTTCCCCCCACTGGTATCTTTCCTGCAGTCTGGAATACTATATTCAACCCATATGAATATGGAAAACCCATTCTTAAGAAGGGCAATAAATATTTAACATCAAATTATCATCTAGTTTCAATTCTATCAATTAATAAACAATTGCCAGTATGGATTCTGCCACTTTCAATCAACAGCAGTCTCTTGCTTATATCAACTTTTGGACAAATGCCATGGAAAAGTTTGAGGAATCCCTCTTGATATCTCTAGAACTTTTTACCGGGTCTAGAGCACAAAGATCTATTAGATAAGCTCCTCTTATTTGGTCTGATTTTTTTTTAGTTGGGGTGCCAACTTTCTGATTGTAAGTGAGAGATGAATTTTATTGCCTAATGTGAGACCAACACTTTGCTTATTGGAGGCCTGAAGTGGCTTGAAGTTTCCTGTTTGGTTTCTAAAGCAGGATTTCCTGACTCAAAAATACACATATATTAATCCTTAGCCTATTCACAGTACTAATGTCTTAGATTTGCAAACTTTTGAGTGATAGTGACATAATTTTTTGTTTTGTTTTGAAGCTCAGATGCCAAAATTTGTTAGAAGAAACTTTATTATAAGCAGTTATGTGATAGTATTGTACAACAGGTTTATAACTTTTTGTGGAGAGGATTTATATACCTAAATGTCTTTAGGTTCTGATGGTAATCCTGCAGTTATGCTCATAACTTGGGCTTCAGAACTTCTACCTATATAGAATAGGTAGAAGTTGTATGGAGACTAGAACCTTGATTTTCTTTTGTCTCATTGATTCCCCCCCCCCCTGCTGTTTTAATTGTGAACAGAACTGGTGATACCTGTAAACATATACTCTGTAGAGGCTTAAAGTATATACAGGGTGTTCTGGATAAATTTGACAGTTTCGTAAGGAAAAAGAAAATCTTCTTTGTATCTATTAAATTTAATGAATTGACAAAAAAACATTACAGGCAGAGTTAATTACAATACTACCAACAAGATTTACTCAAAATAACCACCATTAGCATCGATCACAGCTTCAATTCTGCTTCGGAACCTCGAACAAGCTGATGCTACAGTCTCCCTGGGAAGGGCCGCAAAAACTGTTTTAATTTTATCCATTAACTGGGCTTTTGTATTACTGGAAGTGCGATTGGTGTCTTTTTCAACTGCGCCCCATACAAAATAATCCATGGGGTTAAGGTCTGGGGAGTTTGGAGGCCAAACATTTGGACTGGTGAAGTCGTAGAAATTTTCAGACAACCATTTTTGACTTTTCCCAGAGGTGTGGCAAGGGGCCGAATCCTGCTGCCATACATACGGCCTACCATTGGCTACCCTTGTTATCCAGGGCTTGACTACAGTTGGCAACTCCACGAACAAAGCCTGAATTCCAATGCCAGGGTTCTTCAACACCTGTTCCTGTAGATTTGCGAGGAATTCTGCTGTACGAACGCAATCAGATCGTCTGCTAGGGATCTTTCTTCTTGCTACATCCTCGTAGTCACCATTGCAAGTCTCTAGTTCATGCCTGATTGTTTTTACTGTATTCAGGGAGCATTGGGCAGCAGTCGTAATATCCTTATTTTGATGGCGGGCACGAATCATCATGATACAAGTTATTCTCTTCCATGATTCAGGTGGGTTCCAGCTATCCATCCTTTCTGACATCTTGTATATGAATGAAGAAGGGTCCAAACTTTTAAATGAAGAGAAGTGTGTGTTAATACGTGTAACTTACGGAAAAATATAATTAATTATAAATATGTCAAATTTATCCCGAACACCCTGTACTTTGGAGCATTTTTATTTACATGCTTTTATGCTGTATGGGGGATGCAAGCAAGTCAACTTCATCATATAGAAGTATACTATTTAATACTGAATTCTACAAGTAAATGATAGGCAAGAAAATATATGGTCTGCTTTCAACTTTGGAATTGGTTGTATGGTCTCCTCTCTTCAGATTATATGCATATTCCAGAGCACCTACTCCTCCTCTCTTCCTGCTATAAAATAAAATCACATTTTATCACTATTACTCTCAAATCCTATTTACAGTTTTGTTGCTGGCGATAGTGTGCTCCATGCTATTGCCAACAAAATCCATAACCAATTGAACATTGATCTAAACAAAATTTAGGCTAGTGTTTAAATCAGATTTAAGTGAACTAAGGCTTGGAGCCTTAGTTGCTTCAGTTGTAATTGACCACTGTGAATTCTTCTCATTCAGTAGTTTTCTGTCATTCCCTGGAATAACTATTCCCACTTAGTGTTTCTCTTCAGTAATTTAAAAAGAACATAATTGGATTAAGGATTCATCTTTCATTTCTATGTTCTGAAATATTTGTAATACTACAGTAATTTAGTAGAACACAAAAGTTGTTTGCAAAGACCAGAACTGCATTTTGACATCTTTTGTGCTGTTGTAAAGCATTACAAATTCTAACTTATTGTGCTACCCATTGTCTTTAGCAGTTGAACAGCACACCAAGGTGGGTAGCTGTACAAATTCTTGAAAGCTAAAGTTCTGGTTGAAGCAGGTTTTCTTTGTGTGTTAAACTTAGTTTGTCTTATTTTCAAATTGCTGGTGGAAACATTTTCTTCTAGGTCACATTGACCGATTGTGCATAGTAATTTCATATGTAAGTTTTTGCCTAACCAAGGGTCTGATTTTCTTCAGAGTTGGGCGTGTGGGGAGGGGGGGGTCTTTTCTGTTATTGTAATAATAAAAACCTAATGCATTGAAGAAATTTATCAAAATGACTAATAAATCTTCCTTTTGGTGTATAATCTTTTGGCAAATATATATATATATATATATTCCCCCCTTAAGAATAATAAACCAAATTCAAATCCTATAACAGGGTATAAGAACTTCTAAAGTTGAGTGGTAGGTTCTCTTCCCTAGACATTTTTCTGCTAAATAGATAAGCCAGCTGGAGAACAAACACATGTGATAGACAATAATATACTCACCTTTTGGTCTTGGTTCATTTCAGTGTAATCTAGAATAGCATCTCTTGTTGGGGTCCAGATCATCTCCAATATCTTAAACTTAGTTCACTTGTAGTTAAGAGGACTATGTCTCTTAAAACATCTGTTAAAAATGTGCATTTGCTTAAAACACTTTCAAATGCACACACACACATTTACATTAGCATCATCTGTTTTTCTATTATATTTGTCCTCAGACAGAACTAAGCCAACATCACCAGAGTTAAAGATCGGTACTATCAACATAAGAAGCCTGAATGGCAAAGAAATGGAGCTAGCTGAAGAATTAGATAAGTACCAGATCGACATAATAGGGATGACTGAAACAAAAAAGACAAAAACTGGTGAGATCTTTCTCAGCAATAAATACAAAATATTATATTCAGGCAATGACAATCAAGGAAAAAGAAGGGGTAGCCATAGTATTCAACACTAAATACGAGGCTAATCTTCTTAAATGGCAGGCAGTCTCAAGTAGAGTGATGTGGGCAAATATCAGAATGGGGAACTGGACAATGAGACTTATTTGTGCCTATGGTTCCACAAAAGGCTCTACTAAGGTAGAAGTGGAGGAATTTTTTGAGGCTCTAGAGCAGGAGTTCCCAACCTTTTTGTTTCCTAGAGTACATTCTAAAATACCGGTAGGGCGACAGGCACCATCTATTCCTTCAAGCAAATTTTTTGAATTCTTTTGTTAAATGAATACATACAAAGTTTACATTATAATCAAATGTTTTATTGCTTAAAAGTTTACATAATATAAAAATTTAAATATATATATGTAAGTTAGTGTGATCTTTGGCATTGCATTTCATTGGCCAGTGCTTCATAATTAGGAGAATATGATGATATTCCAGTTTAAACTATTAAACTGGAATGAACAACTTTTAATGCGCATCTACTTTATATTGTATGCATTTAATACTCGTCATGTGTCATTAACGCATGCATCATATAGCATGCCATGAATTGTTGCGTGATTATTTCAAACTGTACGGCACACGGTTGAACAGCAGCGGGTGCACACAAATTGGGCGCCATGGTGTCCGCAGGCATAGGGTTGGGAACCCCTGCTCTAGAGAAAGCTACTGATGCAATGAAAAAGGAAAAGTTGGTCCTTGTTGGGGATCTAAATAGCAGAGTAGGAAATGATTGTCAGACATACAAAAATATTTTGGGAAAATTTGGAGAAAAGAGCAAAGCTAATAATAATGGCAAATACCTGTTGGATTTCTGCTCAGGACATGGACTGGTTATTACTAACACCATGTTCCAACATAAAAATGTGCACAAATTCACATGGAGAGAAGAGGCAAGGAATAAGAAAAATCTCATTCACTATGTTATTGTTGATAGTGATGTATTCTCCCTGGTGCTAGACACCAGAGTGTACAGAGGATTTGAAATTGGAAGCGATCACTATTTAGTCTTGAGCAGGATAAAATTGAATTTCATATTGAAAAGAATGACATGCAAGAAAGTTTTAAAGCGAATAAAAGTTGAGCAGCTCTCAAATGTGAACTGTGGACTAAAATACACAAATATTATTAATGAAAAAAAAATGAAAGAGTTTGAGTGCAGGAACCAAACCTTGGATATTCAGTGGAAAGCCTTGAAGAAAACTCATTGATTCAGCCAGAGAGGCATGTGGTGAGGTTCTGTGCAAGGATAGAAAAATCAGAACTCCATGGTGGACACAGGAAGTTACAGAGGCAGTGAAGGAAAAGAAGAAAGCATATCAAAAGTTCCCAGCGAATAAGTCAGCTTGTGCTCTTAAAGAATACAGAGACAAATGTAAGAAAGCTAAACAAAAGTCATGGGAAGACTGGTAAGAACAGAGAAATTAAATATCAAGGTGGTAAGCTATTCTGGAGGTTGTTGAAGAAGCTTAGAAATGGAGGAAAGAGTTAGATGATAAAGGTGACATGAAAACAGGAGAAAAAGATATCCTTAAAGTATGGAGTAATTATGGAAAATATGGAAAAAAAATAATGCAGTGATAGCACAGTGGTAAAAAAAACATTCAACAGGCACAGTCAGGAAGACATATCCATACTTGAAGTAGAAAAAGCCATCAAAGGCTTGAAATGTGGAAAGGCAGCAGGAGTAGATGATATTCGACCAGAAATGCTGAAGTATGGTGGTAGAAAAGTCTTACAGTGGCTGCACTGCATAGTTCAGAAGGCCTAGACAGAGGGACGAATTCTTGATGATTGGAATAGAGCTCTAATAATACCCATATATAAAAAGGGAAATAAAACAATGTGAGAAAACGATCCAGAGGAAGACCAAGATATAGGTGGATTGATATGGTACAAAGTGCCGTAGACAATAGAAATATAAGATCTGATAATGTTGGAGTCTTGACAAGTAACAGACTGATTTGGAGGAAAATTGTAGATAGGAAGTTAGTAATGATGTAAATTTTTCATGTAGTACTATTTCCTGTACACCCCTTGAGGGTACATGTCAGGAATTTGATGATAACTAAGCCAGGAAAATAATTTTAAAAAAAACTAAAAATTTTTTGTTACTAGCAGGTGCAACATATTGATTTTTTTTAATTTATTTTGCTAGCTTGGTTGCTTGAGTGATTAATGTACCTGCTCTCAAACAGATTGTTTAGGTTTGAAGTCTGCCATAGATGGCAGATAAATTTCATTGTCTAGTGTGAAACCACCATGTTTATTGTAAGCTTCAAATGGCTTGAAAAAAAAGTTCGATGTTTAATGTAGTGCAGGGTTTCTGGGCTATGTCCAAATGAATATTTTTTTTTAATAAGAAAGTTCTTAGCCCACCCACAGTAGGCTTTCTCCCCCCCCCCATCAAAAATGCTTTTTATTTCTTTTATTCATTTAATGTTTACTTAATTTTTTCAGGTAGCCTGGCTGGGTGGGCATTCAGCACACTGCAGAGTTGCCATTCTTGGTGTGGATGTTTGTGATTGTCTTTAAGTAAGAGATAAATTTTATCTCAATGTGAGAGTGCCCTTATTGGAGGTCTGAAGTGTCTTGAAAAAGTTCCATGTTTGATCTCTGGATTATGTAAAAAATTAAAAAAAAAAAACCTTACCTACTCATGGTTCTAATTTACTATTAGCTTACAACCTTCATAGGTGAGAGTTGCACAAAAAAATATATAATTTTTATTTGTGGCACAATGGTAATTTTTTTTTTATTTCTTGATGAATTCTTCTGAAAAGGTTCTTTTATCTCTACTACATTCTGTCATGAGAACATGACTTTCCTTTGGATTGGGAGTTAAGTTATTGCTCTGACATTACTCCCAGTTTGCTAGCTTAGTTGATTGTGTGGTTAACATAACTGTTTTCCAATCAACAGGCTGCAGGTTTGAATCTTCCTAGGGACATGGATGTTTGTGATTGTCTTTATGTGGGAGATGAATTTCATTGCCCTGTTTGAGCTTCCCTGTTACTTATTGGAGAGCCGGATTGGCCTCAAAAAGTTCTGTTTGGTCTCCAGAGCAAGATTTCCAGATTAGAAAACTAAATAAAACAGAAATTATTTTAAAAAATTCCTTAGCTTACCCACATACTGATGTACTATAGGTTCATGACCTTTTGCAGGTGGATGACATAAAAAAAATTATAATTTCCTAATTATTGTGAAATTGATAGCAGACTCATTGACCCAAGGTGACTAATTGTTGTATTACATTATGTGATAACTGGAAGCTTTCACTTGTTTTCAGCACATTATCTCATTTGTTGCCACCATTCCCTTCACTCTAAAAATTTCTGTATTTTTTTAATAGAGAATTTTTTTTTATTTAAAAAAAGGGTTGCAACTCTATAGTACTTATAATAGCTAAGGGTTAAATAAATTTTCCAGTTAAATGAATTTCGACTTAGGATTAAAACAGGTGAACTCTGTATATTTTGGAATTTAAAAATGGAACTCCCCGCGGTTTGTTTTTACTAGTATGTGAAAACAAACTTGGCTAAAAAGTTAATGGGTGTCAGTTTAATGTCGAGAAATGTATAGTTATGCACTTTGGGATAAATAGATTACAAGCTGTTTATCATATTAATGGCACTGTATTCCAGGAAATAGATGAAGCTAGAGATTTAGGGGTGGTGGTAGACAGAGTTAAAGTTTAGAGGACATGTTGCTAAGGCAGCACATAAGTACTTGGCTAGTGAAGAACATATTAACAAGTAGAGATAAAGAAGTAATTCCTCTTTATAAGGTCTTGATATGTCCACATCTGGATTACTGTGCTCAGGTTTGGTCGCCTGAGTTTCTTGGAGATGTGGAAGCAGCAGAGAGGATTCAGAGGTGAGGGCCTGTGGAATGTGCCCTATGAGAATAGATTGAAGGTGTGTGGATTGCAGAAGTTGGTTGATAGGAGAAAAAGAGGGGATATGATAAAAACATTTGAGTTGCTTAAAGGGTTTTATAGGATAGATGCAAGAGAAATGTTTCAGCATTTGGTTAGAGGGAGCAGAACAAGGTAGTCATGCCATAAAGGTCTGTTGTTCAACAGTATTTGTCAGTAGGGGTGTGAGGACTAGATTTTTTGCCTTGAGAGTGGTGAATGAGTGAAATGGGTTGCCACAGTCAGTTGTGAGCACTTTTTCTATTAATGGGTTCAAGGAGTGGTATGATAGATTGTGTGGATAGATTGGAGGTGCCCGTATAATAAAAAGTATTGTTTGTAAAAAAATATTTTATAAAATTAATATAAACAGTCAAAAATTCACATACTTGCATGTTTTATTTTTACAATCAGAAAATTAAAAAGAACAATTTAAAAAAATACACATTTCAAAGTGCTTTTGCATGTCTGTCTCTGAAGAATGTATCAATATTCTATCATTAGCATTATTTTCTCCAGTATCACTGGCTCCTTTACTATGTTCTGGAAGAACCATTCACCTTGCTCTCATCATTCATTCCACCAGTATTTTCAGTAAGAAATGGTACAGCTGAGAATAAAGGAAGTACATTTTCATTAATACCTTGGTCTTTACTTGTGATTCTTTATAAGTTGGTCAACTAGTTCTTTATGATTTTGAGACTGTTATATTTTATCGAGACTCTCTTCAAATTCTTCGTCTTTTAATGCATTTCCAATTTGAGGTCAAACAAATATACGTACTTCAAGTATGACTTCTGAAATTTTTGGAAATCTTGCAGTTTATTGAAATGTAGGTCTATTTCTGTCCAAAGTTTATCATGTAACCCAGTTAATATAAGGGTAATGGGTTTACAGTGATACTGCTGGACCTGGCTAAGGCCTTTGACAGGATAACACATGGAAGTCTAATCCATAAACTGCAACATATGGGAATGGATATAGGGTTGGTGAGATGGAGAGATATCAGAGAGTAATTTACTCAGGAGTAGAGTCCAAAAGACGGCCTGTGACTAGTGGTGTGCTGCAGGGTTCTGTTCTTGGACCGCTGCTGTTTATTTTGTTCATTAACGATATAGGGAAGGATCTGAGAGGAACGGTTCATTTGTTTGCTGATGATACAAAGTTGGGTAGGGCAATAGTGAATGCAGAAGATGTCAAAATCTTGTAGGATGATTTGGATAGATTGGAGGTCTGGGCTAAGGAGAATGGATATCAATTTAATGTGGCAAAATGTAAGGTTATGTATTTTGGGGTGAAAAGATTAGCAGCAGTATATCACATTGGTGTACTCCAGGAGATTGATGAGGCCAGGGACTTGGGAGTGTTGGTGGATAGGGCGTTGAAGTTTAGGGAGCACATTGCAAAAGTGGCTAAATCAGCTCATCAAATCACTTAGATGCTGAAGAATACTTTGATGAGCAGAGACGAGCAGGTTATTGCTTGTCTCTGTATCGAGCCTTGATAAGACCCCATCTCGACTACTGTGCCCAGATTTGGTCACCTAGGTTTCTTCTTGATGGGGAGGAGTTTGAGAGGATCCAGAGGCGAGTGACCAAGATGATAGCAGGTCTATGGAATGAACATTATGAGAACAGGTTGAAGATTTATGGTGTGCAGAAATTGGTTGATAGGCAGAAAAGGGAAGATATGATTGAGACATTCAAATTGCTGAAGGGGTTTCCATAGGATTAATTCAGAGGATATTTTTGAGAACAGGACTGGTGGTGGGAGGACATCCATGGAAACTGGGCAAGAGTGTGGTTAGTAAGGGTGTTAGAGCTAGGTTTTTTACTGTTAGAATGGTGAATGACTGGAATAAGCTGCCCGAATCTGTTGTGGGTGCTGTGACAGTGAATGAGTTCAAGGCAAAGTATGATAGATACTGTGTGAATGTCGAATAGTTGTTGATGGACATGATGTTTAGGGCCTTCCTCAATGAGTCTAAGGACTCCTTGGAGTCACCTGTAATAATAATATACACTGGTGTACAATATTTTTGGGAAGGTCACATTTTTCTTGACTGTTTTACTGTTCCCTAAGCACAAAAAAGCAGCAATGTTTGTAAATCTGGGCTAATAATGTAGTTACTTTTAAATCACTACTAATATGGTAATTCTTGAACTTTTTTTTAATACCTCAAAAGTCTCCTTCCTACGAAATGCTTCTTACTATTATGCAGTAAATCTTTTAACCTTGTTTTGGAAGAATCCCCAAATAAACATCAGTCTTTCAGTTCATGAATTTTATTCATTTCTTTAAAAGACCATCCATTTACATCAAGGTAGATCATTTACAATCATTTAAAACCATAAAAGAATGAAATCTATTGATTTACATCAATAGATTTCATTCTTTGTCTTAAAAAAAAATGATAAGCATTCATTTATTTCTAAGCTCGGATTTTCATTCCTGGAGCAAAATATGTTCCATTGTTGAAGATGAAATTCAAGAGTCAGTAGACTCTTCAGATCAATGACAAGATGGTAGAGCAGAGAAGGTTATTTGATAACAAATGTTTTTATTATGTGATTATACTGACCTCCTTATCCATACCAGAAAATTCGTTGATTAGTACTGCGTTATTTTGCATGAATAGTGGAGGAAATTAAACAAAACAAAAAAATCCAGGTACATCTGCTAAAAAAATAACAATCTATTACATGATCTGGTGGTTCACTCCAAACTGTTGGTACTGGCTTTTTCTCTGAGTCTATTGAGTCATATTAACTTTATAAGACATGCAAAAATAATACATCTTTTTTTGTTGTCTTTTGTTTTATAATTTAGTCCCCTTTCATACTTAATGCAATGGAAGTATAATCTTTACTACATGAGGAATGCTGTGTCACTGTTTAACACAAACTACATGTGTAATGTAATGCAGGCCTGCATTTGTTTTTATAGCCTTATCTTTCCAGTATGTAATGAATTAAAGAGTGAGAAGTTCAAACTTCTGCCACGTTCCTCCCTCTCTATGGATCTCACAATTTATTCAGATTTTAGCTATGTCTGAGAAAAGGAGTGTTTTTTTTTTATCTGGTGAGAAAAAAAGAGAGCTTATTTGGATATTCAGTTAAACATTCTGAAGATTTGAATATTAAAAAATCAGTTTAGCATTGAATGTACCTTGTATAATGTTAATGCCAAAGTAGCAAATTATAGACCATTTACCAACTTTTCTAGTACTTTAACCACCATGTTAAAGGTAAAAAAACAGCAATGGGTGGGCTTTTTAACAGGTGGATCTTGCTGTTGCAGTTTACTCACATTTTATAACAGTGGCAGAAGATTTAAATAGGGGAAATAGCTACATCTTGATGCTGCTGAACTTTGCAATGGGAATAAATTAAGAATGCCAAGAAATTATATTCTTGCTTAATCCTTTATCCAAGTGTAAGCAAACCAAGTTTGCATGTGAAGTATCTTCACTGTTAGGTTACTTCATCATCATCATCAAATTCCTGCCATGTACCCTCAAGGGGTGTACAGGATATGACAGTACTACATGAAAAAATTACATCATTACTAACTTCCTATCTACAATTTTCCTCCAAATCAGTCTGTTACTTGTCAAGACTCCAACATTATCAGATCTTATATTTCTATCGTCTAAGGCACTTTGTACCGTATCAATCCACCTATATCTTGGTCTTCCTCTGGGTCGTTTTCCTGCCAACCTGGCAGAGAACACTTGTTTTGCTAATCTTTCCTCTCCCATTCTATTTAAGTGACCATACCATCTGAGATTAGCTCTGCTAACCCATTCCTGGATGCTGACAATGTCAAGTTCTTTCCTAATATCCTCATTTTTAATATGATATTGCCATTGATGCCATCTGTTCACGCCTCTAATCTTTCTCAGGACTCATATCTGCAGTCTCTAGTCTTTGGTCAAGTGTTTTACTTCTGACCCAGCTCTCAGATCCATAAGTTAAAATTGGTTAGGTTACTTGTATATTACTATTACTATTATTACAGGCAACTCCAGGGAGTCATTGGACTCATCGAGGGAGGCCCCAAATCATATTCATCACAACTATTTGACATTCATACAGTATCTATCATACCTCGCCTTAAACTCATTCACTGTCACAGCATCCACCACAGACTCAGGGAGCGCATTCCACTCATTCACTACTCTAAAAGTAAAGAACCCAGCTCTAACACCTTTACTAACCACACTTTTGCCCAGTTTCCATGGATGTCCCCTAGTCCTCCCACAACCAGCCCTGTTCTCAAAAATATCTTCTGAATCAATTTTATAGAAACCCTTCAGTAATTTGAATGTCTCAATCATATCTCCCCTCCTCCGCCTATCAACCAATTTTTGCAACCCACAAATCCTCAACCTGTTCTCATACGGTTCATTCCACAGACCTGCTATCATCTTGGTCACTCGCCTCTGGATCCTCTCCACCTCCTTCACTTCACATTAATTACTAGGGACCTTTGTTCTACAGATCAAACCATATACTTTATGGTTTGATCTGTAGAACAAAGTGTTCATACTTTAGACTTCCATTAATCAGGATAGTAGTTTCATATTAGGCAATAAAAAAATTGCCTGCCATCTAAAAAAAATATTGCCCAATAAACACCCTGTTTCCTCTTGTACTTATAAGTTTTCTTATAAAAAGTGCAAGTGAGATAGGAAAATGCATGGCACTCCATATTGTCTTCAGATGTCTTTAGCAACATGGTTACTTTCATGGGATGTTAGTTATATTAAAATTAGGTTGTTGTTTTTTCCCATAATAAACATTACTTGTGAGTTGACATATTTCACTATATAATTGTATCTACAAGTGTATTTCTTAAACTCTTATAGTGATAAATATTTGTTGTATAGAAGAAAATAAGTACATATTTGTACATTATAATTACAAAAATTACAATTTTTTAAAATGAAATAAACATTCAATCAAATACATTACCTAGCATTTGTGTATTTAAGTGCGAATGCTAGTTGAAGCTCATTTTTTGGTTTCATGGAATGGAGAGAGCACTGGGCTTGAATTAGTGGTTCTAATGAGTACAATACTTCAACACTGTGACAGAGACATCATTGGGATATGAATTGTACACAGACAACAAAAACAAGTTTAAGTGATTATACCAAAGGGCTAAAGTCCTAGAAAGGATGCTGAGAAGGCAGCTTTAGATGTGCTAGAGGTCTAAGAATTACAACTCTGCATATCTTGAGTTTTATTAAGGCTGAGTTGATGTTTAAGATCCTGCTGATATCCCCCACCAGGGGAGGAAAAAGCCTCATTTATACTTATTTTGGTGAAGCAGCATAGTGGTTTTTTTGTTTGTTTTATTTTGTTAGATATTGACATATTTTTAAGTTTCTAGATAATAATACAAGCTTCAAATTAAAAAAAAATAATAATAATCATAAAAGCAGATAAGTATAAAGCCACTGTACTCCTGAATACTAGTGAATATGACTGTAAAATGAACATCCTGCTCAGAGATCACACACTACTTACATCTTTTAGATTATAATAATCCCTAACAACTCCCGGGGAGGGTTACTTAAATGCATCCTCCTGCCCACTGATAAAAAAAAAAAAAACTTTGATTTCCAAAAGATCTATGGATTATCAAAAATCAACAAACCTAATAACCTATAGCAGATTTAACCTTTGTTATTCCTCTCCTCTTACATAAAAAAAATTCTATCCATTTCAAATCTTTGATGCAAACAATGTTATCACTGTTAGTTTTGATATCACTTCTTTATTTATTTTCTAATACAACTCTGCCTGACTCATAATTAATTAAAAATGTTCTAACAATGACCGATCACTACAATTTTGTTATTCATGCTCTTTACTTCATTTCAAAGGGTAAAATATACTAACAGCTGGAATAATAAGCATGACTAGCAGATTATAGAGCTTGGGTTCTCTTGTTGGCCAATTTTTACATAGGACATTTTAAAAAACATGCTTTTGACACTTTTCTTAAATCTATCAGACTAAGCTAAACGGACAATGTGTTTTCTACTTGTCACAAAGGCTCAGAAACATTCCACCACCTCAACAGCATGTACCCAAAATCCAATATAGTATAAAAAAAAGAAAATAGCAATACACTGCTTGACAAAAATTAAAACACTTCGAAATGTGGTGCAACTCTTGCAATTGCTGCACCACATTTCGAAGTGTTTTAATGTGAGGCAGGACAAAATTTGATGTAGTGGTGTACAGTAGAATAAAGAAATGAGACCAAGGAACAGAAGTTATAGGAGACATCACATTGGGGTGTATGAGAACTACCTAAAAGATCACATTACAGAAGTCAACATGTATGTGAAAAAGGTTACATACCATTGGTATGGTATATGATCCCCTCTAACAGATAAGCAGGTCTGACAACAGTTGACTATGCTTGATATAAAGGTATCAATAAGATTATAAATTATATAAATTTGCCAAGAAATTTTATGTTTAATCCTTTGTTCAAGTGTAAGCAAACAAAGTTTGTGCATGACGTACCGTTACATCGATTGCCTTAGAATCCCATGATGCACAGCCATATACCTTTTTGGATGTGCATAACGCTATGCATTAAGGGAGGATCACTACCCAGACTGGTTTTGACCTTTTGTTCGGGCATGTTGAGTGCTAGATCAACCCTATTGGATATGCAGGATTTGCATTCCAGAATACTTATTTATACCAAATATTGCCTTTCAAGGCACTGTGAAAAATAAAATATTCATGAAAAACATTGCACTGTGTTAATTTTGTCGAGCAGTGTAGTGAGTAAAGGGCCTTTCTATTGTAGGCTTTTTACTCACAAATCACAGAATTTTCTTCATGAATATTTTATTTTATTTTTCACAGTGCCTTGAAAGGCAATATTCACCCAGAAGAGGGGGGGAAGTGGCCCTTCCCCTAAAAAAGAAAAAGGAAGAAAACTTTTAATTAAAATTCATTTTTTTTTTTAAATTTATGTTGTGTCGTGTCTTCTGTTTCTATACTACTTATGAATTAGCGATCATTGCAAATGCTCAGCCGTAGGTCACATATGCAATGCATAGTGTGTTCAACCCCCCCCCCCCCTTCCCAAGATTAAACCCTGAGTGCGCTACTACCCATAAATGTAAATAGGATTAGTAAATTGGATTTTGGGGTTACCAGCTGTTGAGAAAACTTAGATGTGGTTGATAGCATTGTTACGAAAAGGGGGGAATTTTCTATTTTTCCCCTGTCCCAAACAACATGGTATTATAAAAACTTGTTAACTATCAACCTCTTCTAAGACCTTGGAAGAGAAAGTACTGACTCTTCCGAGTCAGCATCCCAAAATCCAATTTATTAGAGAAAAAAGAAAATAACAATATGGCTTTTCCAGATCTTTTAATCATGTCTTGATAACCATATACATTCACAGTTTAGAGAAAACCATTAATTAGGCAGATATATTCACAAACTTTCTCCTCATCCTCACCCCAAACAACAACATGGCTGTTAAGAAAAACTCTTGTTAAAGTTAAATGTCCTGTTAAAAAAAACCTCGTGTCAAATCACCTTCCAGTTGGTGAGTGTGATCATGACGTTGCCAGCAGTGAGAGGAATTCTGTTAGGAAAGGGTGTAAGTAGAACAAAAAGGCTGTTGATTACAAGAAGCCCAGGAGACAGCTTGCAGCTTTAGCATGGAATGAGGAGTTGGCTGGAAAGGAGATCAATGCTGCTTGGGTGATATTTAAGAACTATCTAGAAGAAGAAATGTAAATGTATTCCAAGGGTCAGAAGGTTAAATAAGGTAGGTGAAATGGATGAATGAAGAGATTAAGCATGTGATAGAGTAAAAAGGCAACAGAGGAGTGGTAATCAGTTCCATGAGAATTACAAAGAACAGGCAAGGAGAGTGACTTGGTAAGGGTAGCAAAAGTAAAGTATGAGCAGCAGTTATAATGAAACCAAAAAAAAAAAAATCTTTAGGGGGATTCTTTTGATATGTAGCCAGTGAAAAAAAAATGATTATGGAAGTATGACATTGATTAGAGAAAATGGTATAAGATCAAATGTTGCAGAGGATATAGTTAAGATATTTAATGTGCAGTTAATAAAGGTCTTTCATTCTTGTGAATGTGACATCATGGAGAGTGAGAGCAGTTGATGGGGAGGACAGACTGACTGTGAACAAGAGGTATATGAGGAATTGAACAAACTTGATGTTAATAACGCTGTAGTACTTGATATATATATATTCTGAAGGAAGTTGGCATCTATTCTTGACATTGATTTAATATGAGTCTTATATTGGGTCAAGTTCGAAAGGAGTGGAAGGAAGCCAAGATTGGGCAACTTCATAAGGGAGGTGACAGAACTCAAGCATCAACTTATAGGCCTGTCGGTGTGTCAGTTGCTGTGGTTAAAGTGTTGGAGAGGCTGATGAGAATCAGGATCGGGTTGATAACCATGGTATCATTAACTACTTGGCCGAGTGGTTAACGTATCCGCTCTCCAGCCAAAAGGATGTGGGAATGGATGTTTGCGATTATCTGTGGAAATACTAGTGGCGATTATCTGTGGAAATACATTGGAACAAGTAAGGAGATTCTTGTTCCAATGTATAAAGCCTTGGGTGGTAGATGGCGTTGCTGTAATTCCGGTTAGTTGTAGTTGGTGGATTGAGTGGTGGAGACAGAGAATTGTAGAGTAGGTGCCCTCCCTCAATGAGTCTTTGGACTACCTGGGGGTGTAACATATCCTTTGATGGACTGTTTTAGTAATCTGTTTACTTTTTACAATAAGGTGACAGCAGCATTGAATATGAGAGATGGATACACAGTAGTATACTTAGAGTTTGCAAAGGTCTTAGATAGATTACCACACGATAAGGTGATAGTCAAACTAGAGCAGTTATGGTTAGATATTAGACTAGTGCATTGCATTCGAAATTGGCTATCTGATAGATATCAGCAAATTGTATATGGGGGGAGCAATATCCTAGAAGAGGAAAGTCACTACTGGTATGCCACAGGGTTCTGTTTTAGGGTTGTTGCTGTTTAACCTGTATGTTAATGATATTGGGTAAGATTTGAATGAGGATATTCAGTTGTTTGCAGATGATGCAAAGTTGGGATGAATTATGAAGAGTGGAGCAGATGTGGCCTTACAAGAAGACTTGAATAGACTGAGTGAATGGGCACAGGAGTGGGATGCCAGTTCAATGTTGCGAAATGTAAAGTTATAAAATTTGAGAAACAATGATGGGGTGTTGAATTTACGCTTGGCAGAGATATATTGGAGGTGGAAGAAATAAGAAATCTTGGGGTGATGGTCGATAACGATCTGAAATTTAGAGGACATGTTGCCAGAATTGTGAGGATAACACAACAAATTCTGGGAATGATGTAGAGGACACATATCTAGAAGTAAGGAGATTCTTGTTCCAATGTATAAAGCCTTGATTAGAGCACATGGACTACTGTGCACAGATTTGGTCACTGGTTTTCATAAGAACGAAGAGATGTTGAAAAAGGTCCAGAGTCTGGAGTGTTGAATATGAGAAACGGTTGAGAAGATAAAGATACAATTTACAGTTTAGTGGGTAGGAGGAAGAAGGGGTGATATGATAGATGTACAAGTTGGTAAGGGGTTGCTATAGGATCAATGTTGAGGTTTTTTCATAAAACGGTGGGAGATTGGGGGAGTACAAGAGATCATCCCTGGAGGGTGTGAGCAAGGGAGTGAGAATTAGGTTTTTTGTATGGAGAGTTGTGAATGATTGAAATATATTGCCTGAGTGTGGCTGCACAGAACTTGAATATGTTTAAGGCAAGGTATGATGAGCTGTGTGTGTGAAAAATGACCTCCTAGCTGACTGAGTCTTTGACTTCATGAAGTCTTAGGATAATAATTATAACAATAACCTTAATAAATACAGCTTTGTGAAATCCCAAAATATGAGAGACTTCAATTTCTAGACCACCTACTTACCTCTCCTAGAACTTCAGGCTTTCAGTCTAATCACTTCCACTTGTTCTAATGCTGTTTGTGTAGATGTCACAGTTATATTGTATACCCAATAATGCCTTTGTGGATCAAATATTGGATTCATTAAACATTCTATAATTCATTGCTAGTGCTGTCTTCATTCCATGAAACAAAAAAAAAAAAAAATGAGCTACTTAAAAATTAGTTACTTTTAAGTAGCTCATTTCCCGTTCATAAGATAAAATTCTGTAAACTTCAAATAATCGCTAATAGCAATAAACCCAAACTGCTTAGGTATATATAATAGGGGGCTTGGCGCCCAGAGTTCTGGGCTGGTGAGCCAGCTTACCGACAAGCTGGTAAGACAAAAAACATGACATAAAAACGTTTCAAATTTTGGCTTATCGTACCACTGAGACGTTCATAACGTAGAGATTTCTATATATATATATATATATATATAGAAATCTCTACGTTATGAACGTCTCAGTGGTACCTTTCCCTTGAAATAAATATGTGCATCTTTAACTATAAAACAAAGTTAACCTTTGAACCTTAGCTTGAATGGTGCCTGTGGAGTACTAATTCAGAAACACTACTGTAATACCCTGCGTTACGATGCTTCGCTTTATGACATCCGTTTATAACACGCTTTTCGATTATGAACAATGCCCATTTATATGATACTGCATTCGCTCATGTGATGGTTTTAGCAATATGCTAAAAAAATTTAAAAAATCAGCTAACGCCTTTTATTCCCATATAGCTGTAAGCTCGCCCTGGGGATGCACGAAGATTACTCATCATTGCTAGTATTTAGGATGGCTTTTGGCCTCGTGTGAAGAGGTCTGTTTTGTCATAGCTTGCAGCATGCTTCACTAGTTCGTTGGAGTGTGTAGAGATCTTTATGAAGAATTTTGCCGCTGTAGATTGCAGGAAGGAGTAGATATAAGGGACGTTTGTATCTCTATGCAGTTGGACGTTTCTTATAAGCCATGGTGCTTCTAGGATCATGCGCAAACACTTGTTTTGCACTCTGTAGCTTGAGGATGTTGGTGTTGGATGTGTGGCTCCAGGCTGGAGATGCATATGTAACTATGGGGCGGATCATCAGCTGACAGAAGAGTACTTTGGTTCTGGGATTTATTCCCTTATAGAGAGTAGACGAGGCCTTTATACCCTATCTAGCTTTTGGAGACTGAGTTGGCAGTTCAGTCTCCACCGGTAGCCAATCAGAGATGCCTATCACTAATTATAGCAGCCACCGATGAAGAGGCTGGTAAACAAGTGCTGCCATCTCTTGGTACCTAACCCTAACAGGATATGTTACTGTCTGAAATAATGTGGGTACTACGGTCAATTTTCTTGAGTTTATGGAATGAAAAACCCGAGTTTCCAAGAGGAAAAACCTGCTTGCCCGTGCCAGAGATCAGCTGACTCTGGAACCGGTTGAAGAAAGGCTTAGAAAGAGTTCCTCCAGTCAGCAACTAGACTTGAAATTAAGTCTAACTTCGAGCAACCAAATGCCACTTCCACAGGTCCTGTGACTTACCTGTAAATAAACCATCGTGCAGTTTTCGTGACCTGATTGTTTATGATGTTCTCTACATCTCTTTGTGTTTTGATGTTTCGCTGCGAACTATTTATTATTATTATTACGTAACACCTCCAGGGAGTCCAAAGACTCATCGAGGGAGGGCACCTACTCTACAACTCTTTGTCTCCACCAACTACAATGAACCGCAACTACCATCATCATTTACATCAATGCCATCTATCAATGCCATCTACCGCCCATCACCACTAGTATTTTCACGAACATCCATGCCCATGGCGGGATTCGAACACGCAGCCTTTTGGCTGACGACTGCATACACTTACCACTCAGCCAACCAGGCTGGCATTTAAAACTCATTTTATTGTTAATAATGGATGCCAGATAAAATCCAAATTAAGGGTGCTGTTGCTTCAAGTGAAAAGAAGAAGACACGCAAGCCTGTTATATTAACATACTAAGATGAAAATTATATAAGAGTGTAGATAACAAGGGTGTCAGGACTAGATTTTTTGCTTGGAGGGTTGTGAATGGGTGAAATGTATTGCCAGAGGTGGTTGTGAATGCTTTGTCTGTGAACGAATTTAAGGAGAAGTATGATAGGTATTGTGTGAATAATGGTTAGTATGTCAATGTAGGGTCTCCTGCGATGAGTCTTTTGACTCCATGGAGATACCATTATAATAATAATAATTAAATTTAGTGATGCTGGTGTATCAAAAGCTGAGATAGGCCACAGGCTAAATTTACCTAGCCCTACTTTTGTTAAAAACAGATAAATTTCTTAGTGAAGTGAAAAGTGCTACACTACTTAATACTACAATTATCCGTAAACACGACAATATTATTACCATTTCGGTAACGAAATGGAAAAACTTTTAAAGGTGTACATTGATGACCAAACTGGTTGGTGTGTTTCCTTAAGCCAAGGTATTCAGAATAATATATTGTTCGAGAAAATTATTCTAATTTTTTCTTATACTTATTGGCGTGGATAAATACTTTATTTTCTTCATTTATGCACTTATATGACTGTTTAAAAAAAAAAGTTCTTAAACCATTACATCTACAAGTATACGTGTGGGTGGGTGGGGGAGCAGTGATTCGTTATACGAGAGTGATCTGAAACAACATGTCATATGACCAGCGTATGCCTGTATTAAATTAATTGAAATTAGGAACAAATAATTCATTTCAAAATTAACAGTATACCATTAGTGAAACAAACAATTCAAGGAGGCAGTACACAAAATAAATATACAATAATTGGTTATCCAATAATAGCATGCTAGATAATTCATCTCCCAAACTTTCAGGATAAAGAGACAATCAATCTCATTTAAATTCAGTGTCTAACAAAACCCGTGAACTTTCTTTGAGGCAGAAAACTTTGAAATTTTCATATTTCAAACAGCAGGCTTGGTTGGCCAAGTGGTTAGCGTATATGCTCACCAGGAAATAGGGGTGGCGGGTTTGAATCTGCCATAGGCATGAATGTTTGTAATTGTCCTACTAACTGTGCGTGGAAAAGGTATCTGCGATCCTATCACTTCTAGCAGATGGCTTCACTCCCAAAACCCAGTGAGCTACGGAAGTAACCACACAGTATCCAGTGATGTTAAATGTGAAAAACCAACTACTCCGAAACAATGCTCTCCTTCTCCAAAGAGAGCATCATTCCAGAGGATACTGTGTTTACTGAAAACCAGACTTGATTTTATAGTACTGTCATGGATCCTTTTTTTTTTACCTCCACAGACAAACCTTTTGTCCAAACTATGATTAAGTTCTTCGTCATGAGGTTAAAATGCTTATTCTCAAACCATCATCAGCATCATTATGTAGCACCTCCAAGGAGTCCAAAGACTTATCATGGGAGGTCACTTTACTCCACTATATGCAACTTACCCTCTCTTCTACTTAATCTTCCAACTACACACACAATGCCATTAAGAAACACTACTTTAGAGAAAAACATGAAACTTTTGTTCCATGTTTGTTCTCTAAAGTAGTGTTTCTTAAACTGTGTTCCACAGAACTGTACTGTTCTACGAAAATTTGTAGGCTTTCTCCAAAGCATACAGACATTTAAAACTTGCATTGGATGTAGTAAAACGCATGCTGGCTCGAACGTCCCAATAAACAAGGTCCACGTACACAGCTGAGTGACCGGGGTTGTATCGACAAGATAGCTACCAAAAGGAGTGCAATAAAATTAAAACCAGTAAGAGACAGGCTATCAGTAGGATCATGGACTATCCGTTCTTTATAGGCTGCTGGAAAGCTAGACTTACTTTGTAAGGAGATGGAGCGATACCGATATAACATCCTTGGATTAGCGGAGATGCACTGAATAGAGTCGGGGAGCTGATAGGCAGAAAAATCATCTAGTCTGGCAATACTACAAAGCGTGGCAGGAGTTGGATTTCTTCTCGGTAAAAGAAGAAGACAACATTATTAGGGTACAAACCATTAAATGGAAGAATAATGAGGGCAAATTTTGCAGCAAGACCATTTAACATCAGGCCAGTTCAGGTCTATTCACCCAATTCAGAAAGTACTGAAGAAAAAATACAGTTATTCTATAGGAACTTGGAAATAACCTTGAAATAGTACCAAAGAAAGATATACTAATTATTGGAGGAGATTGGGATGCAAGATTGGACAGGACAATGAAGGATGGGAAAGAATAATAGGCAACTATAGATATGAAGGAAGCAATGAAAGAAGAAAAAGAATGCTTGAAGTTGCCTAACATTTGGTAATTTGCAACAACAACAACAACAACAAAAAAAAAAACAGCAAAATGACTGCAAAAGGTGGACATGACAGTCACCTGATGGAAGAACTAAAAACATGCTGTACTTAATACTCATAAGCAAGAGATGGGTCACATCAGTTAAGCGATGTTGAACATTTCAAGGAACAGACATGGAATCGGATCACTGCTTAGTAATTGCGAATATCAAGTTGAAATTCAAGCGTTACGTGAAGGCACAGTTTAAGAGCTAGAGAGATATGAAGACACTGAGAGTGAAATTATAAGGAAAGCGCTCAAGGAGAACTGAAATCCATTACAGAAAAGAAACTAGAGGATAGAAACAACAAAGTTATGTCCACAATCAAGATAGCAGCAGAAAACAATCAGTCCCAAAAACAGAAGAGCAAAAGGATAGCTAGATCTCACATCACACATTAAACATAATTCAAGAAAAGAGAGCATTAAAGATTAGGAGAGAGAGAACAATCTCTGTGGAAATGGAAAAACCGTAGTATAGAGCAAACTGCAATGAACTGAAGGTGGTTAGAAGAGACATATTAAAATGGCTAGAGGAACAGTACAAGGATATCGATAAATACTATGGTGAATACAAAATAAGAGGCATAGAAAAAGATTAGAAACATCATCAAAAATGGAGCCCATGGCAAAGAATCATAAAAGATGAAATGGTGAAATTTTGATGAACATAAAAGAAATAGGACAGAGAGGAGGACAAGATACTGCTCGGAGTTATATGAAACAGGATATCTTAGGTCCAAAAGAAGTTAATTGATCAACTGAGAGAAATATCACCTATCAAGCACAGAGGGAGAAACAGATATAATGAGAGATGAAGTTGTGAAGGCATAAAACACATGAAAATCCATAATATTCCCAAGAATGAGATCACTGGAGAGATGCTGAAACATAGAGAGTTGATCATAGACGAACTACACTGGTTGTGTTACATAGCATGGGATGGAGGCAAAGCACCAAAAGAATCAGTCCTAATATCCATTCACAAAAAAGAAAGCAAATTGGACTGCAAAATCTACAGAACAAATGCTTTAATGAATCATATGGGAAAAGTACTTATGACAATATTAAGAGGAAGAATAAGGAAATAAATGGAAGAAAACCTGGAAAATGAGCAAACAGATTTAGAAATAAAGTTTAAAATATTAAAAATTAAAGTTACAATCAATTGTGGAGAATGCTCTATGTAAAAATAAAATATTTATATCTGAGAGAGTTTTGTAAGTTTGATTCTAGTCGGCAACTAGAGGAACTTTTACTAAAGCCTTTTTTCAACCGGTTCCTGAGTTAGTCAATCTCTGGCACAGGCAAGTGGATTTTTCTCCAGGAAACTCTGGTTTTTCATCCTGAAAACTCAAGAAAATTGACCGAATAACCCACAGTATCTCCAACAATAAATATATAGTGTTAGGATTAGGTACCACGAGATGGTGGCACTTATGAGTCGCCTCTCTTCACCGGAAGCCATGTATAATTAGTGAGTCTTGGGCCAGCTATCTCTGATTGGCTACTGGTGGAGATTGAACTTCCCCCACCCCCCCTCAGTCTCCAAAAGTTAGGTAGGGCTAAAACGGCCTTGCTGACTCCTTATATATGGAATAAAAGGCATTAGCTGATTTTTTTTATTTTTGATGACATTTTGTTGATTTTCAGAAAGCATTCACCATTATAGATCAGAAAGTGGTTTATGGGCTACTCTCATATCTTATGGAATGGACAGGAACTTGATATGGCTATTGCAAAACATCAACAACACTGCATAAGCTGCTGTGAAAAACTGTGGAGAAATAGCAAGATGGTTCGGGACAACAGGAGGAACGAGACTCAATATCCTGAAGTATTTTTACCATGTGTTTGGAAAGAATAGTGAATGCATAAAGGATACTATAAGAGACATTTCAATTGAAAGTAAAAAAAAAAAAATTTATGGTTTGCACATGACATAGCTATTATTGCATATGGAGAGGGACTTGAAAGAAGAGTGCTAAAGTTGAGTAAAGAAGGAAAGAGGTATGGGCTGATAATGAACATCGATAAAACATAAACAATGATATTCGGAGAAAAGAGGAAGAAAAGCAAATAAAACTTAATGGACAAGAACTGGAAGAGGTTAGGAACTTCACATATCTAGGGAGCGACATAACCCACGACTTAGACTGTAAAAAGAGATATCTCATATAACAAGAGCAAAAGTAAACTTACAGGCAATGGACAAGATATGGTAAAGTAAATCAGTTAGCCTTTCATAAAGTTGAGAATGCTGACAACATGCATATTCACAAGCACTCACTATATCTGTGAGACAAGGCAAAGATTCTGCAATGTACTGGCATTGGAAAGAACATGTCATAGAAAAATTCTACAAATTAGATGGGTGCAACATGCTAACAAATAAAGATGTATAGCAAACATAAAGAGAATCGCAGAAAAACATTCATAACTAAAACTTTTTGGATATATTTGTAGAATGGATAACAGTAGAAAGATCAAAACCTTGATGCTTGGTACAATGGACCATATAAACAGAATAGGGAAGCCAAGGTGAGAATGGATAGATGTGAAGTGATAGTGTGGAAAGAGTTTGCAGGATTTGAATAACCTGGCAAAGGATAGAGAGAAATTGCAAAGAATGGTAAAACAAACATTAATAATTAACTTTGTTTTTACAGGAGATATTTTCATGTAATTAATCAGTATGTATGTATTAAATACGTATTTAATCAGTAACTTGAGGGGGGGGGATCTGCTAACGCCTCTTTCCTATATGAAATAGGCAAGGCCATTTTAGCTCAGAATGTAGTCTAATCTCTACTAATCTAGTTGGTGCAGTCTAATTTCGAATCTAGTTGGCGACTAGATTCGAACTGATAATGGCTTTTTTGCATGCATAACGTAGTGCTATGGATGCAAATGCCACTGAAATACTTTTTCTTAAACTCATTCACACTAAATGCATTTACCACTTCAGCAGACAAAATATTCCACTGAATCACAGTTCTGTCATAGAAAAGTCTAGATCGAGCCCTTTCTTAACTGCACACAAATTTAAGGATACCTGCTTGTCATCTCCCTACTTTACATTAAATGAAAGAAATTTCATTAGTTGATATCTTCATGCCACCCCTCCCCTATCAGAGTCTTCAGGCCACTTACTCTCAATCTATCTTCACTAACTACATTTCATAATCCCAAGAACATGTTTTTATCTTTCAGCTTTTGCACAGCTTCTTTATCTCCTCAGAATCTGAGACAAAATCTCCTCTCAGCTGTTCCAAGTGCAGTTGTATCAAAATGATTTCCTTATATGCCAATGTTCATTTTGACATTGTAATCTTCCTCTGAATTTTATTTAAAATCTTTGCTATGTGACTGTTGAACTTCAACTCCCTACCTACCAAACTACATGCCTTATGTTTCTCTAGGCATAATCCTATAAATATCATATCCCACTGGATATCGCATCATGCCAAATGAATAACTCTACATTTACTAATATTAAATTAATAGCAATTATCATTTGCTCACTGTTTGAACTTAATCAAATCAATCTGTAAGTGCTAGTTTTTTCATTAGCACCCCTGATAGCCCTGCCTACCATTGCATCATCATCACACAGTTGAACATTTCCTGTCACACCCTTTTCAATATCTTTAATACATACAGTAGATTAAACACCAAAGAATCCTTAGGGTACACCACTGATCATATTAAATTTGGTGGCTTCACATCCCCATATACTACTTTCTGGTATCTCTCCATCAGCCACCTACTTATCAGCATCAACAGCTTATATTCCAATCAAATACTTCAGTTTATGTAACAGCCTTATGTAAAGCCTTAGCAAAATCCAACAGTATCATAGGGTGTGCATTCTCTTTATCGAACTCAACCATATATTATAAAGTAAGAGCAAATTGCTCAGGCATGACCACCCTTTAGTAAATCCATGCATTCCTTGCAAAGTAGAGCTTGTCTCTGTATGCAAGTTACTACCAACTAGTCTAAAATCTTCACAATCACTCCAGACATACTGATAGTATAATAGTTCTGTCTTTGTGGCATCCTTGTGACAGTGGAATTAACATACATCCTTTCCATTCCTGTGGGCTCTTTCCTGAGCTATGACTCAAATTATACAAACATGCCAAGGGGCCAGCCAGTTTCGTTGAATATTGCTTTAGCATACGCGCCTATATCCCATCTGACCCAATTGCTGAATTTTTATCCAAGTTATGCAACAGCTCTAGAACCTCCTTCTTATGTGCCTGGTTAGTGTATCTGCTTTCCAGCCAAGGCTGTGGATTCGAATCCCACTGAGGGCATAGATGTTTGTGATTGTCCTACAAATCAATTATCATATGAACTGCTGTGACCTGTTGCAGTATGACCTTTGATATCCTTGCACCATAAAAATGAAATAACCTATTTCTCATGCACCTCTACCTCCTCATCCAAGGTAGTGCTAGTACTGTGCACTATGTTACATACAATCTAAATAAACAGACTGAGGGTACAACCATGAGCTCTCTATCCCCACCCTTGGCTAATTATTTAAATAATTTTGACTATACTTCCACCATTCATCCTCAGCTCCTCTTATGGATACATTATATAGATCAGGCATTTGTCATTTGGTCTCATTCTGAAAATAAACCAACCATCTTCCTACATCAAATCAACATGTACATCCACATATCGAGTTCACTATGGTAAAAGGAGAGTTCTGAGAGTTTACTCTTCTTGGACATCCTTCTTATCCATAGTCTTTGTACCATCCAGTGTATAACAGAAATCAACCTTCTCTACAGGAACTGATCACCATTTAGTTTTCAACAGGATGAAATTGAATATCACACTGAAAAGAAAAGTAAGAAAGTCTTAATACAAATCAAAGTTTAGCAGCAGCTTTCAAAGGTGACCTGTACACTCAACTACTCACAAAAATTATCGAAGAAAAAAACAGGCTGCATCAATGAGAAAACATTGACTGATTCAGCCAGAGAGACATGATGTAATGGTTGTCGGCATGGATAGAAAAATCAGAAATCCATAGTAGACTCACTAAGTTAAAGGGGCAGTGAAGGAAAGAAGAAAGCATATTGAAAGTTCCTAAGTAAGTCAGTGTTTTACAGAGAAAAACACTGTATAAATCTAGCTAAACAGAAGATAAAGACTATGGTAAGATTATATAAAATAAATATCAAGGTGGTTAAACCTTCTTGATATTTAAGATATCAAGAAGGTTTAACCATAGAGAGAACATGAGAAAATAGAAATGAGAAAATAGAAAAGAGAAAATAGAGAGGACATGAAAACTAAAAAAAAAAATATATATATATATATATTTCAAATGTCTGAAGTAATTACTTTGAAAGATTGCTAAATGAACCAAGCAATAACACAGTGGTAGATTCAAAAGGAATGCAATCAGGAATATATTGTATTTACTTGAATATAACTCACCCTCGCATATACCTCACACCCCTGATATTATTTTACGAAAAAAAATATTAAAAAGTTTCGGATATAGTTCTCACACAAAAAGAGTTTAAAACTTTAAGAAATAGATAGCGAATGTTGTTATGGCAGTTTCTGATATTTTGGAATTCGGTTGAAGAGAATCAGCATTTCAACTCAACAATCGTCAGCTTGCCTTTGTCGTTGAGTTGTGCAATATTTTATTAATACTGCACCAATCATATGCATAGAGATGGAAGCAACCAGTAGAGGAAATGTGGGAGTGAGGGCATTGACTTCTTCTCTATCATGGATTGCATGGGGGTGGATTAAGATTAAGAGGCCATCATTAAAACTGTTGTGCAACTGGATTTTAAGAGCTTGGGACATGATTTCGCCAGAAATAATTAATTTAATTACAGAAGCATTGTTGCTAAAAGATTCATTAAATATTTAAATGCATTCATTTTATAAATAATGTAAACAATTATAATGAATACTGAGGATTTAATTATAAGCGTCAATTTAGTTTTTTTCCTGAAAAACTTTAGTTTCCGAAAACCCAGCATCACGATTTTTTAACTTTAATTTCAGAGAAGTGCAAGTTTTATTCGAGTAAATACGGTATATATATATATATATATATATATATATATATATATATATATATATCGCTACTTAGAAAAGCCATCAAAAACCTGAAATGTGGAAAGGCAACTAGAGTAGATGATAATACTTGACCAGATATACTCATAAATGGAGGTATAAAAGTTTTACAGTGGCTACATTGCATAATTCAGAAGGCCTGGGCAGAGGGTCGAATTCTGGATGACTGGAGTAGAGCTCTCATCTATAAAAAGGAGAATGAAGCTGAATAAGAATTAGAGGAAATTTCTCTAGTGAGTGTTCCTTGTGAGATTTATGCAAGTATATTTCATAAAAGGTTAAGAAGAATTGTTGATGGGAAGCTTGAAGAAGAACAAGCTAGGTTCAAACCAAATAGAAGTTGTCAGGAACAGATTTTCACTTTAAGACAAACAGTTGAGAAATCATGGGAATAAGTTTTGTAGATCTGAAAAGGGATATGACAAGGTGCCAAGAGAAAAGCTGTTCAAAATGCTACAGTTATACGGTGTAGATGGGACATTATTATTATCCCAGGACCCCATGAAGTCACAGACTCATCTAAGAAGTCCCTTTTGTCATACACATAGCTGATCATACCGTGCCAGTTTTATCATTAGGCAAACCTAGGTAATCGCCTAGGGGAGCCAGATTTTGCTACATAGTTCGGGGAAAAATTACAACCTTCGAAAAAAAAATTAGTAAAACCTTGATTAATAATAAAAACTGAAATAAGTCAAGCTGTCCTGGTGCTCGCTGATGATCCTACATTATTTTCGCCTTTCTTTCTTTATTATTTTTATAAATATCTACATGTGTAGGTGTACATGTGCTTGTGTGAGTATGACAAAATATACAGAGAGAGAGAGACAATGTATAGGGGGGGCTAAATTTTCTTTGCCTAGGGGCATCAGATACTCTCGGACCAGCCCTGCCTTAAACACATTCAAATTCTCTGCAGATACTGCAGAGAATTTGAATATAATGCAGATATGATGATCACAGGTAATATATTCCAACCATTCACAACTCTCCATACAAAAAACCTGCTTCTCACTCCCTTGCTCACACTCTCCTTATACAGCTTGCAGGGATGACCTCTAGTTCTCCCCCAATCTCCCACCATTTTATGAAAAATCTCTTCTACATTAATCCTATAACAACCCCTTACCAACTTGCATGTCTCTACCATATCATCCCTCTTCCTCCTATCCACTAGACTCTGCAAATTGCATTGTTTCAACCTTTCTTGTAACCATGTAGTGTTGTTGACTTGGTGGATGAAGAAACATGCAGAAGTATCAAAGTAAAATAAATTTATGTTGAATTATAAAGCTTTTTTTTTGTATAATTTGTACAATTGATATTTTTATTTATTTTTATTAATTTAAGTAATTTTAATTTCAGTCAGTAGTTTTTAATCTATGAACATGCCACTATGTAGAGGATTCCAATTTAAGCATGCACACTATTTTGTTTTTTGAATTCAATTCCTATTGCTGTTAGTTGTACTGATGATGTCTTAAAATACATAAGATGAAATATTTGCATAATAATAAGTTATTTACTGTGGCTTATTCTATAGTTATAAGGCATGTGATTCTAATAATCTTAAAAATCAGACTGGGGCACTCCAATGTATGGAAAAATTGGAATGGAGAGATATCACAGTGAACAGAGGGTGGTGAAAAATATTTATTAGTAACAATTGCATACATCAAGCAAAAAAAAAGATAGCATGTTTTGATTTAAAGTGAGTGACTAATGAAATCAAACAGGAGCTACAGATGAAAAAGAAGTTATGGAAAAAATATAAAAAGAGAGAGATGGAGAGCAGTAGCATGAGGAATACAAGAGTCATGTGAGGAAAGTGATATATACTAAGGAAGACTATGAGAAGAGATTCACTCCACAATCCAAGGGAAATCCTAAGGACTTCTTTCATTATATGGCCTATTGAAGGAGAAATAACTGTACAAGAATGGCATTGTTAGATGAAAATGGAGGTTAAGTGACCAATGCAGATGATATAGTGGAGTGTTTAATGATTACTTTATCCTAAGACACATTGCAGGACACAGCTCATCCTATTGTGCCTTAAATACATTCAAATTCTCTGTAGACAGCACACACTCAGGTAATGCATTACAATTATTTGCAACTCCCCATGCCTAAAAAAATTTGCTTCTCACTCCCTTGCTCACACCCTCCTTATACAGCTTCCAGGAATGATCTCTTCTTCTGCCCCAATCTCCTGCCATTTTATAAAAACCTCTTCAATGTTAATCCTATAACCATCTCTTACTAACTTGTACGTCGCTATCATATCACCCCCTCTTCCTCCGATCCACTAGATTCTGCAAATTGCATCTTTTCAACCTTTCTTCATATTCAGCATTCCAGAGATCCGAAATTATTTCAGCAAATCAGTTCTGGACCCACTCCAACATCTCTTCATCCTTTTGAAAACCAGGTAACCAAATCTGTGCACAGTAGTCCATATGTGGCCAAATCAGGGTCTTATAAAATGGAACCAGAATCTCCTTGTCCTAAAAGCCAGTGTCCTAAACATCATCAGTGTCCTCTTATTTCCTTCACCTCCAACAATATATTCCCACTAAGAGTTCTACATTCCATCTTTGGTTTCTAAAATTTAAAACCTTACATTTTGCAACATTGCACTGGCATCCCCACTCCCATGCGCATTCACTCTGTCTGTTCAAGTCTTCTTGTAAGATCCACATCTCTATTCCTCATAGTTTGTCCCAACTTTGCATCATCTGCAAACAGCTGAATATCCCCATTCAAATCTTTCCCAATATCATATCATAACATTAGCATACAAATTAAACAGCAATGGCCCTAAAACAGATCCCTGAGGCACACCATTAGTGACTTTCCTTTTCTGGGATATTGCTCCCCCATACACAACTTGCTGATACCTATCAGACAGCCAATCTCCAATCCAAAGCACTAGTCTAATATCCAAACCCATCTACTCTAGTTTGACTATCACCTTATCATGCGATAATCTATCAAAAGCCTTTGCAAAATCTAAGTATACTGCTGTGTATCCATCTCTCATGTCCAATGCTGCTGTCACCTTATTGTAATCAATAAGTATTAAACTAAATTTATTATTGTAATCAATAAGTAGATTACTAAAACATGACCTCCCTTTAGAAAATCCATGCTGTCCACCAAAGATAATACTATTGTTATCAGCACAATTCTGGATCCTCATTCTCATCAGCCTTTCCAACACTTACACACAGATTAGGCTATAATTTGATGATTGAATTCTGTCATCTCTTTTTTTGAGGCAGTACAATTTTACCTTCCTTCCATCCTTTGGAACTTGACACAAGAGGTAAGACTCGTATTAAATATATATATTAAGGTAGATGTCAACTCCCTGGCATTTCTCAAAAATACACAGTGATATATCATCAAGTCCCGTAGCCTTATTAATATCAAGTTTGCTTAATTTCCCATATACTCTTCCTCACTTACAGTCGGTCTCTCCTCATCATCCATTGTTCTTAAACTCTCCATGATGTTACATTCACAAGGGATGCAAGACCTTTATGAACTGCTCATTAGAAAAGTTATATCGGACAATATATAGTCTATATTTGAGTTGGAATTCCGCAGTTAGGATTGAAGGAGTTACTGGAAGATGGTATGACTTTAAATCAGGTGTATGACAAAGATGCTCATTATCTTTGCTGTTATTCATAATTTATATCGATCATATTATGAGGGAATGTGGTATTTAACCTGATATCAAAATTGGAGATGTTAATCTCAGTTCTTGACTTTATGCAGATGATGTTATTCTTCTAAATACTCCTGTTACATTAGAAAAGAACAAGTCTGCAGAAATACCTGACTAAATTGAATCACTGCTGTAATAAATTTGGTATGAAAATCAGCAATAAAAAGACAGACAATTAAAGTAGACAGAAACATCAAAAATGTTATTTGAATCCTGAATGGAGAATATATAGAACAAGCAAAACATTTCAACTATTTAGGCCAATTTTTACTGAGGATGGCAAATTAAATGAGTAAATAGACAACAGAGTTAAAAAAAAAAAAAGCTGGTAGGGTATTAAGTCAACTGAATAAATTTATATGGAATAGAGAGAAATTAGTCAAAACAGTCAACTAGCCATATACAATAAGTTAAAGATACCAAGGAAGTTTATGCTTGGTTTTAATCCTTTCCCCAAGTAAGCTAAACAAAGTTTTTCGTGTTAACTATATCCACGTCTGAGCTACTTGTATATAGAAGCTAACAACTTCATATCACTTGCCTTAGTATGTATCCCATAATGCAAAGCATACCCCCTCCCCTTTCAGGCATGTATAATGGAATGCATAATGGGAAGAGTCACTACCCAGACTGGTTTCGACCTTCATTGAGGTCCCATCAGTGGTAGCCAGACCCTGGAGAATACCAAGGTTGAAGTAATGCAGAAGTCATATATATCTCATATACAAGCAGACAAAAGGTGCTTGACCTTATTATTATTATTATTATTACCTAGCACCTCCAGGGAGTCCAAGGACTCATCGAGGGAGGGCACCTACTCCACAACTCTCCGTCACCACCACTCAACTACGTTCATCATCTACACCAATGCCATCTACCGCCGACCACCACTAGTATTTTTTGCAAACACTGTGGGATTCGAACCCGCAGCCTTTTGGCTGGAGAGCGGATACGCTAACCACTCGGCCAGCCAGGCTGACATATATGGAATATGGAATCTTATATGGAATAAGAGAGAAATTAGTCAAAACAGTAAACTAGCCATATACAATAAGTTAAAGATACCAAGGAAGTTTATGCTTGGTTTTAATCCTTTCTCCAAGTAAGCCAAACAAAGTCAGATTGGTCAACTGGATTCAGGATTGGCTGTCTGATAGGTATCAGAGAGTTGTGTATGGTGGAGCAGTTTCCAGGAGGCAGAGGGTTACAAGTGGGGTCCCACAGGGCTCAGTACTAGGACCTATATTGTTTAACCTTTATATCAATGACATAGCCAGTGGATTGCAGGGGGATATTCAGTTGTTTGCAGATGATGCGAAGCTGGGAAGGATTATTAGTAATAGTGCAGATGTGGTAGCCCTGCAAGAGGATTTAAATAAGCTAGATAGATGGGCAAATGAATGGGGGTGTCAGTTTAATGCAGCAAAATGTAAGGTCTTGAGGTTTGGGAAACATCGATGGGGTGCTGCATACTCTATGGGAGGAGTTATACTGGAGGAAGTAGGGGAGACAAGAGATCTGGGGTTGATGATTGATAGAAACCTGAAGTTTAGGGGACATATTGCAAAGGTGGTGAAGGTAACACAGAGGATTGCTGCTATTATGAGAAGGACACTGACCTGCAGAGATAGGAGGGTTATCATTCCATTGTATAAGTCTCTGATCAGACCACACTTGGACTATTGTTCTCAGATTTGGTCCCCAGGATTTGAAGGGGATAAATTAACTGTGGAAAGGATACAAAGACAGTTGACAAAGATGGTTTCAGGACTGTACAAGGATAGTTATGAGGATCGGCTGAGAGAATGTGGACTGCAGAGTTTGGTGGATAGAAGAAGGAGAGGTGATATGATTGAGACTTTTAAACTGTTGAGAGGTGGTTACAGGGTTGACACTGGGGAGTTCTTTCGCTTGGTTGATCAGCGGGAAGGAGTGATGACAAGAGGCCATCCCTGGAAGTTACGAAAGGAAACTGTGAGCAAGAGGGTAAGGAGTGGTTTCTTTGTGTGGAGGGTGGTTGAGCCGTGGAATGCATTGCCTAATGGAGTGGTGGGAGCGAGAACGGTCAGTGAGTTTAAAGAGTGGTATGATAGACTTTGTGTTTCTCAGGGGGGGACCTCCCCTCAGTGAGTCTTGACAGACTTTATGTCTTAGGAAGGACCTCCCTCGATGAGTCTTTTGACTCCTTGGAGGCCTGAATAATAATAATAATAAAGTTTTGTGCGTGAACTATATCCACGTCTGAGCTACTTGTATATAGACGCTAACGACTTCATATCACTTGCCTTAGTATGTATCCCATAATGCAAAGCATACCCCCCTTTCGGGCATGTATATTTTTTATTTTTTATATTAATAAAAAATCTCTGGATGAGAGAAAGATGTAGAAAATTTCTTACCTTATGTTTATTATACATTAAAGATACCAAGAAATTTTATACTTTGTTTTAATTCTTTTCCCAAGTAAGCAAAACAAAGTTTTGCACATGAAATATATTCACGTCTGAGCTACTTGTATCAATATATAGATACAAGACACAAGGTCCTTATAGTCCTTATAAGGACTGGCTTAAAGGGGCGAAGCAAGAATGCTTTTCATATTCCCCGTTATATGTAGAGGACAGTGTAGGGATAAGGTGTTATTGAGCTATTAAAGCTCTGATCATGGCAGGAGAGTAACAGCAATAGCCGAGCCTCAGTTAGAACTTCATTAGCTACAGCATTGCCATTCATTACCCTCCAAGAGTATTGGATTGATTGAATTCTCAGAATTCATCTACTTCCTGAGTCATATCAGACACAAGGTTGAAGTAATGCAGAAGTCATATATATTTAATATACAAGTTGACAAAAGGTGTTTGACCTTATTAATAAAAAAATATCTGGATGAGAGAAAGATGTAGAAAGTTTTTTACCTTGGGTTTATTATATGTTAAAGATACCAAGAAATTTTATACTTGGTTTTAATATTTCACGTGCAAAACTTTGTTTTGCTTACTTGGGAAAAGGATTAAAACCAAGTATAAAATTTCTTGGTATCTTTAACGTATAATAAACCCAAGGTAAAAAAACTTTCTAGCCATATACAAGACAGTGTTCCAACTAATTTAACTTATGGAATTGAGAGCTGGGTCAGAAATAAAATACTTGATCAAATTATGGAGGCTACAGATATGAGAATTCTGTGAAAGATTAGGGGAGTGAACATCATCATTATCATCATCATCAAATTCCTGACATGTACCCTCAAGGGGTGTACAGGATATGATAGTACTACATGAAAAATTTACATCATTACTAACTTCCTATCTACAATTTTCCTCCAAATCAGTCTATTACTTGCCAAGACTCCAATATTATCATTATCAGATCTTATATTTCTATCGTCTAAGGCACATTGTACCGTATCAATCCACCTATATCTTGGTCTTCCTCTGGGTCGTTTTCCTGCCAACCTGGCAAAGAACACTTGTTTTGCTAATCTTTCCTTGCCCATTCTGTTTAAGAGGAGTGAATAGATGGCATTAAAAAAAATGAGGATATTAGAAAAGAACTTGGCACTGTTAGCACAGCTAATCTCAGGTAGTATGGTTACTTACAGAATGGGAGAGGAAAGATTAGAAAAATAAGTGTTTTTTTGTCCAGGATGACAGGAAAATGAACCAGAGGAGGGTCAAGGGATTGATACAGTAAGATATGTCCTAGATCAGTGGCACACCCAGGGGGGGAAGGGGCCCTGTCCCCCCCCCCCCCCCAAAAAAAAGAAAGAAAAACGAAATAAACACTAGAAAAATTTCCAAAAATCTTTTCCTAATTAAAATTCATTTTTTTATTTATGTTGTGTCTTCTATTTCTATACTACTTATCATGTATTGGCAATCACTGCAGATGCTCAGTCATAGGTCACATGCAATGCATAGTGTGTATTCGTAAATCGTCTACTCAACTCACCCCCCCCCCAAGATTAAATCCTGAGTGGGCCACTGTCCTAGATGACAGAAATATAAGATATTATAATGTTAATTGAGCTCTAATAATAATAGAGCTCAAAGAACCTATTAGGAATGTGAAAAGATTTCTCATCACACTTTCAAAGTCCATTTTCCAGGACAAAATGCAGGAATATCACAGTATTTCATTTATGTTTGATAGTTATGCATTTTTTGCAAGTGAACGCCTCGTTGGCATGAAAATCGATTAAAGAAAGGTGCTTCATGTTGGCAATGAATCTTACAAAAAGAGGAAACAATAAATATATCTTATTTTATATCGAGTAGGTGAACATTGTTTTTGTGCACTGAAAGTTTCAAAGATTGAGAAAGACTGTAACTAAATTTTGCCTTAATTTTGCTCAATAACCTTAAAAACTTTTATGTTTTCATTTGCAACTATTGTCCATTTGTAAATGAATAATTACACAATCATAAGATGGTGCATTTCATAATAGCATTCCTGTATGGCAATGACATCATTTATTGTCACAACAGTTGCACATAAACATAATTTTGTTTTGGCATTAAAACCGTCTGCTTAAATTGAAATGGCTTCCAATTGTAACAGATATCCTAAATACCAAATCTTATTAAATCATATCAAATACCAAATCTCATTATTATTAGCATTTGAAATCATTTTGCTGATAAAACTATAATAGTCTGATTACAAAAAGTTGAACTTCCAATTTTTGTATTTGAAAAAAAAAAAAAAAAAAAAAAAAAAAAAAACTATCATCATCATCATGCCTGCTGTTCAGATTTATGCTATTCAGGTGCTTTCATACAACTTTGATTGTTTGGTTGTTTTGGATTTACAGCCAAAGGAATTCAGGCTATGAGGCCAGCATATTATGACTGTTAATTGTGTGTTCTTATGGTCAGTTTGTTTGTTTTGTGGAACAAAAAAAAAGCCCAAGTATACAGGAGGAAAAACCCTGCCACCTCCGTATGAGACCGGCTATCTCAACTTCAGTTGAAAAGCTCTTATAGAGATTCTTCACATCCTAATTCACAAGACAGGATTTGAACCGAGGTCTTTCCAACCAAAAGGTATCATCAAATGCTGACCAAGCTTGTCATCCATAAAAATTAATTCTTGGCCAATTGCAGCAGCAGCATATGGATGAACTATAGGTTCCAAAATCTCATTGCAACACCTTTGGGCTGTTAACTAACCATTTCTGATAAAATAGAGATCAGTATGGCCACCTATACTTATTTCAGCCAATACCATCAAACTCCCACCTTGATGTTGGGGTCTTTCATGAACAAACTGTGGATTATTTCTTGTTCCACTTTCATGCAATATCAAGATACTACGTATCTTGATATTGTGTGGAACAATTCTGGCTCTTTTGTGATTTGCAGTAAGTGGAATGCAAACCTATGGCATGAAGACGATTTCGAACATTTCCCATCTCCAGAAAGCGATTCCAAAGTTGTGAAATTATGCTTTGAGATACATGACAAGTTTGAGCGACAACTTGCTGCATTTGTCCAGATTCTAATCGACCAATGGCTCTCCAAGCCATGGATTCTGAGATATCATGTTGCTCTGCCATTTTTAACAAAATAATGGGTGGCAGGTGACACAAGTTTCCAATTGAAGTGATAATTATGCACTTCAATTGTAAACTTTGCAAATAATTTACAAATGTAACGTAACACAATATTTTAAAATAAATGTGTTGCATTTGTAAATTATTTTTATAACTTTATAATTTACAAGTAAATCAAAATATCTCCTAATTGTTTTGAGCAATATATGTTGTCTAAGACATCTATCCCTTAAGAATTCTAGAAATTCCATTCCCTTATTACTACATGTATTTTCCTCTTCCCAACTTATACTGCTGTGGTTAAAATCTCCCATAACAATCATTCTTCTTGCACTTGCCAAGCTCAACTGCCTAAACATCTCCTGCTCCCTTCCCTCTGTGCTCCTTGGCTTGTAGCAACATCCCACTAAATATCTTTTGGTTTCCTTAATTGGAATACAGTTCTAAATCAGAAGGAAATGAGCCATTTCTATATTAAATTTGATTTAAAATTTCATTATAATTTAATTAAAAATTATATTTTAAATTAAAACTGCACATCATGATATATATGACATACTAAATAAATAACAAACTGGATGGAATAGCTTATGAATTATATTTATGTAATGTATGGTCATCTTGAATGCATCATTTAATTCATTGTTCCATTACACTAACTGATTTGTAGTTGCACTTCAAGAGAACTATTATATTATTATTACATGATGCTTCCATTGAGTTCCAGGACTCATTGTGGGAGGCTGCTCTATGCCAAACAATCCACAATTCTCAATGTATACTATAAACTATATAGCATTTTTGTTCTCCGGCCACTCTGCCTGTTTATCAGAAGAAAATACTTGCTACGTCCATGTTAGATCAGCTAACTATTAGCTAGTCTCTTCTAATGAAAAATGTAAACTGGCTCAATACAGCCCAATGTTACTATTATTAATATAGTTGCTATGTAATGAAAGGCTGAATCCTCTACTAGTCTGGTGGATACTACTGCATATGATTGCTTTTGTAGTTTGCTAATATTCCACAACTGGATTCAACCTGGTCTCCTCTTTGATTAAAAATGAGAGGTTAGTAACAGATGACCAGTCCTGAAAATATGATGATATTCCTGGAGTAAGACAATATAATCAACTAGTGAATGTGAGCTAAGCAAAAGCTTGTGGTTTTATATATAGGTAGGAGCATATTATTATGATTATAACTACATAGAAAAAGTACCAAATTCCAGATATGAACTGGTCCAAGAGTGTTTTAAGAAAACACCACTATCATCAGTGGTGTAGAAGTGTTGAAGCATTGAAGCAGTTTGCCAAGGGCATAAGTATCAGAGGAGTGCCAGGATATCTTACCACTTATTGAAATTACTACACTAAAAAGGTGACCAGCTATAAATTTGCCAAAGGCAACATCACTCAAGGGCAAAGTGAGCCTATACAATATTAATTTTTTTTCAACATACTGGGCATCTGAATACTGTGAAAAGCAAGCATTCCAGCCAAATAAAATGGTGTTTAATAATTTTGATTATTAATATTTAATAAACAGTGTTTAATGTTAATATTTCATTATTTTATGTGTGACAAACTAGAGAAAGGTAGGCTCATAAGTTTTCAATTCCTGATTATCAATGAAATCTGGAATGAGTATAATTATCTAAAATTTTTCAACATGCATTCTTCAATCCAAATCTATTTCTGCTCTATAGCCTTAGCCCTGGAGAATTTCTATATCTTTCTCAGTATGCCTCAAGTGAAATCAGTGTCTATACTCAACTTCACATTTCTTTTCATGTCCTCTTTTTTGCTATAGTGACTGTATGTGCATTATTTGAAAACACATCTAAAAAGAGGCCATGCAAAATTTGACTCCTGTAGAGTTTCAATGCAGAGAGAAACAACCAGACCAATATTCTCTTTTTATATATAAGATACAGATTAAAAGGATTCTAATAGTGGGTTCTTTGGATTCTGGATTTTGAATCCAAACACATTTTTACACAGAAAACTCAAATTAAAACTTTGTGAAGTATCTAATACCTGCACACAGAAGTTGATACTGGAAATTTTCATCTCCATCAAATGTGAAAATAACTTTTCTATAAGGTGTCAAGTATTTCTCGTGGAAAGGCTTAGACATTGGTTATGCATTTTCACTAAATAATTTAAAGAAATTACAACGTAAACTAGGATATACATTAAAATAAATTTTAATATATTTCAATATTTCGGCAACGTCACGTTGCCATTTTCAAGGAACTTAAGAACAAGACACGTGCACACAGGCACTACAAACAGTAAGTGAGGAAGAAGCAGGACTCTATTATTTCTCCTAAAGTCCTGATGGTGCCCCCTAGCGGGCAATGTTGGTATTCTTGGGCAATTGGGCTGAAGGTCTTCTGATGTAGGTTTCCCAAATTTGAGGCAGTCTCATGCAGCCAAATTTGTTGAGGTTTGGATTGTTTCTTAGGGCTGAAGCTGATTCCATGAAAAGCCTTTCATATTTGTGTTTACTACAGTGTATTATCGTGGCTTTCTTCCATTGTATTCTATGGCAGGTATCCAGCGCATGGTCAGCAAGATCAGAGGGGCTGTATTGGTGAAACCGGATGTAGTCCTTCTGTTCTGAAATTCTGATATTTGCTGTCCTGCCTGTTTGGCCAAAGTAGGACAGCTTACAGCTGCAAGGACCTGGTATACACCAGGCAGGTCTAGGGGGGGGGTCTTTAGTAGAGCAGATAAGGGATGCCAATTTTTTATATGGTCTGTAACAAGAAGTTAAGTCATGTTTTTTTAGGATTTTTGTAATTTTTTCAAGGTCCCTTGGATATAGGGTATGGTGATGGATTTAGAGTAATCCTTGTTGTGAGGAGGGGTTGTGGTTTACTGGTTTCAATATTTTTTGGATTTTTTTTTTTTGGGGGGGGGGGTAGCCATTGGCTGAGAAAGTGTTGAGAATGCCCAATTGCCCAAGAATACCAACACTGCCCGCTAGGGGGCACCATCAGGACTTTAGAAGAAATAATAGCTTCCTGCTTCTTCCTCACTTACTGTTTGTTGTGCCTGCATGCACGTATCTTGTTCTTAAGTTCCTTGAAAATGGCAACGTGACGTTGTCGAAATATTGAAGTATATTAAAAAAAAAATTTATTTTAATGTATATCCTAGTTTACGTTGTAATTTCCTTAAATTATTTAGTAAAAAAAGGTGTCAAGTAGTAATAATAATAATAATATAACCTGGAAATTTAAATTCTGAATGAAATGTTCAGGGCAAGTAGTATCTAGATTTATTATTTTTATATAAATATATATGACCCAAAAATGAAGATTGCAAGACCTATGGCACATCAGTATGGAGTGTGGGTAAAAGGGTAGCTCTCTGATAGATATCAGACAGTTGTATATGGGGAAGCAGCATCAGGGAGTAGGAAGGTTACAAGTGGAGTTCCACAGGGTTCAGTCATGGAACCATTGCTGTTCAATCTTTATGTCAATGATAATGTAACAGGACTACAGGAAGCTGATCAGGTGTTTGAAGATGATGTGAAGCTTGGGAGAGTTATTAGTAATAGTGCTGATGTTTTGGCTCTTCAAGAGGATATGAATAAGCTGGAAGGGTGGGCAAAGGCATGGATATCAGTTTAATGCAACTAAATGTAAGGTTTTAAATTTTGGGATCCACAAAAAGGATGCTTCATACTCACTTGTTGGAGATACTTGAAGTGGAGGAAACAAGGGATTTTGGAGTGATTGTGGATAGTGATTTAAGTTCCGAGGACATATTTCAAAAGGTTGTGAAACATCTCAGAGAACTGCATCAATATTGGGAACATTCACCATGAGAGATAAAAGTGTGCTAGTTCCATTGTATAAAAGCTTTGATCAGACCACATCTGGATTCTGTGTTCAAATCTGGTCATTTTGGTCTCTTCATTCCATTCATCCCATTCAAATCCGATGAAGTAACCTTGGAGAGGGTGCAGAGACAGATAACAAAAATAATGCCAGGACTGTACAATGTTGATTATGAGGATATACCACTGAGGGCATGCAGACAGCAGAGTTTGGTGGATAGAAGACAAGGGGGGGGGGGATATGATCGAGATTTTTAAGCTGTTGAATGGTTATTATTGTATTAACACTGAGGAAATTTTTAATATGGTAGAACGAGGGAAAGGAAAAAGGACAAGAAGAGGGAAAGGAACAAGAAGCCATCCCTGGAAATTGCAAAAGGAGGTGGTAAGTAAAAGGGTAAGAAGTAAGTTTTTTGCATGGAGAGTAGTAGGAGCATGAACGTGCAGACTGTACATGATGTTAAGGAGTGGTAAGATAGACTTTGAGTTCACTAGTGTTGACCTCCTGCAATGAGTCTTGTGACTTCCTGACCCTCATGGAGAAAAGACCCTCATCATCCTTTACTCTATCTTTGGGGAAGATAGCATAAAGGATGCTGTTCCAAAGATCAGGGGTAGATAGAATGAAAGAGGAAGAAAAGTTAGCTCAATAAGTTAGACATCTGCAACAGTCTGACTATAGCTAATTTTATAGTCAGTCATTCAGTTGCCTTAATCAACTGAATATGATGTATATTTTCAGTTTTCACAATTATCAGGTTATAAATGAGCTGAAAGCTTGAACTTACATGGTTGAACTGAAAGGATGATACACACACACATAGATAATCTTTTTTAAAATGAATAATTAATTATTTATTTTAAACTAAACATAGAAGATGTGGCCACTCAAAAGCTCACTGCAATTAAAAAGAAGGGAGGATGTCAGCTGGGCAATATGCCTGGAATTTTCTTCAGAATCCTGCAGCAAAATAATAATAATGCTTTAGCATGAAACCAAATAATTCCTAAAATTATAAATAAACATTATGATTCAGCAGTTTCAAAACTTCCAATATGTTCTTCATATTTATAATAGCAATAAACAATTTCAATCCATTTCTTGTATAGTAATGTGTACATTAGTGTTTGTCAGCAATCATCAAAACAGGTTACAAAAGAAAAAAATGTTACTGCTTAAATCATAATTAAATATATACATTTACACACATAGAAAACGAAGGTATCTCTGCAATACACCAAGAAGAATATGTGCCCTTCAGTTGGAAAGACTAGGATTCAAATCCTATCTAGCACACAAGAAATATTTATAAAGGTTTTTCAACTGAAAGCAAGTTAGCTGGTCTCATGTAGAGGTGGTATTTTGACAACTTTTTTTTAAGTTGATCCCACCCATGAAAGAGGGATCAACATGAAAAAAAAAAAATAGTACTGCAGTGATAGCTTAACCCTGCAGAGGTCACGGTCTAAAAAATTGCAGCTTAGGTTGCGTGTATATGAGAGATATATATTCATTACTAGTATGTGCGAAAATGTGATAAAACTTTAAAAAAAAACACTACAAATATAATACATGATGGTTTATTTACTTTCAGTTACAATCTAAAAATTATTGAACAAAGAAATATAAAGAATAAAAATTTAGCTGATTGTTGCGATGTAAACCAGTCAGATAAAAATGATTTCAATTGTGTTTTGTCTATTCGTTTAGCATTTCTTTATCTTGAATACTGGTTCGAAATAGAATCGATGTATTTATTTGTATATAATAAGATTAGATCTAAAATATCATCTGTGATAAAGCAATTCCAAGTTTCAAGTTCTGTCTTGGCATTTTCTGCATTTGGCTGAACTAACTGAAGTTGACACAAAATATTCTACAGCTGTCTTCTAATTTATCTTCTTATTAGATTTTTCCTCCATTTTGATTCTTTATCCTTTCCAAGAAAATACTCTTCATTCATGTCTAATTCATCTTCATTTTCTTCACTAGAAATATCTTGTTCACAATCCAAATCTTCTGAATGAACTTTCACATAATCATCATCTTCTAAATCACTTTACTCTATTCGACTATATTTGACTCTATCATTCTCATCGTTGGACTCAAGTAACATTCGCTGAATCTCTTCAACAACTTGATGGATTATCCAATCGATATTTTTTCCAGCCATTTTCAATGGTAAATAATAATAAAAAAAAAAACTAAACCAATACTATACGGACATCGGAGTTTGCGGTATCTCTCAGATACAATTTACTATCAAATATCACACATCTTTACATAACACGTGTTAAACCAAAACTGACTGCATAAACAGTGTGGAATATCACTCGTAATATATGCATACACAACTAGTCACGACCTCCAAGGCATACACTGGATATGTGTAAGAATAGTTATATTAAACAATTTGTTTGTATCTGTCAGATGAGCCATGACTTCTGCAGGGTTAACAGAGTGAAATAATTGAACAATCATATTCTAGAAATCAACAACACAGTGCCTTTTCAAGCCACTTCAATCCTCCATTAAATGGAATGGTTGACTCACATGTGCAATGAAATTAATTTATCTCATACAATGGAGTGTATTATCAAATAATATAATCAAAATTGAGCAGTATATTCACAAATAAATAATTAAAATTATATGCTACTCATTTGAAAAGACCTGCATTTCAATTAATTGTAGATATGAGCAAACTTTATAGGCACAGGTCTTTTAATCAAGGCTGAATTAAATGAGACAGCATGCCCAAAAAACATTTCATTTTCCTTTCAGTATAAGACCACAATAAAAGTACCAACCTTTCCTGTAGTACCACCATATAAAAACAAACAAATTATACAATTTAATAAAATTGATCATGAACACTTTTTTAATGCAGTTCCCACTCATGAAAGGTTGTAAACCTAGAGTACATCAGTATCATGGTAAGTTAAGGATTTTTTTTATCATTTTTTATTTTTATTATTTATATTTTAAATAATAAACAAGTGTATGAAAGGAAAAATAAGCGTATGATTGGGAGTGTTTCAGTAATGAAGGAGAGTGTTGTATGGTGACTAGTTAGTAAGAGGTGTTTGGTGAGAGTTTAACTAAATCGTACTTACCGGGTGTGAAAATTAAGGATGTAAGTGAGAGTATTAAAGTGCAGAAACAGAGGGTGAAAGAAATGATAGTCGTAGTGGGAACGAATGATTTGAAAGGAGATAAATTTGAAATGAGAGAGGATGTGAAGGAATTATTAGAGGTAGCGAAAGAAAAGATTGACAGAGTTAGGATAGTGAGTCTGTTGCAGTAGTATGACAGAGAAGAGTTTAGAAGAGGGTCATAATCACAAATGACTTTATGCGCAGGTTATGCAGACGGTGTAGTGTGGAGTGAGTTTGATGGGCAAAAGGATTTGTACAAGATGGATGGCTTACATTTGAATGGATTTGGTGTGCGAAGACTGGAAAAAGTGTTGCTGAGTGAAGTGAGAGTGGATGTGCAAAATCAGGGAAGCTTGAACTATTAAGGAGGGGAGGAAGTGGATATGCAGACATCAGTGAGGTAGTTGAGTGTAAGAATGCTTATAATGTACCCGAGCCAGTACGAAGGACAAGAAATCAGAATGGGACAGTTAGTATAAGGCATCAAGATAGGGGAGTGGGACTAACAGGCTTTGCACTTCATGTATACTAATGCCAGGAGTATTAGGAACAAGAAGGAAGAATTTTTGGCCTTCGTTGGTTCTTCCTGGCCACAGGTTATTGGCATTAGTGAAACATGGCTGACAGAAGATGATATAGTTAGTGGGATTGAATGTGTAGGGTATAGTGTGTTCAGGAGGGACAAAGAGAATAAAATGGGGGGAGGAGTGTTATTGATGATAGCTGATGAACTGCAACCAAGGAAAATAGAAGTTGTATTGCAGGATAGTGAAAAGAGCTCATTTGAGGCTATTTGGTGTGAGATTGAGACTAACGGAACAAAATGTACAGTTGGATGCTGCTATAGACCAGGTGATGGAATAGATGGTTGAGATAGTATGCATAGGCAAATTGATGAAATGATTGCAAGGAGGGTAATTATTATGGGTGATTTCAACTATGGTAACACTGATTGGAAGGAGGAGAGGACACATGTGAGGAAGGAACTGGATTTTATCTAATTACTGAGGGATAACTATCTGAGACAGCATGTAATGGAAAATACTAGGGGTTCTAGAGTGCTTGACCTAGTAATAGTGTCTGAGAATTTGACTGTAATGAATATGACCATGTTGCCACCTATTGGTGAGAGTGATCATAGGATCTTGACCTGGGAGGTGGCTAAATGTGTGAAATTTTCAATTAAGACAGGGTACACGTGGAATTATTGTGCTGGCAAGTATGACAAGCTTAGGAGATTGCTTGGTTCAGGGCGCTAGTGGGCCAAGTACTGCGGACGTGTTTTGAAGAGCTCCTGATTCAGATAAGTTTTTACTAGGAATAATTAAGTATATATGCGTAATTGTTTGAGTAAGAGTGGCTGTAAACGTTGTACGCTACCGGTATTATTAGTGTGGGTTTTTTTTTCTTGTCTAAACTAAATTACGAAATCGTTATTATTAGACCTAGTAACCGGCAGAGAGAAAAAAAAAAAAAAATGACGGCGGCATTGTCATTCCATGATTTGAATGTAGATTTCAGTCGTTTCGTTAAGTGTGAGGTCTGTTATATGTATTCCTTCGATTACATAAATGATTTGTGGATGTTTAGTGCGGATGGAAGAAGGGTGTGTGCGAAGTGTGACCTGAACGAAGAACTAATGAATGCGAATATGAAATTGATGACAGAAAGTGCTAGTACTGATTGTGTTGCGATTGCACGTTTGAAAGAAATGGATGGTGAGCAAGAGAAGCGAAAAAATGTTAAAAAATCAGAAAAAAAGAAAAAGAGCGATTTGACAACCGTAACGGATGTTAAAAGGGACGAAAGTGAGGTGGAAAGAAACGAAATTGAGAGAACGAATGAAAGTAGAACTTGCGTAATGCAGAAATCGCAAGTAAAAAAAATCGAAAGAATAAATGATGGCGAAAGTTCGACGCATGTTGGAACGAAAGTACTGAAACAAAGAAAGATGAATGACAGTAAAAGTGAGAAGAATGATAGCGAAAGTTGGACGCATGTTAGTCCGAAAGTACGGAAACAAAGAAAGATAAATGAGAGTGAAAGTGAGAAGAATGATAGTGAAAGTTGGACGTATGTTGGACCGAAAGTACGGAAAGAAAGAAGGATGAATGAGAGGGAATGTGAGAAGAGGGGGTCGAGCGTTAGAAAGTTAGAAAGATTTAATGATAGAGAGAATGTGTCGTGAGGTTCGGAAAGTGAATTAGATTGGATGAGGCAAGAAATGAAATGGATGCGGAATGAAATTAAGAGAATTCAGGTCAAAACTATTAAAATAAATCATGATGGCATGAAAGAGTTAACGAAAGATGAGCGAGTGGCGTTGTATGGCGACTCCATTATTAAAGGTGTGCTAGAGGATAAAATGCACAAGGTATGTTTTCCAGGTGGTAAAATAAGTAGAGTGATTGAGGCATTGGATATGAGGCGGGAGCGAGCAAAAGAGTTAATTGTATTAATTGGTACAAATGATTTGAGAGTGAACAAAGAGCATGTCAAAATGAATGTCAAGAGACTGCTTGGAAAGATAAAAGAGAATAGTGTGACAGGAAGGGTGGTCAGTGTGTTGCCTAGGTATGATTGTGGTGAAATGAGGCGGAGAGCAAGGATTATGAATGGTATTCTGGCTGAAATGTGTGAGGAGATGGGTGTGCAGTTTGTTAATGTGTGGAATGAGTTTGAGGGACGAAGTGAGCTGTATGGGAGCGATGGACTGCATTTCAGTGGTCATGGTGTGAGTCGCTTGGAGAGACTGCTGCTGGAAGGTAGAGAAGTGAATAGAGAAAATGAATCAGATCGAGAGGGGAGTGATGTGGAAGAGCAGGAGAGTAAGACAGGAGAGATTGAAGAAGTGGAAATGAATGGAGAGGTGAGTGGTATGAGTATAGAAAATGAGAGAATGGGTGTGCAAGAGGAGCAGGGAAACGGGGAGGCCCAGGGTGGACAGGGATACACAGCGTGAGAAAGGTGGATGCTCCAAGAGGAGGTGAGAGCATGTGTAGGCAGGAAAGTAATGGGATGACCAGGGATCAAGAGGAAACAGATGTTGTTGCAAAGGGTTCTAAAATGAAGAAGCAAAAAGAGAAATGACCCCAGTCCAGCATGGAGAGAGCACATCGAGTGAATGGTATCAGTGGAACTAGCTGTAGATCCAGAAATGAGTTGTTGTGTTTGTATACCAATGCTAGAAGCATAAGAAACAAGGCGGATGAAATGGTTGCACTAATTGTGTCTGTGTACCCAGAGATTGTTGGAATAAGTGAGACATGGTTAGATGAGGACGACATCCTGACAGGAATAGAGATGGAAAGGTATGATGTGTTTCGTGAGGATAGAAGGGATAAAAAGGGAGGGGGAGTGCTATTGATGATAGAGAAAGAGTTATGTCCATACAAGGTAGAGATGCAAGAGGGAAATAGGGCCAGTGGTTTTGAGGCAGTATGGTGTGAGATAGAGGTGAATAGAATCAAATACTTGGTGGGATGTTGTTATAGACCTGGTAATGTGGATGGTGGTGATAGTGAAATGTATAGTCAAATAAGCCAAGCAAATAAGAAAAGGGTGATCATTATGGGTGATTTTAATTATGGCAATATAGACTGGATTGAAGAGATAGCGACTGGAAGTAAAGAAAATGAGTTTCTTGAGTTTTTGAGGGATAACTACCTCAGACAGTATGCAACAGAGGGCACACGAGGATTAAGGGTCATGGATTTGGTCATCTCATCGGAGGATGTAATTATAAATGAGGTGTCAAATCATCCACCAATTGGTGAAAGTGACCATGAGGTGATTACCTGGGTGGTTGCCAGCAGTGCAAGGACCCCTGTGAAAAAAGGGTATATGTGGAACTACAAGGGGGGTGATTATGAAGAGCTCAGGAGACAGCTTGCAGATGTAGCATGGAATGAGGAGTTAGCTGGAAAAGAGATCAATGCAGCTTGGGGGATTTTCAAAAACTATTTAGTAGATGCAATGTCTAAATGTATACCACGGGTGAGAAGGTTAAATAAGGTAGGTGTGAGATGGATGAATAAAGAGATTAAGCATGCAATACAGAAAAAAAAAAAGGCATTGTGGAGATAGCATAAGAGAAGTGTAAGTAACCAATTTCATGAGGTCTACAAAGACCAGGCAAGGAGGGTGACTTGGTTGGTGAGAGTAGCTAAAGAGAGGTATAAACAGCAGTTAGCTAATGAAGCCAAAAAGAATCCTAGGGAGTTCTTTCGATATGTAGCCAGCAAAAGAAAGAATGATTATGGAAGGATGACATTGATTGGAGGAAATGGTATAAAGACAGCTGTAGCAGAATGTGTGGTGGAGATACTTAATGAGCAGTTCATAAAGATCTTTCAATCTTGTGAATGTGATTTCATGGAGAGATTGAGAGCAGGTGTTGATGGGGAGGAGAGACTGACTGTTAGTGAGCAAGAGGTGTTTGGGGAGTTGAGTAAACTAGATGTAAATAAGGCTGTGGGACTTGATAATATATCACCACGTATTCTGAAGGAGTGTGCCAGAGAGTTGACACCTGCCTTGACATATTTTTTTAATACGAGTCTTGCACTTGGTCAAGTTCCTAAAGAGTGGAAGGAGGGCAAGATTGTGCCACTTCATAAAGGAGGTGATCGAACTCAAGCATCAAACTATAGGCCTATCTGTGTGTCAGGTGTTGTGGTTAAGTTGTTGGAGAAGCTTGTGAGAACTAGGATCCAGAGTTGGGTTGACAACAATGGTATAATCTTTGATGGACAGCATGGATTTGCTAAAGGGAGGTCATGTTTTAGTAATCTACTTACTTATTACAATAAAGTGACTGCTTCCTTGGACAGAGGAGAAGGATACACAGTAATATACTTGGATTTCGCAAAGGCTTTTGATAGAGTACCTCATGATAAGTTGACAGTCAAACTAGAGCAGATGGGGTTGGATATTAGATTAGTGCATTGGATTGGAGACTGGCTATCTGATAGGTATCAACAAGTTGTGTATGAGGGTGCAATATCCAGGAAAAGGAAAGTCACTAGTGGAGTGCCTCAGGGGTTTGTTTTAGGGCCATTACTATTTAACTTATATATTAATGATATTGGTGAAGATTTGGATGGAGATATTCAGTTGTTTGCAGATGATGCAAAGTTGGGACGAACCATAAAGAGTAGTGAAGATGTTGTGGCCTTGCAAGAAGACTTGAATAAATTGAGTGATTGGGCAAGCAAATGGGGATGTGAGTTCAATGTTGCAAAATGTAAAGTTTTAAAATTTGGAAAACAAAGATGGGATGCAGAATTTATGCTTGGTGAGAATATATTGTTGGAAGTAGAGGAAATAAGAGATCTGGGGGTGATAATGGATAAGGATCTAAAATTTAGGGGACACATCGCCAAAATTGTGAAGACAACACAAAGACTTCTGGGAATGATGCGGAGGACACTGACATGTAGAAGTAGGGAGATACTTGTTCCAATGTATAAGGCTTTGATTAGGCCACACTTGGACTATTGTGCCCAGATTTGGTCACCTGGTTTTCAGAAGGATGAAGAGATGTTGGAAAGGGTCCAAAGGCGACTGACTAAGGTAGTTTCTGACCTCTGGAATGTTGAGTATGAGGAAAGATTGAAAAGATGTAATTTGCAGAGTCTCGTGGAGAGAAGGAAGAGGGGAGATATGATAGAGACCTACAAGTTGGTAAGGGGTTGTTATAGGATCAATGGTGGAGAAGTTCTACAGAGAATAGTGGGAGATCAGGGGAGAACCAGGGATCATCCCTGGAAACTGTATAAGGAGGGTGTGAGTAAGGGAATGAGAGGCAGGTTTTTTTCGTGCAGAGTTGTGAGTGATTGGAATGCCTTGCCTGAGAGCGTGGTGTCTGCAAGTAGTTTGAATGTGTTTAAGACACGGTATGATGAGATGTGTGTGTAAGATAAAAGGACCTCCTAGATGAGTCTTTGACTCCATGAGGTCTTGTTTAATAATAATAATAATAATAAAACTACAAGGGCTGGATGTTGAGGGCATGAGATGTGGTCAAGGAACATTTGCATGAGGCAATGGCTGACTGTATACCTAGAGTCCGAATAGTAAATCAAGTAGGGGTTAAATGGATGAATAACACCATTAAACTTGAGTTGCAAAAAAAAAAAGAAACAACTGTGGAAGGAATTTAAGGAGAAAGGTGACCTGCAGGCACATGAACGGTATACAGCGCAGGCCAGAAGGGTAAAGTGGTAAGAAAAGCAAAAGCAGATTATGAAAGGAAATTAGCCATGCAAGCTAAAGAGAATCCCAAACAGTTCTTTCAATATGCTGCTAGTAAAAGAAAAACTGTACACGGCTGAATAATTTTAAGGAATGCCGATGGTAGGGAGGTCACTGAATCAGTCGATATAGTGGAATTACTGAGTGAGCACTTTGCAAGAGTATATCATCCAATTGGTGACATTGAAGGAATGAAGGACCCATTAGTTTATATGGGAATTGTGGTGAATGAAGTGGAGGTGAATAGTCTATTACAGAACCTTAATGTGAATACATCTGTGGGATTGGATGGTATATCAGCACAGGCCTTATGTGAAGCGGCTAAAGAATTGTCAGTGCCCTTGACTTTATTGTTTAATCTGAATCTCGGGTCTGGTTTAGTCCCAAAGGGGGGTGGAAAGAGGTGAAAATAGTTCCACTGCATAAAGGAGGATCCAAGACTACTGTTACAAATTACCGACCGATCAGCATATTAGGAGTCGTTATCAAGGTCTTGGAGAAAGTAGTCAAGGAAAAAATACAGGAATGGATTGATGAAAATGAGATACTGTATGGGGGACAGCATGGTTTTGTGAAGGGTAGATCATACCCCAGTAACTTGCTAGGTTTTATAACACAGTGATGGCTGAACTGGATAAGGGTAATGGGCTTACAGTGATACTACTGGACCTGGCTAAGGCCTTTGACAGGATACCACATGGAAGTCTAATCCATAAACTGCAATATATGGGAATGGATAGGAGGGTGGCTGATGGAGAGATACCAGAGAGTAGTTTACTCAGGAGTAGAGTCCAAAATACGGCCTGTGACTAGTGGTGTGCTACAAGGTTCTGTTCTTGGACCTCTGCTGTTTAATTTGTTCATTAATGATATAAGAAAGGATCTGAGAGGAACGGTTCGTTTGTTCGCTGATGATGCTAAGTTGGGTAATGCAATAGTGAATGCAGAAGATGTCAAAATTTTGCAGGATGATTTGGGTAGATTGGTGGTATGGGCTAAGGAGAATGGATGTCAATTTAATGTGGAAAAATGTAAGGTTATGCATTTTGGGGTGAAAAGATTAGCAGCAGTATATCACTACAAAATTAATTGGTGGGGGGGGGGGGGGGTGGGGGGGGGGGGGGGTGGGGGGGGGGGGGGGTGGGGGGGGGGGGGGGTGGGGGGGGGGGGGGGTGGGGGGGGGGGGGGGTGGGGGGGGGGGGGGGTGGGGGGGGGGGGGGGTGGGGGGGGGGGGGGGTGGGGGGGGGGGGGGGTGGGGGGGGGGGGGGGTGGGGGGGGGGGGGGGTGGGGGGGGGGGGGGGTGGGGGGGGGGGGGGGTGGGGGGGGGGGGGGGTGGGGGGGGGGGGGGGTGGGGGGGGGGGGGGGTGGGGGGGGGGGGGGGTGGGGGGGGGGGGGGGTGGGGGGGGGGGGGGGTGGGGGGGGGGGGGGGTGGGGGGGGGGGGGGGTGGGGGGGGGGGGGGGTGGGGGGGGGGGGGGGTGGGGGGGGGGGGGGGTGGGGGGGGGGGGGGGTGGGGGGGGGGGGGGGTGGGGGGGGGGGGGGGTGGGGGGGGGGGGGGGTGGGGGGGGGGGGGGGTGGGGGGGGGGGGGGGTAAATTTCTAGGGATGACCTCCTTCCCCCTTTAGCCTGAAATATTTCCTTTGCATGAATCCTATAAAACCCTTTTAGTAACTTAAATGTTTCTAATATTCCCTCTCTTCCACCTATCAGTCAACTTTTTGCAATCCACAAATCCTCAATCTATAGCCATAGGAGCAATCCACAGACCACACATCATCTTCGTCACCTAGAGTACATCAGTAAGCCTAGAGTACAGAACTCAATAAATCCAGTTTCATTGATATCACTTCATTCTGATTTGTATTTCCATAATTATCCAAAATGATGACTTACAAAACAAAACCAATTTACCTACGATATCTCACAGTTGTGATATCTCCATATTAGACTTTGAGACTACCCAATCTTATCAAAACTTATTCCAATTTCCCTAGACTCAGCTAATCCCAATGTATCTGAGATCATTTCTGTTTTATATTGATTCGCTTTCTCTCCCCCCCCCCCCACCCATACACATTTGCTACTGTTTCCCCATATCCACATTCCCTATACCATATGCCTCACACTGTTTTTTTCCTCCCTGTCATTCACCACTACTCCTTCAAGCTCACTTTTCTAGTTTTCATGTTTTCATATCGTCACTTACTTCATCATGTTCATGCTGAACTCTCTCATAACTCCCCCCCCCCCAACACAAATATTAATAATAATTATAATGGCCTCTCCAGTTGGCTCATATTAAACCCATTCAAGCACAATCCATCACTCTTATACAGTTGCATAAGTCCCTCAAATGTATACCATAAAATCAAAAATTTGCAAATACAGTAGAACTCAGTTATAACGAATTCCACGGGACCACATATATTTGCTTGTAATAACCGTTGTTCGTTATATCCAAGAAGGTCATAATTTGAGCGAATTAAAAATGTTTTCAGATTTTTCTCAGCATAGGTATATTGGGTAACATAAATACATATGTGCATACATACATATAAAGAACAAAAATTTATTTTTAAAACTTCACATTTTTACATAAAAAATCATCAAGCGTGCTTTGCTTTGCACAAGACGCATATTTCATATGTTTGAAATTGTTCCTTATACCACTAAGACGCTTGAATGTGTCGTCTGAACTTACAGATCGCGATTCCATAAATCTTGTTAAAATATGTAAAACACTTTCTGCTTCACACCAGGTAATGATTTTCTCATCATTGCTATTTTCTTCCTTGGAGTCACTACTACTATTATCTTCTTCTGGTGTATGAGAGATTTGTTTTAATATGTCAGCATCTGTCGGTATACCCGAAGTTGCGATGTCATTATCAATGTCTATAAAATTATCAAACTCTGCGCACGTTTCAAAATTGTTTAAGTTTCGCGGTTTTAACCACGCTGATAACGGTAAGTTATCCTCTTCATCTTCTTCAGATTTGCACTCGTATTCCGCAAGACTGGCTTTCTTAAAACAGTTTTGTATCATACACGATGACACCAAATTCCAAGCATCACTCATTAAACGTATTGCGTGAATACACTGATCTTCGAGTCGTAAGCATAAGCATTTTCCATGGATTTTTCTCTGCGTTCTATCAGTTCCAAGACTAACAGACGACGAAAATGGGATTTAAAACATCTAATTACGCCTTGATCAAGTGGTTGCAAGACAGATGTCACATTCAGTGGCAAAAAAAACAAGTTTTATGTTTGTTAAATTAGCCACTACAGGATGGACAGGACAGTTGTTTATCAATAACAAAATTTTCTGGTTTTCACTGCGAAGATTTTTATCCCACTTGTGAATTTCATTTTCGAAAATTGAAGATGTCATCCAGGCCTTCTTATTCGCTGTATAATCAACGGGAAGTTTCTTTATGTTTTTAAAGCATCTAGGCTTTGCCGATTTTTGTTTTTAAATTGAAAAGTTTTATGCATTAAATTATAAAAAAACCCTGCTTCGTCTGCATTATAAATGTTGTTGTATCCATACCTTCGTTTGATGTCTGGCCATACATTCTTGATCCAGTCAGAAACAACGTTTTTGTCAATGGACAACACCTCGCCACTTACTTTTGCGTAGACAATATTGTTTCTGTTCTTAAAGCGATCAATACACCCATTGTTGCATTTAAAATTGCTATAACCAAGTTGAACAGCAAATTTTTCGGCTTGAACTTTCAAAATTGGTCCGCTAATAGGTAAGCCAGCGGTTCTTTGCACTTTAAACCACGAAAAAAGTGCCTCGTCAACGTCACTTTTATTACACTTTTTAAGTTTATTACACTTCGATAAATTGTTTTCAAAAGCTTTCAGGGTCAACTCGCGATTCTTCCAAATTGTTGATATTGTAGATGGGGACAAACCATACTTCTTTGCTACTGTCAGATTTGATTGGCCACTTTCCATCTCCCATATAATTTCTACTTTTTCGGAAACCGATAAAATTTTCCGTCTGACTCCCGACATTTTTCCACAACCAGAAAATGCGTATGTACGAAATGTCAGTAAAGGAACGACTAACGTGTATTATTCGTTTGTTATTCCCATGAAACGAATTCATAATAAACATGAAATACATGCATTAAATCAAATGTAATTCAAATATACCTTCAAAATTATTCGTTATAAACGTGAATTCGCTGTAACCGTGATCGTTATAACCGAGTTCTACTGTACTTTCTTCCCACATACCATCATCATATTTGCTTGCCATTTCAAACTTATCACTGCCTAAGCACAATAACGACCTTTCCCACCACAACTGTATCTGTCACACTGAATAACCTACTGATAATCATTCTTGTGTTCTACTTCTTTCCATCTAAATCAGTCGGTCTCACAACCACCACTAACTCTCTCCTGTTCATTTACTCCTCACATCCAAAGCCTCAATCATCCTGCTTATCCTCCCTCTTGGAAACATTTTGTGCAACTTCTAATTCACACCTCTAATTAATGGAATCCTATATAGGACTCTTGAACCATTCTTATCTCTTTCTCTCAGCTATTTTTCACCGGATTCTTTTTTCCCCTTCCATTTTTATCTGCCAACTGTCTAATCTTCATACTATACAACATCATCTCATTTCTCAAGTTTATTAACTTTGCTTACAACTCCTGCATCTCCCTTAATTGCATTTACTTGCTCATCATCATTAATACTCTCTTACACATCAGTGCCTATACTCTCTTTTTAAGCAATACTCTAATTCTCTTGCTTACCAGTATTTGCACTAGTAAGCAAAAGAAAGAAAGTAAGAGTACCTGCATATAAGTGCTCATAGATTCATTACCATTACTTACACTATATTTTTCGTTATTCTGTTTACTGGTACTCAAACCCTTCTGCATTCCATTTTTCATCTTCTATCTGCTTCCATCCATTCCCTGTTCACTATACTCATTCATGAAAAACATGATGCCCATTTAAATATCACATCATTATCCTCAACATTTCCTAGAAGTAACTCCTAAAATTCAACCATCATTAAAATATCCAAATGTAGAAAGTATTTTTAACTTGGGTATAATTATGTTAAAGATACCATGCTCCACCTTTACCACGAGTTGCCTTGGTTTTGCACTACCTGTGGGATCAGCTAGTCTTGCATCAATTGCAGGTGCAAACTTGACATTTTGTCTGTTTGCTCACTTGGGAAAAATGGAGTAAAACCAGGTTTAAAATTGCTTGGTATCTTTAACATAATTATACCCAAGTTAAAAATACTTTCTACATTTAGATCTCCTCCTGAGATTTTTATTTAATAAGGTTAAAACACCTTATGGTAACTTATTTTGGTAAAATACTTATAAGCTCTGCATTACTAAATCTTGGTATTTCTAGCCTGGCTCCCACTGATGAGACCTCAATAAAGGTCAAAACCGGTCTGGGTAGTGGCCCCTTGCCTTTAATACAAAACATCATACATCCCCTTCTTGGAGATGTGTTTTGGCATTAAGGGTAAATATTAAGATTAGTGATCAGAGCTTGCTCCACCTTTACCACGAGTTGCCTTGGTCTTGCACTACCTGTGGGATCAGCTAGTCTTGCATCAATTGCAGGCACAAACTTGACATTTTGTCTGTTTGCTCACTTGGGAAAAATGGAGTAAAACCAGGTTTAAAATTGCTTGGTATCTTTAACATTAAAATATCCATTAGACTATGTTCAACCTGTGAATTACTCTCTCCATAACAATCCTGCTAATATTGTATCTTGTCTCCATTCAGATGTGTCAACAACACTATTTTTATTAAACAAGTTTTATAATTCAAACATGACTTTTAATAGCTAAAAACATATTTGTTCATGCTAATCACTGGTAATAAGTAGCATTCTTGCACTTAAATAATCACTACTAAACTTCAGTCTGTGCATTAACAGCAAATAGTGAAACATGGCTTTTCCAAGAATTCTCATCCAGATTATTAATGAACAGGAACCTCCATAAAGTCTGAAGACTTGTCACTAGAGACACACTGCTGACACAATATCTATCATACCTCTCCATGAACACACTGACTGACAAAGCACTCACAACAAACTCTGCCAACCATTCCATTTATTCACACACTCTAAGAAAAAAATCTAGTCCTCACATACTCAATTTCTAGGGATGACTTCCTTCCCACTCTAGCCTGAAATATTTCCTTTGCATGAATCCTATAAAACCCTTTTAGTACCTTAAATGTTTCTAATATTCCCTCTCTTCCACCTATCAGTCAACTTATGCAATCCACAAATCCTCACCATATTTAAACCTTACGTGAAATTGGCAACTCTCATCTGTTCACCTAAGGACAAACTCTCTTCTTTATCACATCCAGGAGTTTATCGAGTGCCCTGTTCTTGTGACCAGGCTTACTATAGGCAGACAAGAAGAACTGTTGACATCCGTCTTGGTGAACATTAAAAATACATCTGGCACTATCATTATGGCAAGTCGGATCTAGAAGACCATGCCTTGGATACCACTTCACGCAGGTTCAATTAGAAAAAAACAAAAGTGCTACAGAGAAGTCATTATAGGTCAGAGAGATTGTTTTTGGAATCCACAGAAACTTTAAAACATACTCCAAACCTCAACAAGTATGGCTGTATAAATTTACCAAAAATCTGGGAGACAGTTATTTTAAGATCTAATTAATATTTGTTTTCTCTCTTTTTCCAACATAGATGGCATCTAATTAGGATTAGATGCCATCTTTAGTTGCTTGTGTTGTCCGTTACAATTTTTTTAAACTAGTCTCACTGTTATACCAAACTGTTGTTGTTTTGCATACTGTGACAAACTGTTTTTGTGCTCTGAAGATGCTGGATATAATACCAATGAAATATCAGTAAATAAGTTAATAACTATTATTTTCTTATCATTCTGTGTTTTCATCAATACCGTGAAAATAACATGCCACATTTGAGTTTTTAAATTTTCTGCAAACTGGTGATTTTTTTTTTTTTTTTTTTTTTTTTTTTTTCAAGGACCAGTAATGAGCTGTGGATCATGCTTTGGGAAATATTGGTCTACTAAGGCTATGACAAGCATTTCTCAATTTAAGCTATGTCGATCCTTTTCAATTATTGTTATTATCATGGTGTCAGCAGACTCATCATGTGAGGTTCACTCAATCAACATATCCATCACATTGAACCGTAAAATTGTCAACACTCCCTACATACACAACACATTCTGATAAAGTGTTCCATTCACTCACAATTCTCCTTGTAAAAAAAATCTAATCCTGATACCCTTCTTCACCACACCCTTATACACCTTCCAGGGACAGCCTCCTGTTCTGCATCTATTATATCATCACTTTTCCTCCTATCCACCAGACTCTAATTTACATTCATTTTAATCTCTCTCTCCATAACCAACATTTCAGTCCTGATACTTAGCCACTCATCTTTGGACCTTTTCTTATGTTTCCTCATCATAATGAAAACTAGATGACCAAATCTGAGAACAGTCCAAGTATGATCTGACCAGTGGTACAACCACCTCTTTATTGCTTTTTGTTAGCATATTCCTTATCATGACAGCAATGTAATGTGCAGTCTTTGCAACATAGGCAGTGAGGCCTATAAACTTCAGTCCACTTAATATTAAAAATATGAATATTAAAGCCATATATGTATCTTTTTTTTCACACTTCTATTTAGTATGGAAATGTTATTTTATCTAATCTAATGTATTTCTGTTCAATATATATTTTTGATTACATAGGTGAACTTTTGACTAATTAAATCAAATTTTCTGTTTTTCTGACATGGATGTTTCAATTTCATAAACCTTCCAGCAAGAATTTTGACTGAATCAGTTCTTAAAATTTCAAAAATGCTATTGCCTAATTTTTTTAACATGAATTACACTCACGTAAGGTGGATTTTGTAAATGTATAGTACATTAGTGCTGTCGACAAGGCTAGATAATCTGAATGTGGAAATTTTTCAAGATACTTCAGGCCTCCATTTAGCTGGGAAGTTGTCTCATGATAACGATGAAATTCAGCTATCCCTTAAAGTTTGCATTCATACTCACGATAGGGAATGACCCCACAGTCTGTTTTTTGGTTGGCAAGCTGATATGCTATCCACTCAGCCCTGCCAGGTCAGCAAGATATGTGATTTTGCAAATGCCTTGGATACAATGCTATTAATATTCTGTTCAACACACACACACACACACACACACACACACACACACACACACACACACACACACACACACACACACACACACACAGGGGGGGGGTCTGGAAACTTCTGATAAACATCTAGAAAAAATGATATTAAAGCAACTGATATAACCAGAAGGAAGAACATACGAGGATAGAATACAAGTTACCTTCAAAACTCTGCTACTAATATTTTCTTTCTTGTGTTATATCATCAGTTGCTTTAATATCATTTCTGTTCTAGGTGTTTATCAGAACCCCCCCTCTGTATGTGTGTGTATATTAGTACTGTAGGTGGAGTAAGGATTTTTTTTTTTTTTTTTTTTTTTCATTCTATTTCTTTTTTAATCTGTAAACCCTGCTCTAGAGACCAAATACAGAACTTTTTCAAAACCACTTCAGGCCTTCAATAAGTGAAGTGGTGGTCTCACACCAGATGATGAAATTCATCTCCTGCCTAAAGACAATTACAAACATCTATGCCCATAGTAGGATGTTGGTTGTAGGGCAGATACTCTGACTGTCAGCCAACCAGACCGGCAAGTGTGTATAGTTTCTTGGCATAGTAAGTCTACCACTCCCTATGAGAAAAAAATCAGTTGAGGATCTCATCCTCTACATTTCAGTTTTCCAGTATTTCACAGCTTTGCCTACCTCTCTAGTCATAATTACTGGCACCTATTATTAAAATAAATAAATAAATGCAAGAAAAGATAAGAAACATGAAAAAAATTGAATGTCAACCCATTTCTCAAAACTGTTGTTATAAGAAAGTGTTACACTAACCTGAGATATCAAACTGATGAAATAAATAAATGTATTATATTTTCTGGCAGAAGCAGCTTTCTCTCTAGCTTTTTCATGCAAATGTAGCATATCAGGAAAGCTGTTTAGCGTGGAATTCATCATAATGTGAACAGTGGCATTTGATAAACTGGAACATAATGGTGAATTGATTTCAATAACTTCACTAAGAGATTTTGACATGTGTATCCTTATTAAGTTCTCAGATCCAATCATGAATGCATCATTCTCTTTATAAGTTGAACACTATTTAAAAATTGCAGCAAGATTAGAAATAGACTTAAAAATCAATTTATTTATAAGCAAGCACTATCTTCAAATGAATCAAGCTATAAAAAAAATTAAAAATATACAAAAGTAACATTTCACTAATTAATGTTTATATGTATGTACTTGGAGAAAGTATTTTAGAAAACCTTTTGTGTAAACATGCAAATATGCAGTTACTTAAGTGGCTTTCATCTCTCACTTCACCTAAAATTACCAACCAGTATCCAGGTCTTGATTCTCTAATAAGTGTTTCATCCCAGTTCATGAAAAAAATTCAGCATATTGGAAATGGTTTGAGACAGAACTTAACTTTACACTCAGCCTATATTTCAGATTGCAACTACAAAAAACATCAATAAATCTAAATCCAATTTTGAAAGGGTGAAATACCACAAACTTACCTCCTGTTCTAATGGAAGTCAAGCTTTCTGATCTCTAGCCAAGGCCATGGGCATAACTTCTGAACACTAATGCTTCCATCACTCTCACATCCAGATGGTAATATTGCAACATCACCCAAAAGCAAGTGTTGTACAGGCATTATTCTTATCTTAAAATTACAACATGACCATGGCAAAGTATCTCTCCCACAACACACACACCCAACTATTACTCATTCCATGCCGCTTCTAGTTTTCTGCCAGAAAGAAATCAGAAGAATCCTGAATAACTTGGACATGAACAAGGCATCTGGTCCTAATGGCAAACCACCTGTTGTGCTAAAACTTGTGCTTCAGAATTAACACCTATCCCACACTGCTACTTCAATCATTCCTACTTGACTGCATCTACCCTACAGCATGGAAACAAGCCTATATTCAGCCCATTCCAGAGACAGGTGATGAAACCAACAAACTCTATCCAACTGTTCTCACTTAAATCCTCTCAAAAACTATGGAAAAGGTCATCAACAGCCAACTTCTACACTACCTGGAGACCCACAAGCTCATTAGTGACCAACAATATGAATTCCATCACTCAATCTACAGCTGATCTAGCATTCATCACTCATATCTGAACTCAAGCTACGGAAAAGTGTGGAGAAACTCACCATGGTCACTCTCAAAATTTCTATGGCATTTGATCAGGTCTGACACAGACGTCTGCTCAGAAGAAAAACTTGTGCTATGCCCATTTGGAAGGCTGAAGGCAAACCATCCTGTGGTTTGCCTTCTGCAATTAGGTTGCCAGCTTTCTCCCTGGTTGCTTAAAGGCTGTCTTCTCTTTTGATCTGTGTACTGTGTACTGAAGAGGATTGCCTATCCTCTTCCTCCTGTACATAAATGACCTGTTCTCCCTGACTTCAACTCCTATCCATAGCTATACTGATGAGAGTACATTCCACTGTTCTCTCCTACTGAACAAAGCTTGTAGTGTCCTATCATTAGATGCCTCAAGATCCTCTATAACAAATAACTTTCTTTTTTTTAATATAATAACTTTCTTTTTTTAGTAATAACTTTTTTAACAGGAACAACAATAAATATAAAAATAATAATAACAATACTTTTTTTTAACAACAAATAACAAACAACTCTCATATTTTCACTATTCTTCAATGGGATAAGGATAACCTTGTGAACTTCAAAATTATCAAAACACAATTCCATAAAATTTTCTGCAAGAAACAGTTCATGTCACTTCCCCTTATTGTCAATAACCTTCAGATATCAAAACATGATCAGATTTCTATTCTTAGCTTGACCTGAACCTCCAGCTTTTCCTGGCACAAACATATCATAGCCATAACTCTGTGCACTTTCCCACATTCAATGCTATTTTTCCCCTAAACAACAACTATTAATCCTATATAAATGGTTGGTTTGAGGCTATTCTGTGTGTGGATGTGTGTAATTTGAAACTCCTGTAAAATAGGCAATTTTTTATTTATAGAGTATTTTTTTTTAGATTAGTTAGTGTATTTTAATACATTAATGCAGTTTTTACTTATTTTATTGTATTCAGCACATTTACTAATATATTTTAAGAAAAACTGTTAAATTAAGATAGTTTCTAAAAATAGCACCAAAAGAACAAAAGAACAGCTTTGAAAGCTAAGGATAACGATTACATGGAACCTGGAAACAAGATTATTATTATTATTATTATTATTATAGGTATCTCCATGGAGTCAGTAGACTCATTGCGGGAGACCCAAACTAGCAAAACAATATCTGTCATATCTCTTCTTGAATTAATTTACAGACGAAGAGCTCACAATAAGTCATGTAATGAATTCCCACCCTCCAGGCAAAAAACCTTGTTCTCACACCCTTGTTGACCACACGCTTCTTTAATTTCCAGGGATGACCTCTTGTTCTTTCATCACTATCACACAGCTGAAACATTTCCCCTGCATCAATCCTATAAAAACCTTTCACTTGCCTTTTACTTGCCACATAGAGGAAGAACTCTTTTGAGATTACCTTTGATCTCATTGGCTAAGGTCTTCTCATACTCAGATTTAGCTTTTCTTACTATGCTGGTAACCTTCCTAGCTTGAGCCTTGTACTGCTCATGGGTGTACTGATCGCATTTCTCCTTGTACATTCTCCATAACATTTTCTTTTTTTGCAGATCAAGCTTGATACTACTGCTCATCCATCTAACGCCTGCCTTGTTTGTCTTCCTGACTATGGGGATACAATCTGATATTGCTTTCCTCAGATATTGATAACATAAATGAAGAAAAATTAACATATGAAATTCATGATTAAAAGGAATTATTCAAAAATTGACCAGAGAGTTGAATAAAGCAGAAAAAGATTTAAGAGAACTAAAACAGGAAAAGAAAAACAAGGAAAATAATAGCAGGAAGGAAAGTGTGGAAATAAATTATCAGTGAATAATAATTAAATTTGTACTTGACAACAGAGTCACTACATCAAGATTCCCAGGAGCTAAAACAAAGGATATGATAAAGGCGATAGAGAAACAGAAAAGAAAAGTAAAAGAGATTATAGGGCTTGTCAGACCTAATGAATTAAATATTGATAAATGTAGTATGAGAGAGGATCTGAAAGGCTTGATGGAAGCAAAAAAAGAAAAGTGAGAAAGTAAAAATGGTTAGTTTATTACCAAGATGACAGTAATGAGTTAAGGGGGAGGGCTATGGCCCTCCCCCTTACTCATTACTGTAGAAAAAATAGGTGTGAATTTTGGAAGTGTAGATTGAATTTCATGGCAGAAAAGACTTGTAAGAGGGGAGGCCTGCACATGAATGCATTTATTATCATATGCCTAGAGAAATTATTTACTGGAATGAGACATAATGTAGAGAGTCAGTGAAACTAGATCATATACAAAATACATATAAACTGGGTTTAACTGGTCGGAGGTTTTTTTATTGTAAAGAGATGGCCTACTAGTTTCGCTGACTTGACTGTTGGCTTTGTCTGGGCATACAAGGTGACAAACCAACTTAAAAAAAAATCATAAAAAGTTAAGGATATCACGTTATAACATAAATGAATGTTAAATATCATCTAAATTCAAATAAAATGCTACATCAAATGCATGGAGCATGTATGTTATCAGTCATTGTTATACATGTACAATCTATAATTGGCAGCAAAAAACTCAGATGTGTTGAGTGATCTTATGAGATTTTTCATATGTCACCAAGGATCATCCCTTGGTTTCTGTTCAGGCTACCTCTTGAACGGATAACTACTGCAGCTTCTTTGATGTTGTGGGAATGAAAATCTTCTTCCAAGTATTATTATTATTATTATTATTATTAAACAAGACCTCATGGAGTCAAAGACTCATCTAGGAGGTCCTTTTATCTCACACACATCTCATCATACCGGGTCTTAAACACATTCAAACTCCTTGCAGACACCACACTCTCAGGCAAGGCATTCCAATCATTCACAACTCTGCACGAAAAAAACCTGCCTCTCACTCCCCTACTCACACCCTCTTTATACAGTTTCCAGGGATGACCTCTGGTTCTCCCCTGATCTCCCACTATTCGCTGTAGAACTTCTCCACCATTGATCCTATAGCAACCCCTTACCAACTTGTAGGTCTCTATCATATCTCCCCTCTTCCTTCTCTCCACTAGTCTCTGCAAATTACATCTTTTCAATCTTTCCTCATACTCGACATTCCAGAGGTCAGAAACTACCTTAGTCAGTCGCCTTTGGACCCTTTCCAACATCTCCTCATCCTTCTGAAAACCAGGTGACCAAATCTGGGCACAATAGTCCATGTGTGGCCTAATCAAAGCCTTATACAATAGAACAAGAATCTCCCTACTTCTACACGTCAGTGTCCTCCTCATCATTCCCAGAAGTCTTTGTGTTGTCTTCACAATTTTGGCGATGTGACCCCTAAATTTTAGATCTTTATCCACTATCACTCCCAGATCTCTTATTTCCTCTACTTCCAACAATATATTCTTACCAAGCATAAATTCTGCATCCCATCTTTGTTTTCCAAATTTTAAAACCTTACATTTTGCAACATTGAACTCACACCCCCATTTGCTTGCCCAATCACTCAATTTATTCAAGTCTTCTTGCAAGGCCACAACATCTTCACTACTCTTTATGGTTCTTCCCAACTTTGCATCATCTGCAAACAACTGAATATCTCCATCCAAATCTTCGCCAATATCATTAATATACAAGTTAAATAGTAATGGCCCTAAAACAGATCCCTGAGGCACTCCACTAGTGACTTTCCTTTTCCTGGATATTGCACCCCCATACACAACTTGTTGATACCTATCAGATAGCCAGTCTCCAATCCAATGCACTAATCTAATATCCAACCCCATCTGCTCTAGTTTGACTGTCAACTTATCATGAGGCACTCTATCAAAAGCTTTTGCGAAATCCAAGTATATTACTGTGTATCCTTCTCCTCTGTCCAAGGAAGCAGTCACTTTATTGTAATAAGTAAGTAGATTACTAAAACACGACCTCCCTTTAGCAAATCCATGCTGTCCATCAAAGATTATACCATTGTTGTCAACCCAACTCTGGATTCTAGCTCTCACAAGCTTCTCCAACAACTTAACCACAACACCCGACACACAGATAGGCCTATAGTTTGATGCTTGAGTTCGATCACCTCCTTTATGAAGTGGCACAATCTTGCCCTCCTTCCACTCTTTAGGGACTTGACCAAGTGCAAGACTCGTATTAAAAAAATATGTCAAGGCAGGTGTCAACTCTCTGGCACATTCCTTCAGAATACGTGGTGATATATTATCAAGTCCCACAGCCTTATTTACATCTAGTTTACTCAACTCCCCAAACACCTCTTGCTCACTTACAGTCAGTCTCTCCTCCCCATCATCAACTGCTCTTAATCTCTCCATGAAGTCACATTCACAAGATTGAAAGATCTTTATGAACTGCTCATTAAGTATCTCCACCACACATTCTGCAACAGCTGTCTTTATACCATTTCCTCCAATCAATGTCATCCTTCCATAATCATTCTTTCTTTTGCTGGCTACATATCGAAAGAACTCCCTAGGATTCTTTTTAGCTTCATTAGCTAACTGCTGTTCATACCTCTCTTTAGCTACTCTCACCAACCAAGTCACTCTCCTTGCCTGGTCTTTGTAGAACTCATGAAATTGGTTACTTCCACTTCTCTTATGCTGCCTCCACAATGCCCTTTTTCTCTGTATTGCATGCTTAATCTCTTTATTCATCCATCTCACACCTAACTTATTTAACCTTCTCACCCGTGGTATACATTTAGACATTGCATCCACTAAATATTTTTTGAAAATCCCCCAAGCTGCATTGATCTCTTTTCCAGCTAACTCCTCATTCCATGCTACACCTGCAAGCTGTCTCCTGAGCTCTTCATAATCACCCCCCTTGTAGTTCCACATATACCCTTTTTTCACAGGGGTCCTTGCACTGCTGGCAACCACCCAAGTAATCACCTCATGGTCACTTTCACCAATTGGTGGATGATTTGATACCTCATTGATAATTACATCCTCCGATGAGATGACCAAATCCAAGACCCTTAATCCTCTTGTGCCCTCTGTTACATACTGTCTGAGGTAGTTATCCCTCAAAAACTCAAGAAACTCATTTTCTTTACTTCCAGTTGCTATCTCTTCATTCCAGTCTATATTGCCATAATTAAAATCACCCATAATGATCACCCTTTTCTTATTTGCTTGGCTTATTTGACTATACATTTCACTATCACCACCATCCACATTACCAGGTCTATAACAACATCCCACCAAGTATTTGATTCTATTCACCTCTATCTCACACCATACTGCCTCAAAACCACTGGCCCCATTTCCCCCTTGCATCTCTACCTTGTATGGACATAACTCTTTCTCTATCATCAATAGCACTCCCCCTCCCTTTTTACCCCTTCTATCCTCACGAAACACATCATACCTTTCCATCTCTATTCCTGTCAGGATGTCATCCTCATCTAACCATGTCTCACTTATTCCGACAATCTCTGGGTGCACAGACGCAATTAGTGCAACCATTTCATCCGCCTTGTTTCTTATACTTCTAGCATTGGTATACAAACACAACAACTCATTTCTGGATCTACAGCTAGTTCCACTGATACCACTCACTCGATGTGATCTCTCCATGCTGGACTGGGGCCATTTCCCTTTCTGCTTCTTCATTTTAGAACCCTTTGCAATTCCATCTGTTTCCTTTTGATCCCTGATCATCCCATTACTTTCCTGCCTACACATTCTCTCACCTCCTCTTGGAGCATCCACCTTTCTCACGTTGTGTATCCCTGTCCACCCTGAGCCTCCCCGTTTCCCTGCTCCTCTTGCACACCCATTCTCTCATTATCTATACTCATACCACTCACTTCCACATTCATTTCCACTCCTTCAATCTCTCCTGTCTTACTCTCCTGCTCTTCCACATCACTCCCCTCTTGATCTGATTCATTCTCTCTATTCACTTCTCTACCTTCCAGCAGCAGTCTCTCCAAGCGACTCACACCATAACCACTCAAATGCAGTCCATCGCTCCCATACAGCTCACTTCGTCCCTCAAACTCATTCCACACATTAACAAACTGTACTCCCATCTCCTCACACATTTCAGCCAGAATATCATTCATAATCCTTGCTCTCCGCCTCATTTCACCACAATCATACCTAGGCAACACACTGACCACCCTTCCTGTCACACTATTCTCCTTTATCTTTCCAAGCAGTCTCCTGACATTCATTTTGACATGCTCTTTGTTCTCTCTCAAATCATTTGTTCCAATTAATACAATTAACTCTTTTGCTCGTTCCCGCCTCATGTTCAATGCCTCAATCACTCTACTCATTTTACCGCCTGGAAAACATACCTTGTGCATTTTATCCTCTAGCACACCTTTAATAATGGAGTCGCCATACAACGCCACTCGCTCATCTTTTGTTAACTCTTTCATGCCATCATGATTTATTTTAATAGTTTTGACCTGCATTCTCTTAATTTCATTCCGCATCCATTTCATTTCTTGCTTCATCCAATCCAATTCACCTTCTGAAAGTATGGCATAGTACTTTATCCCATTCGATGTTATGATTGGTATTAGAAAAATGGAGCATCAAGCCATACTCATATGAATGTTAATGAGCATGGTTGTGAATATGCTGAAGGGAGAGACTATGCTTTGAGTTTGGGCATTTTGAATGCGACTGGGGAGGAGAAAAGAGCAAGTTGCCCAACTGGGCAAAGCAGTATGTAGATTTAAGTATAAGAAAAAGTGAGGAGGTAATTTGTTATGTCTATACACAAATGCTAGGCATAAAAAACAAAGTGGTGGAGTTTGTTGCTTTGGCTTTCCGAGCCCTGAAACCTGGCTTTCAGAGCTAGATGTATTAACTGGAATCGAGTGTAAAGAGCATAGTATTTTTAGGAATGATAGAAGAGATAAGAGAAGTGGGGAGTATTACTAGTGATATCAGATGACTTGAGTCCAGTTAAGAAAAAACTCATGAAAGCAATAATGGTAATAATGTCCAATGCAGCAGTGAGTTTGAGGTTATCTGGTATATCACTATTTAGGCACAATTTTTAGTGAAGATGGCAAATTAAATTTAGAAATAGACAACTGAATAATCAAAGTTGATATGGTGGGGAGCCAGATGAATAAATTTATATGGAATAAGGGAGAAATTAGACAAAACACCAAACTAATAGTATGGTGTTTTGGCTAATTTCTGTCTTGGCATCAAACACCTGTTTTGCTAGAGCTGCTACATTACCTTGATAAGAATTCAGCAATAGGGACAAATGAGATATTAGCACATATGGTAAAGGAATAAGGAATATTCAACCAAACTAAATTTGTGTCTCAGATCAGGAAAGATCCCATAGGAACAGAATGCATGTAGTCATGGTTAAGAATTTAGGGAAACACAACACGTGTTAAAATAATTACTTTACTTAATATTAGAAAAGTAACATTTGATGTTTCGACCTCTGTATTGCAGTCATCATCAGAAAAATACATATGTTTAAGAACCAAGCTACATGCCACTGCACCTTACAAAGGTAAAATGAATCTAAGCTACTTATTAATCTTTTATCTAGCCCTGACCTCTAGTGGAAAAAGAAAAAACAATTCATAATATTAAAAAAAAATAATAAAAAATAAAATAAGGTTTAAAAAAAAAATTAGATATAAAAATAAATTAAAAACAGAACTACATTAAACATTTTTAAAGTCCTCTTGTATTGAGATTTCCTTCTGGGCTTGTTCCGGTTGCTATGAGGATTGCAGATGGGGATTTGTAGTAGGGACTTGGTGCCTTTCCAGTCAATTCTATGGTATGTTTGGAGTGTGTGGTCTGATAGGCCTGTTTTTCCCTAATGGAGGTATTTAATGTGTCATTTGTGTTCGTCTTTTCTGATTAGGATAGTGCATCCTGTTTCTCCTATGTAGAGTAGGTTATATGTACATTGAATTTTGTAAACTCCTGGGTGGGCCAGATGTGGAAGAGGATCTTTGGAAGAACTGAGTAAATTTCTTAATTTTGTCGGAAGTTTGAAGGTAGTCTTGATGCTGTATTTATGCAGTGTTCTGTATTTTTTCTGAAATGCCTCTAACATATGGTATGGCTATGGCATTCTTATAATCTTTTTTGTTTTAAGTGGTATTTTTATGGAGGATCTTGTAAACTGTTTTTTTATTATAGCCATTTTTTTACAAATGTATGGTTAATGATTTCGAATTCTTTGTTTAGAGCTTGTTCATTCGAACAAATAGTCAGTGATCTGTGTTTGAGGGTGCTTATGACTCCTAGTTTTTGTGTTGGGTGGTAGTATGAATTTTTGTGTATGTACTGGCCTGTGTGTGTACCAGTAGACCGAGAAGGAAAGACAGCCAAGACGTGTGACGAGTGTGCCTAGAAAAGGAAGAGAGTTATTGTTTTCAATTTCAATGGTGAATTGGATACGTTTGTGTTGTTTGTTCAGATGGCTAAGGAATATATTTAATGTTTCGCAACCATGGGGCCAAATGGCGAAAATATCATTGGCATATCTGAGTCAGATTTTGGGCTTTAGCAGAGCTTGTTGCTCTCCTAAAGAGAGCAATGAGCTCTCTAGAGTCGTTGCTCAAAGTCCATGTAAAAGTTAGCTATTGGGAGGAAAGTGGTGAGCCCATGGCCATACCTTCTTTTTGTAGGAAAAATTGTTTTGTCCCACGAAATACCTGGAGCAGAGTACATGGGCAAAGAGGGCCATGATGTCAGGCAGAAATATGTTCTGTAGGAGAATAATAGTATCATTGATTGGGACATTGGTAAAAAGAGCAGTTATGTCAAAGTTGACTAATAAATCTTGGTCATTGAGTGTGATGTTTTTAATTTTGTTTATAAATTGTATATTTTTTATGTAGGAGAAGGAAATACCTACCAACTCCTTGAGTGTAGCTGCTAATTTCTTGGCTAAGTGGTAATTTTATCTAATTTTTTTAAACTTTATTTTATTTTATTTTTTATTATTTTTTTAATATTATGAATTTTTTTTCCTTTTCCCACTAGAGGTCAGGCTAGATAAAAGATTAATAAGCAGCTTAGATTCATTTTACCTTTGTAAGGTTCAGTAGCACGTAGCTTGGTTCTTATACATATGTACAAAGTGTGGCTATTAAATAACAAGACTGGTGGTTTATTATTACAATTGTACAACTTAATTGTTATCCCTTTCAGTATACTCCCCTCCTCTATCTATACACTACTGCATATGAATTTTCCACTGTTGGAAGCAGTGCTGCAAGTCATCAAGTGTTATCTGCTTCAGTAGCACTGCTGTTTTCTCCTTTACCTCATCCACTGACTGAAAATGGGTGTCCTTCAATGCAGATTTCAACTTTGGAAAAAGGTAAAAGTCGTATGGAGCTAAGTCCAGCAAGTGAGGTGAATGGTCCAACACTGGAATCTTATCAGCCAGATACTGCTTTACAGACAGTGCACTGTGAGCTAGAGCGTTGTCCTGATGGAGAATCCAAGCATTGTTCTTCCACAGATCAGGTCTCTTCTTCCTCACTCGTTCTCTCAGCTAGGACAGAACCTCAAGATAATAATGTTGGTTAACTGTCTGACCCTCTGGTACCCATTCAACCATTACCATGCCATCGATATAAAAAAAAAAAAAAAAAAAAAAAAAACGATCAGCATTGCCTTCAGTTTTGACTTGCTGTTTTCATTCTCGGTGACGTGGGAGTTTTCCAGTGCATTGATTGTCTCTTTGTTTCTGGATTGTACTGGAAAATCTATGTCTCATCACATGTGATGATCTTCTCCTGCAAGTCCAGCTCTGCTGTCAGTCATCCCATGATGTCAGTGCAAATTTGTTTCACATTATTTCAGCAAAGCAACTTCACACGTGTTTCTTTTATAACTGCCTACAGGCTAACTATGAGCGACAGCGAACAATGCTTATCTCAACTGCTTCTAGAACCTTCAAGATCATTCACAGCACAAGCGCATCCCACTGCTATGAGTACACGATTCACAGCACACCTTGTCTCGTTATTTAATAGCCACACCTCGTATTTTTCTGATGATGACCTCAATACAGAGGTCAAAACGTCAAATGTTACTTTCCTAATATTAAGTAAACTAATTATTTTAACACGTATGTTGTGTCTCCCTAAATTCTTAACCATGAATGCTGACCACCATGTAACCTTAAAAGAAAGAATGAATGTATGATAATCCCAATGCACAAGACTGGTACAAGACTGATGTGTCTAACTATGCAGCTATCAGTGTCTCTGGAGTGATTGTGAAGGTTTTAAAGAAGCAGTAAGTGTTACAATAGTACTAATATAATAACAAACTTCAAAAAAATATAAAAGAAACCTTGAGACTTTGTTTGTCGAACATTGAACCTGATATCGAAAATTTAGCAAGATCTCATCAGGATCAGAGTAGCCATTAATGATTGGATTATTAAATACAGAAGTTTACATCTTTTTTGAGTAAAAATTAATTTGAATCAACGTTTCTAATTTTTAATTAACTATCAGTTCAAATATGCAGATGGTAATTTAGGTTTTCCAAATAATATATTATAGTTATCTTATTGAGTCATTAACCTAGTACAAAAATGAGCAGGGGGCAGCAGGCCATACAAATAGTTGAAAGGGAGCACCAGGCAAAGAACCACTGGTCTAGGGCATCATATTCTTATCCACCCATTCCTGAATTCCCTTTTTGACCACATTCTCAAGAACTTTTACCACCATGCCTGAGATACTGAATGGCCTATAATTTGCTATCATAGACTTAGATCTTATTTTATGCAAAGGAATTATTTTGCCTGCTTTCCACTATCTTGGGACTTTGTCAGAACTGAGAATTAAATTAAACAGCCTAGTCAAAGGAATCACCAGTTCTCCTGAACATTCTCTTAAAAAAGCAAGCCAACATCCTATTCCATCCCACAGCTGTATTTGCATTCAGATTCTGAAATATGATAAGTACCTCCAATTCTTCAACTTCTGTTCTTACATCAGTTCCTGTCACTTCTATCATAACAATGTCTTCACTTGGTTTCAGGGAATCAGCTTCAGCCCTAAGAAACGATCCAAACCTCAACAAATTTGGCTGCATGAGACTTCCTCAAATTTGGGAAACCTACACCAGAAGACCTTCAGCCCAATCGCCCAAGAATACCAACATTGCCCGCTAGAGGGCACCATCAGGACTTTAGGATAAATAATGAGCTTCCTACTTCTTCCTCACTTACTGTTTGTTGTGCCTGTGTGCACGTGTCTTGTACTTAAGTTCTTGAAAATGGCAACATGACGTTGCCGAAATATAGAAATATATTAAAATTTAATTTTAATGTATATCCTAGTACATTGTAATTTCCTTAAATTATATAGTGAAAATGCTTTCCACTATCTTGGGACTTTGTCAGAACTGAGAATTAAATTAAACAGCCTAGTCAAAGGAATCACCAGTTCTCCTGAACATTCTCTTAAAAAAGCAAGCCAACATCCTATCCCATCCCACAGCTGCATTTGCATTCAGATTCTGAAATATGCTAAGTACCTCCAATTCTTCAACTTCTGTTCTTACATCAGTTCCTGTCACTTCTATCATAACAATGTCTTCACTTGGATGATCGCTCAAGTAGCTCAACAATTTTGTCTGCCTCTGTTACCTCTCTACCATCTGAATGCATTAAAGTTATCCTTCCATAGTCATTCTTCCTCCTACTTGCTGCATAATAGAAAAACTCTTTCGGATTTCCTTTTACCTGTTCGGCTAATTTCTTCTCATAATCTGATTTTGACTTCCTTGCTGATCACCTTTCTTGTCTGATCCTTGTACTGTTCATGAGTTAGCTGTCACTTTTCTCCTTATATACCCTCTACAACATTTTCTTTGTTTGCAGCTCATGCTTAACGATAGGACTCATCCATCTATACTCATTTAGATATCCATCTGTAATCATCCAGATATAAAAATCTGAGGATTTGTATATAAACAAGATCACCATATTGACACCAACTGGTGAGAGTGATCATGCTGCCTAGACCTGGGAGGTGTCTAAATGGGCAAAATTTTCAGTTAAGAGGGGAGTATATGTGGAATTACAGGGCTGGTAAGCAGTGCCATAACTAGGCAGGTGCAATGGTTGTACAGGCACAGGGCCCAGAATGAAAAAGGGGGGCCCAAAATGGGGTATCAAAAAATAATCAGTATTATATTGTCATTTTCAAATTTTCTGCCATGGGGGCTAATTCCATAACGATTTTGGTTAAAGTTAAAAATTAACCAATCTATTTCTATCGTTTCCCCCAAAAATAAAATCTTGCACAGGGCCCATGAAAAGCTAGTTACGGCACTGCTGGTAAGTATGACAAACTCGAAAAATTGCATGTAGGGATCCTATGGCATAAGAAACTGCAAGTATTGCAGATAATTCATGGCATCAAGGTAAAGGAGTGTTTCTGGAAGTAATAGCAGACTGCATACCTAGAGTCAGGAGGATAAATCATGTGGGAGTCAAACGAATGAATAGTATCATTAAGCAAGAGCTACAAATAAAAACTTTGTGGAGGGAATTTAGATAGAAAACTGATCAGCACACACGCAATGAAAAGCACAGGCCAGAAAGGTGACCAGTATGGTAGGAAAAGAAAAATCAGAATATAAGAGGAATTTAGTAGTGCAAGCCAAAGGTAATCCCAAAGAGTCCTTTCAGTATGTGTCAAGGAAAAATGATGAATGATTATTATTATACGGGCAACTCCATGGAGTCCGTAGACTAATCGAAGGAGGTCCTAAACATTATTCCAAACACTATTCAACATTTGTGAAATATCTATTACAGTTTGCTTTGAACTCATTCACAGTGACAGCACCCACAACAGACTCTGGAAACCTATTCCACTCATTCAACTCTCCAAGCAAAAAATCTAGTCCACACATGCTTGCTCAATTTCTAAGGATGACCTCTAGTTCTCCCACCACCAGATCTGTTCTGAAAAATTTCCTCTATATTTATCTTTTCCACTTGTCAACCAATTTCTGTAACTCACAAATCCTCAACCTATCCTCACAAGGTGCTGCCAGCATCTGGGTCACTTGCCTCTGGATCTTCTCCAGCTCCTCCTCTCACCCAAGAAACCCAGGTGATCAGATTTGTGTACAATAGTCAAGATGGTCTTAACAAGGCCCTATATACAGGGCCTGCTTATCTCTGTTCATCAGGGTGTTCTTCAGTAATTAATCCAATGAGCTATTTTAGCTACTTTTGCAATATGACCTCTATACTTCAACTCCTTAGCCATTAAAATCCCAAATTCCTATCTTCGTCAGTTTCCTAGAGTACAGTTCCACCAATATGGTACACAGCTGGTAATCTAAGCACCCTAAAATGCATAACCTTACACTTTGCCACTGGCATCCATGTTCCTTTACCCATATTATTATTATTATTATTTAGGCATCCAAGGAATCAAAAGACTCATCACGGGAGGTCCCTCCTAGGAAACACAAGTCTATCAAGACTCAACGTCGGAGGTCCTTCCCAGGAAACACAAAGTCTATCATACCACTCCTTAAACTCATTGACCGTTCTCGCTCTCACCACTCTATCAGGCAATGCATTCCATGGTTCAACCACCCTCCATGCAAAGAAACCACTCCTCATACTCACAGTTTCCTTTCATAACTTCCAGGGATGGCCCCTTGTCATCACTCCTTCCTGCTATTCAACCAAGCGAAAGAACTACCCAGTGTCAACCCTGTAACCACCTCTCAACAGTTTAAAAGTCTCAATCATATCACCTCTTCTTCTTCTTCTATCCACCAAACTCTGCAGTCCACATTCCCTCAGCCAATCCTCATAACCAAAATTGTACAGACCTGAAACTGTCTTTGTTATCTGCCTCAGTACCCTTTCCACAGTTAATTTATCCCCTTCAAATCCTGGGGACCAAATCTGAGAACAATAGTCTAAGTGTGGTCTGATCAGGATCTTATACAACGGAATGATAACTCTTTTATCTCTGCAGGTCAGAGTCCTTCTCATTATTGCAGCAATCCTTTGTGTTACCTTCACCATAGTAGTCATACAACACATACATGTATTGCATGACTACCACATCTGCACTATTACTAATAACCCTTCCCAGCTTCACATCATCCGCAAACAACTGAACAACCCCCCCCTGCAATTCACTGACAATGTCATTGATATAAAGGTTAAACAATATAGGTCCCAGTACTGAGCCCTGTGGGACCCCACTTGTAACCCTCTGCCTCCTTGAAACTGTCCCACCATACACAACTCTCTGATACCTATCGGACAGCCAATCCTGAATCCAGTTGACCAACCTGACATCCAAACCCATGTGCTGCAACTTAAATATCAGCTTATCAAGTGGCACTCTGTCAAATGTCTTCGCTAAATCCAAGAAAATGGCGGTATATGCCTTTCCCTCATCTACTGCTCTTGTAACTTTATTATAAAAAGGCTAGCATATTACTAAAACAAGAGCACCCCCTCACAAATCCATGTTGACTCTCACAGATAGTCTATTTAAATCAACCATCAAAATTTTATCATTTTTATCGCTCCTCAATTTTGCAACATCAGCAAACAACTGAATAATTCCTTTCAGATAATTTTCTATATCATTAATGTACAAATTAAATGGGTTCTAAGGAGTGGTGATTGCATAATATTATGAAGTCCTTGACTTCACGAGTCAAAGACTCCATAATATATATAGAGGCTAAATGGAAAAAGGTAAAAAATATCCTTAATGATACAGCAGAATGTGTTTTAGAATATGCTGAAAGTAAGAAAGAAAAATGGTTATCAGTGGAAACTTGGGGACTAGTGGATGAAAGGAAAAAATAAAGCTGAAATTATGTGCAAGAAATACTCCCCAAAATGAAAATGAACTTAAAGATAAATATAAGATTTTAAATTAAAAAAAGTTAAGAGAAGTGCTAGAAAAGATAAATGGCAATGGTTTGAAGAATTGGCATCAAAGGCACAACAAACTGTAGACAAGTATTAACAGCAGACAGTTACACAGTATTATAACAAGACTTTCTGTAGAAGCCATGCAAAAGAATGTCCATGAAGGATCGCAATGGAAAAATTTTGGCAACAGAAGAACAACTGGAAAGGTGGAGAAAACATTTTAGTCAAATCTTGAACAATAGCAGTGATAGAATACAAACAGAAATAAAAAAAAGGAGATGAATTAAAAAGTGATACCAATACACCATCTAAATTGGAGATAAAAAAAAGGCTATTAAAAAATTAAAAATGGGAAAGTGGGAGAACATGATGGTATCATGGCAGAGGTTCTAAAATCTGACATCACAACAATCACAGATATGTGATTGTTGTGATGTCACTATTCCAAGATATCTGGGAAAAAGAGACATTTAATAGGGACTGGAATATAGGAATAATAGTAAAAATACCAAAGAAAGGAGATTTAGGAAACTGTAATAATTGGAGATGCATAAACCTGCTATTTGTCATTAGCAAAATTATTCTTTCAGAAATCTTTAATATTTTAGGTGAGGGCATGAGAAAAAAGCAGTCTACTTTTAGGCCAAATAGAACATGTAGAACACATTAACACCTTAAGAATAATAATGAAACAGTCAGGTGAATTTAACTCTCCTTTATATTTGTTGTTTGTTGATTATGAAAGAAGCCGTCAATTCCTTGCTAATGATTGTGTGGAATACACTTCAAAACAAAGGAATAAATACCACAGAAGATAGTAAACCTCATACAGGAAGGATATAACAATTCCAATGCAGGTGCTGCATGATGGATATTATTCTCCCTTATTACCTAGCACCAGTATAAATAATAAGGGAGACAGTAGACATACTTAATAATAAGGATGTCTGCTATCTTCCTTATTATTTACTGGTGCTAGATCATGTAATAGAACAGACGGCAATGAAACATGCCCAAAGAATATCATGGAAAATAAATAAAACTTTGGGTGATCTAGACTAGGCAGATGATGTATATCTAATTGCTCACAGACATGCAGATATGCAAAATAAACTACCACACCCCAAGAAGCATCACTGAAAGTTGCTTTGAAAATAAATGCAAATAAAATGAAAGAAGTGAGAATCGATGTGAACATCAAGGCACAAAGTACAATTGAAAATGGAAAAATTGAAACTGTTTCAAATTTTATATATTATCATCAACAACAGAGACCACCAGAGAGTCAGGGACTCATCAAGGGAAGCCACGTACTACACACACGAGCTATTATACTTCTTCTTGAATTTATTCACACTGCTTGCACACACAACATCCAATGACAATCCATTCCAACCACGTGCCACTCTATGAGAGAAAAATCTCGATCTCACCCTTCTTGACAGTATTCATTCTCAGCTTCTAAGTATGCTCTCATCCTTTCCTCACCCTCCATAAAATGAAAAATCCCATCAACTGAAATTCTGTATGACTATTGTAAGTCTCAATCATATCGCCTCTCTTTCTCCTGTTTGCTAGTGTCTGCAGTCTATAAATTCTCAATCTATCTTCATTTTCAGTACTCCACAATCCTGCTATCATTTTAAACACTCTCCTTTGCACTCTCTCCCCTGCATCAGAATCATAATGGAAACCAGGAGCCCAGACCTGTGCACAATAGTCCAAGCAAGATCTTATCAAAGCCTTGTAAAGAGGGGAAAATGACAACCTTTACATGTCAAAGTTCATTTCAGCATTGCAATTATCTTTTGAGTTGTATTTGCAATCTTTGCTACATGGTCCCTGAACTTCAACTTTCTATCTACTAACGCTCCAAGATCCCAAGGCTGATCAGTTCCTTCTAGTATAACTAAATATCCAAATTTGGCATGATTAGATATCCAAATACAACATTGGATATCTAATCATGCCAAAGTGCACGACTTTATATTATCTGACAATGAACTAACATCCATTTTCTTATGCTCACAATTCCAGCATATTCAAATCATTCTGCAAGTACTGCATATCAGCCACATTCCTGATTACTCTACCTATCTTTGCATCATCAGCAAATGGCTGTATGTTGGCTGTCAAATCCTTCCCAATGTCATTAATGTAATTAAGCGCCTCCATAGCACAATCGGAAGAACGACGATACATTGCACCTTCAATTGAAATAGGCCTAAGTTCGATTCTCATCACGATGGGAGGAATCTTTATGTGGACTTTTTCAATCAAAAGTGAGTTAGCCAATCTCATACGGAAGTAGCAGGGTTTTTTTCTCCCAGAAACTCGGGTTTTTCATCTCACATGCAGACAAATCAGCCCTTCAGAACACATGCAATTTACAGACAAAAAATACTAGTTGTGATGGTGGTGGGCAGTAGATGGCGTTGATGGAGATGATTGGTAGTAGAAGTTCGGTGTAGTGGTGGAGACAGTTGTATAGTAGGTGTCCTCCCGCAATGAATCTTCGGACTCCTTGGAGGTGTCACGAATAATAATAATAATAATAATAATAATGTAAAAATTGAATAACAGTGGACCAAGGACTGAGCCTCGTGGTACACAAATGGTTACCTTAAATCTTGCAGACTCACATCCTCCATATACCAATTTTTGATATCTGTCTGTCTGTCAGCCATCCTTTTATCCATGCTAATATTTTATAATTCAATTCCAATTTTCCAATTCATGCTATATTCTGTTGAAAACCTTAGCAAAATCCAAAAGTATTATGGTATAGCCATTCCACTTGTCTAGCTGAATGGTAACAGTATTATAGAATGCGAGTAAGTTGCTAAAACATGACAATCCCTTAATAAACCAATGCTGTTCATTGAAAGTAGAGATTCTCTGTCAGCCCATTTCTGAATACCAACTTTTCCAAAATCTTCACCACTCCTGAGATACTGATTTCTCAATAGTTGAATACATCGGTCTTTGCATCACCCATGTGCAATGGGATTACCATACATCTTTCCATCTTGCAAAATCTTTCTTGTTTTGAGACTCAAATTATATAACCAGTTCAGCCATTGGCGCACCCAGGGAGGGGGGACAAGGGGCCCTGTCCCCCCTCTAGAAAATTTTCCAAAAATCTTTTTCTAATTAAAATTCTTTTTTTTTTTTAATTTATGTTGTGTCGTGTATTCTATTTCTATACTACTTATGAATTAACGGTCACATAAGGTGGGAATACAATCTGGCTCTCGGGAATCATGGCCGTTGTGAACGCAAGGCGAACGAAGTAGTGCTCGGGCGATACTTTGTTTGCTCGAGCCAGGCCAGAGATCACGGGTATCATGTATTGGCGATCACTGCAGATGCTCAGTCATAGATCGTATGCAATGCATAGTGTGTATTCTCAAATCATCTACCCAACTCACCCCCCCCCCCGGCCAAGATTAAATCATGAGTGCTCGTGCCCTTCTCCCTCCAAGATTAAATCCTGAGTGCACCACTGATTTCAGCTAAACACTCTTTTAGCACCTATGCTGATATCCCATCAGTCCCTATTGATGAATTCTTATTTAGTTTGTTCAATAGCTCTAATATCTCCTCATACATCTGAGTTTCTTCATCCAGTGAAGAGATAGCAGTGAGTTTAATGTTGCATACACCAGGTAATAGCTTTCAGCAAAATGGGCACTCATTAGTTGAACAACCTCTTCTGCATCTCTCACCCTCATACCATCTGCATTCAGTAGAGTTATTCTTTCTTTTACTTGCAGCATATATCAATAGAATTCTTTGGAGTTGTCTTTTGCTTGCAGAGCCAGTTACTTTTCATACTCAGACTAAGCTTTCCGTACAACACTTGTGACTCTTCTGGCCTGCTGCTTATAATTTTCATAACTGACATATTTTCTTACGAATCTCTTGCTTGATAAGATTACACATCCATTTGACTCCTACCCTATTTATTCTTTGAACTCTTGGGACACATTCTGATATCGCATTGTTTAAGTATTTTTTAAATGCTTCCCATGCACTATCAATATTCTTCTCATCCAGCCATCATTGTGCTGAACCCAGTATACTCCTTAGTTGGTCATAATTTTCCTGCTTTGTAGTTCAGCATGTAACCTTTTCTGAATGGAACATTCATAAACTTAGCCACTTCCCAAGTGAGTACCGCATGATCACTGTCGCCAACTGGAGGCAGAATAATTACATCTTTAAATGAAACATTCTCTGACACTATAATCAAATCTAACACTCTTTGACCTGAAGTTCCTTTTGTCACATGCTGCTTGAGGAAGTTGTCTTGCAATAGCCCAATAAATTCAGTTTCATTCTTTTCATGAGATTTAATTGCTACCAATCAATTTGGATAAATAAAATCTGCCATTATGATTAATCTTTCCATGGCTATTGTCTTTATTTGGTGATGTATTTCTTCATTACTAACAACCAATCCACCAGGTTTGTACCAACACCCCACTACAACACCAGATGGCTTCAAACTCACTGTCATATGAAAAGTTGTTTCTGGTATTACAATCATAGGTCTCAATACTAACTGGATTCAAGTCATCTACATAATTAGAATCATGCCCCCCTCCTGTTTTATCTGCAGATGGAGGAGCAACTAGAGATGTTGATGTAAGGATTCAGAAAGCAAGAAGTACATATGCTAAACTCAGCATAATATGGAAAATGAGAAATATTCACACAGATACAAAAATAAAAATATTTAATGCATGTATTAAATTAGTTATTTTATATAGATACAAAGTGTGGTTGGTTTCAAAGGAAATACAAAAAAAAAGCTGTTAGAGACATTCATAAACCAATGTCTGCAGAGCATACTTCAAATTTGGTGGCCACAAGTTATTACTAATAAAGACCTCTGGAAAAGAACAAATCAGCAAAAAGTCAACCTTGAAATCAGGAAACGAAAATTTAGATGGATTGGACATACACTTAGGAAAGTGTCATAAAGAAATCTGTTATGCAGCCCTGGAATGGAATCAAGAAAGAAAGAGAAAACCTGGCCATCCTAAAAATATATGGAAGTCGACTTTAATGGAATGTGAGAAGAAGAAGAGTTTTGCTGAACTAAGACCAATAGCAAGGATAAAGAACCAATGGCAAGCATTTACAGACCCCAAATGTTCCTGATGGGATCTGGGAAAGAAGAAGAAGAAGAAGAAAAAAGCAGTCACCCCCACAACAGAGCCCTACAACATGCCAATCACAGGCCCTCTACTGAACTCTACTCCTGAATAGTCTGATATCTCTCCATCAACCACCCTCTTGGTTACATCACCAACTTTATATCCATCCCCATGTGCTGCAATTTATTGATTAAAATTCCATGCAGTATCCTGTTAAAAGTCCAGCAGTATCAATGCAAACGCATTATCTTTCTGTCACTGTATGATAAAAAGTAAGTTGTTGAAGCATGACCTAGCCTTCACAAAATCATGTTTCTCCTCCATCATATAGATGGAGGAGAAACCTTGACCATGACTCCTAGGATACTGATTGGTCAGTAATTTGCTACTTCAGCCTTAGAGACTTCTTTATGCCATGGAATTATTTTCTCCTCTTTCCACCCTGAATTGAGACTTAAAATAAACAATGTAGTCAAAGTCTATTCCCTAGCACCTTCTATTCCCTAGCACCTTCTCATAAAACTCGAGCTGGTATATTATGAAAGAATAATTTTGATGAATGGCAATGGTAGGGAGGTAATTGAAGTAGCCAAATAGTTGAATTACCAAGTGATTACTTTGCATGGATATATCATCTAGGTGGAGATATTACAGCAACAAGAGAGACAAGGGCTTATGCAGAAAGAGAGACAGATGAACTGGAGGTGCACAGGATATTAAATGTGAATACAACTATAGGATTAGATGGTATACACTCAAATATTATGAGAAGGTTCTAAGGAACTGGCAGTGCCTTCAACCACATTGGTAAAGTCTCAGCTTTGGGTTGGTCCCAAGGGAGTGGGAAAAGGGAAAAATAGTTCCAATGCATAAAGGAGGCTCGAAGATTGAGGTAGCAAATTATTAACCAATCAGCATCTCAGGAGTGGAGGTCAAGGAATTGGAGAAGTTTGTTAAGAGAACAATCCAGGAATAGGTAGATAGTATAATATAGTGACAACTAATTGGATAAAGGTAATGGGTGTATAATGATGTGGATAAGAGGGTGGATGATGGAGAGATATCAGAGAGTAGTTTATTCAGGAACAGAGTTCAGTAGAGGGCTTGTGAGTAGTGGCATGCCAGTACTCTGTACTTGGGCCACTACTGTTTAATTTGTACATTAATGATATAGGAAATTATCTAAGGTAAAATATTCAGTTGTTTGTCAGTGATGCAAAACTGGGTAGAATAAGTCAACAAAGATTTTAACATCTTGGAGGATGATTTTAATAAACAAGCAGCATGGTCAAAGGAGAGCTTTTGGGGTGAAAAGATTACCAGCTGTGTACCATATTAATGGAACTGTACTCCAAGAAAATGATGAAGCCAAGGATTTGTGGGTGTTGGTGGATAGGATGTTGAAGTTCAGAAGGCATATTGCAAAAGAAGCTAAAACAGCTTATGAGATTACTTGGTTACTGAAGAATACTCTGACAAACAGAGATAAGCAAGTTATTATACCTCTTTATAAGGCCTTAATAAGACACTCCCATCTTAAATATCGTGCACAGATCTGACACCTGGGTTTCGGGAAATGAGGAAATGGAGAGGATCTAGAGGTGAGTGACTAAATGGTGGCAGGTCTATGGAATGTACCTTATGAAGATAGATTAAAGATTTGTGAGCTACAGAAATGGTTGTAAGGCAGAAAAACGGACAATGTGATTGAGATGCACAAATTAATGAAAGGTTTTTATGGGAGTTATACAGAGGAAGGTTTTCATAACAGGTCTGGTCAGCAAAGATGTGGGGATAAGATTTTTTGCTTGGAGAACAGTGAATGAGTGAAATAGGTTGCAAGAGTCTTGTGGGTGCCATGACTTGAAATGAGTTCAAAATGAAGTATGATAGATATTGTATGAATAATGGATAGTGTTTGGCATACTGTTTAGGACCTCCCTTGATGAGTCTACAGACTTCGTGGAGTTATCCATATAATAATAGTAGTTTATATATGAGAAGGAAGTCAGCAATTAAAATGAAGGAGGTACAAGAGGATGACTTGTTGCAAAATTAGATGTGAGACATAGATGCATGTCATCTCCATTATTCATCATTAATATAGATTATACCATGAAGGAAGGTGGTATTTTGCTTGATATCAAAACTAGAAATGTTAATTTCAGCTCTTTACTTTATGCACATGATGCAGATCTTAAATAAATATTATACAATTCTACAGTATCATTAATTATGAAAAACTAGGTTATTCGGTGGGATATGAATTTTAATGACTGGTACCATACCACTGATCCACTTATTGGAGGCCTGAAGTAGATTAAAAAATTTCCATGTTTGGTCTCTAAAGAAGGGCTTACAAATTATGTAAGAAATAAATAAAATTACAATATATATATATATTATACATATAAATTAATAAAAATAGAAAAAAAATTCCTTAGCTAACCCATGGTGCCAATATACTATATGTTTACCACTTTTCATGGTTGGAGCATCATAAAAAACTGAGTAACTATACTAACAAATTTGGCACTAAAATCAGCAATAAACAGAAAAAAAACTATGAAAATAAGCAAGAACACTGAAAACATGAGCCACATCCTGAATGCGAAACCTATTTAGGCATAATTTTTAGCAAAGGTGACAAATTACATATGGAAAAGGACAACAGAAGGTACTCACATTAGGAGTTTGATGGTGATGAAAATTTGATTCATAAGGAGAAAAGATATGATAGAAACACATAACTAAAGAGATTTTATGGGGTAGAAACAGAAGAAATTTTTCAGTATATGATAAGATGAAGAGAACTGGAAGGTCACACATGGAACTTGTGGAATAATGTTATTTATAATGGTGATTATTATATTTATAATAATGGCGAGATTTAGGAAGACTACATTTTTTTTGCTTGAAGAGTGAGGAATCATTTGTCAGAGGTGGCTGTGAATAGCTTAGGTTGTGAACAGTCAACAAGTTTAAAGAGATGTATATAAGTATTGTGTGAATAACCATTAGTGTAGACAACCAATAAGTCTTTGGACTCCAGTGAGATTCCTAGTTTAATAATTTATTATTTATCCCTGGAGTTGCCTGTAATAATAATGATAAATTATTAAATCATCAAGGGAGGCCCTAAACATCATGTCCACACAACTATACGACATTCTCACAGTATCTATCATACCTTGCCTTGAACTCATTCACCATCATAGCACCCACAACAGACTCTGGCAGCTTATTCCACTCATTTACCACCCTAAAAGTAAAGAACCCAGCTCTAACACCCTTGCTAACCACAATCTTGCCCAGCTTTCATAGGTGTCCCCTAGTTCTCCCACCACCAGTCCTGATCTCAAAAATATCCTCTGAATTAATCCTATAGAAACCCTTCAGCAATTTGAATGTCTCAATCATATCTCCCCTTTTCACCTATCAACCAATTTCTGCAACCCACAAATCTTCAACCTGTTCTCATAAGGTTCATTCCATATACCTACTATCATCTTGGTCACTTGCCTTAGGATCCTCTCCACCTCCTCCCCATCAAGAAGAAACCTAGGTGACCAAATCTAGGCACAGTAGTCGAGATGAGGTCTTATCAAGGCTCAGTACAGAGGTACAATAACTTGCTTGTCTCTGCTCTTCAAAGTATTTTTCAACAACTAAGTGAGTTGATGAGCTGATTTAGCCACTTTTGCAATGTGCCCTCTAAACTTCATTTCCCTATCCACCAATATGCCCAAGTCCCTGGCCTCATCAATCTTCTGGAGTACAGTTCCACCAATGTATAATGCTGCTAATCTTTTCATCCCAAAATGCATAACCTTACATTTTGTCACATTAAATTGACATCCATTCTCCTTAGCCCAGAACTCCAATCTATCCAAGTCATCCTGCAAGATTTTGACATCTTCTGCATTCACTATTACCCTACCCAACTTTGCATCATCAGCGAACAAATGAACTGTTCCTCTTAGATCCTTCCCTATATTATTAATGAACAAATTAAACAGCAGTGGTCCAAGAACAGAATTTGTTATAATGATAACAAAAATCACTCTTTGTCAACCAAGTATACTATAAGCATTGGTTTAAATGGAGTGATACTACTACTTCTTCTTCTTCCTATTATTATGTCTAGCTTGGTGCAGGGTCTGCAATTTTGCATTTGACCCACCATTTCATTCAGTTTGCAGCATCAGTAGGGTAGACACCCATTGCCTGCATGTCTTCTTTTATGCTGTCCATCCATCACTTTATCAGGTATCCTTTATGTCATCGGTTACTTGGGCTAAGTATAAGGGTTCGTCCTACAACAGATTCCTTGTCGGCCCTGGCAACATGCCCATACCATTGTATGCATGCTTCGCTCATCTTCTCTGGGATTGGGGCAACATCAAGAATTTTCCGGATGTCATCGTTTGTAACATGGTCTAGTTGTGTATATCCCAGTGTCCATCGGAGCATCTGCATCTCCATGACATGTAGTGCCTGCCCATGCTGTTTTGTTACAGGCCAGCACTGTAACACTGCATAAAGTGCAACTGGTCAGATGACTGTGCAATAGGTCTTGGATTTGAGATACAGGGGGTATTTTCTTGTCACACAGAACTCCAGTGACTTGGCACCAGGCAGCATTGATCCATGCTCTGGCATCTGGGAGGGTACTACTATCAGATGTCACATGGGATGTCTTAGTAGTTCAGTGCCATTGACTAGAATTGTGTCATCTGTTTGGGTGCCACATTCTAAATATTTAGTTTTTGTCAGGTTAAGTTGCAAATCGAAGTCATCAAATTGTGTTTTCCACTGGTTGACCAGTAATTCAAGTTCTGCTCTGGTCTTATGGGCCAGCAGGACATTGTCAGCATACAGTAGGATCCATGGATAAGGTGGTTGCAGGTCTGCAGTCACTCTGTCCATGCACAGAATAAATGGAGCGATACTGCTATATGTAAAGGGTGTCCCAAAATTCACGCAAGATTTAAATTTAGCGGCATTTGTGCGGTAAAGTGTTGCAAACGAGAAAAAAAAAGACAGCGTGACAGCTGACAGTTCAGGGTTATTAAAAATGGAGCGCTACATGAAAGAACAACGCATTTTCATTGTTGAGCAATATTTTAAAAATAATGAAGGTTTGGCAGATACAGTTCGCAATTTTTGTACAAAATATGGTTGGAATAGTGATTTAACTTCATCAACTGCGAAAAGATTAATTAAAAAATTCAAGGAAACTGGATCAATTAGTGATCTTATACACTCTGGCCGTCCTTCAACAAGTCGTTCAACAGAAAACATCGAAGCAGTTCATGAGAGTGTTGCTGAGAGTCCAGGAACATCAATTCGGCACTGTGGTCTTGAATTGGGCATTTCGAGAAGTTCTCTACAGCGTATTCTCATGAAAGATTTGCAACTTTATGCTTACAAAGTTCCATTGACTCAAGAACTGAAGCCTACTGACCACACACAGCGAAGAGAGTTCGTTGAATGGATTATGGAACAACAACAACAAGTGGATGCTTATTTTTCGAACAAAATCATCTTCAGCGATGAGGCTCATTTTCATCTTGATGGCTTCATTAATCGACAAAATTGTCGCATTTGGGGTTCAGAAAATCCACGAGTGATTGTTGAGAAACAAATGGACACATGTGGATGCATTTGTTTCTCAACAATCACTCGTTTGGTGTGGATTTTGGGCTGGAGGAATCATCGGTCCATTCTTCTTCGAAAATGCGGCTGGTAAGGCAATAACAGTTAATGGTGCTCGCTATCGCGACATGATAATCCAATTTTTTGTGCCTAAATTGCAAGATATGGATGTGGACGACATGTGGTTTCAACAGGACGGTGCCACATGCCATACAGTCCGAGAAATAATTCAATTACTGCATGAGTCATTTCCTGGTCATGTAATTTCCCGTTTTGGTGATCAGAATTGGCCGCCCAGATCATGTGACTTAACGCCGTTGGACTTTTTTCTTTGGGGTTTTTTGAAGTCTAAGGTTTATGCCAACAAGCCCACAACCACCCACACCTTGAAAGAAGAAATTGAGCACTGTATCAACGAAATTCAGCCACATTTATGCAAAACGGTCATGGAAAATTTTGACAAAAGAGTGCGTATGTGCTAGCAAAGCCGTGGACGCCATTTACCCGATATGCTATTCCATGCATAACCCTATACTGTATACTTTATGAATCAATAAGAAATTACAATATTTAATTAAAAACCTGTGTTTTCTATCAAAATAACTTCTTGCGTGAATTTTGGGACACCCTGTATATGGAGTGGTCAGAAAATAAAAATGAAAAAAAAAAAAAATTGATATTTTGAATGTTATCGTTATAAAAATATACTAGCATTTCTAAAAAAAAAAAAGTCAGTAAAATCTAAAATGTAAACCAAATATAATAAATATAAGTTGACGATGGAAAGCATCACAAAACAAACTAAAATCAAATTTAATATTTTAATTTCTATTTGTTAAAATTATTATTACCCCTGCAAATTTTTTTAAAATACTTTCTTTTAATATTGACAAGAATTCTAAACTGGCTCCACTATCACAGATGACTACTGTACCAGATTCTGTAATTAAAAAAAAAAAGTATGTATATTAATTGGATATTACATGCACATTAAAATTTTAGTTTTTATATTTTTGACCTTTGCATTTTTCTGGTAGCTTTGACACTATTAACACTACTAATAAAGCATTAGTAATATGAGTATAGGAAATAATATTTATCTTGCTTTTATATATTTTCTTACTTTTTTACTGTAATGTCATAATTACACAACCATTACATACTCTCTATCCACTGCAACTATCTAATATTTCTGAACACTAAATAAATGCACTGCTTTCATAACCCATTGTTGAAGCCCATTCCATACCACAATCTTTATTATTATTATTATTACGTGACACCTCCAGGGAGTCCAAGGACTCATCGTGGGAGGGCACACTACTCTACTCTGCTAAATACATCTCTTCCTCTCCACTGCTACTCTATTCTCCAAATACAACACCACTACCATCAATGTCATCTATCGCCCATTATCAACAACAGTATTTTTTGTCTGTAAATTGCATGTGTCCTGAAGGCCAATTTGTCTGTACGTTGAATGAAAAACCAGAGTTTCCGGGAGAAAAAATCCTGCTACAACCATATGAGATCGGCTAACTCACCTTCAACTGAAAAAGCCCATATAAGGATTTCCCTCATCATGACGAGAATCGAACCCAGGTCTTTTCCAATCGAAGGGTGCAATCTTAATAGTAAATAATAAAATAAACTCCTTAGATTTCTTCTCTCTTATTCACTAACTTTTATGCCCTCTAGTAGAGCTTGGTACAACCTCCTGATATTCACACCATGTGTAGAAAAGTAATGTAGGTTATCTTACAAAATCCTAAATAATGTTTGATTGAATTGAATTTGAATTGAGGGAGAGGGCGCTAGTGGGTCAAGTGCTACGAACGTGCTTTGAAGAGCTCCTGATTCAGATAAGTTTTACTAGGAATAATTAAGTATATATGCGTAATTGTTTAAGTAAGAGCGGCTGTAAACGTTGTACGCTACCGATATTATTAGTGTGGGGTTTTTTTTCTTGCTTAAACTAAATACGAAAACGTTAATATTAGACCTAGTAACCTGCAGAGAAAAAAAAAATGGCGGCTGCATTGTCATTCCATGATTTTAATTTGGATTTCAGTAGGTTCGTTAAGTGTGAGGTCTGTTATATGTATTCCTTCGATTACATAAATGATTTGTGGATGTTTAGTGCGGATGGAAGAAGGGTGTGTGCGAAATGTGACCTGAACGAGGAATTGATGAATGCGAATATGAAGTTGATGACAGAAAGTGCTAGTACCGATTGTGTCATGAGTGCACGTTTGAAAGAGAATGGCGAGAAAGACAGGCGAAAAAATGTTAAAAAATCAGGAAAAAAGAAAAAGAGCGATTTGACAACCGTAACGGATGTTAAAAGGGACGAAAGTGAGGTGGAAAGAAACGAAATTGAGAGAACGAATGAAAGTAGAAATGGCGTGGTGCAGAAACCGCAAGTAAAAAAAATCGAAAGAATGAATGATAGCGAAAAAAGAATGACTGATGGCGAAAGTTGGACGCATGTTGGAACGAAAGTACTGAACCAAAGAAAGATGAATGACAGTAAAAGTGAGAAGAATGATAGCGAAAGTTGGACGCATGTTAGTCCGAAAGTACGGAAACAAAGAAAGATATGTGAGAGTGAAAGTGAGAAGAATGACAGTGAAAGTTGGACGTATGTTGGACCGAAAGTACGGAAACAAAGAAGGATGAATGAGAGGGAAAGTGAGAAGAGAGGGTTGAGAGTTAGAAAGTTAGAAAGATTTAATGATAGAGTGAATGTGTCGCGAGGTTCAGAAGGTGAATTGGATTGGATGAAGCAAGAAATGAAATGGATGCGGAATGAAATTAAGAGAATGCAGGTCAAAACTATTAAAATAAATCATGATGGCATGAAAGAGTTAACAAAAGATGAGCGAGTGGCGTTGTATGGCGACTCCATTATTAAAGGTGTGCTAGAGGATAAAATGCACAAGGTATGTTTTCCAGGTGGTAAAATGAGTAGAGTGATTGAGGCATTGAACATGAGGCGGGAACGAGCAAAAGAGTTAATTGTATTAATTGGAACAAATGATTTGAGAGAGAACAAAGAGCATGTCAAAATGAATGTCAGGAGACTGCTTGGAAAGATAAAGGAGAATAGTGTGACAGGAAGGGTGGTCAGTGTGTTGCCTAGGTATGATTGTGGTGAAATGAGGCGGAGAGCAAGGATTATGAATGATATTCTGGCTGAAATGTGTGAGGAGATGGGAGTACAGTTTGTTAATGTGTGGAATGAGTTTGAGGGACGAAGTGAGCTGTATGGGAGCAATGGACTGCATTTGAGTGGTTATGGTGTGAGTCGCTTGGAGAGACTGCTGCTGGAAGGTAGAGAAGTGAATAGAGAGAATGAATCAGATCAAGAGGGGAGTGATGTGGAAGAGCAGGAGAGTAAGACAGGAGAGATTGAAGGAGTGGAAATGAATGTGGAAGTGAGTGGTATGAGTATAGATAATGAGAGAATGGGTGTGCAAGAGGAGCAGGGAAACGGGGAGGCTCAGGGTGGACAGGGATACACAGCGTGAGAAAGGTGGATGCTCCAAGAGGAGGTGAGAGAATGTGTAGGCAGGAAAGTAATGGGATGATCAGGGATCAAAAGGAAACAGATGGAATTGCAAGGGGTTCTAAAATGAAGAAGCAGAAAGGGAAATGGCCCCAGTCCAGCATGGAGAGATCACATCGAGTGAGTGGTATCAGTGGAACTAGCTGTAGATCCAGAAATGAGTTGTTGTGTTTGTATACCAATGCTAGAAGTATAAGAAACAAGGCGGATGAAATGGTTGCACTAATTGCGTCTGTGCACCCAGAGATTGTCGGAATAAGTGAGACATGGTTAGATGAGGATGACATCCTGACAGGAATAGAGATGGAAAGGTATGATGTGTTTCGTGAGGATAGAAGGGGTAAAAAGGGAGGGGGAGTGCTATTGATGATAGAGAAAGAGTTATGTCCATACAAGGTAGAGATGCAAGGGGGAAATGGGGCCAGTGGTTTTGAGGCAGTGTGGTGTGAGATAGAGGTGAATAGAATCAAATACTTGGTGGGATGTTGTTATAGACCTGGTAATGTGGATGGTGGTGATAGTGAAATGTATAGTCAAATAAGGCAAGCAAATAAGAAAAGGGTGATCATTATGGGTGATTTCAATTATGGCAATATAGACTGGAATGAAGAGATAGCAACTGGAAGTAAAGAAAATGAGTTTCTTGAGTTTTTGAGGGATAACTACCTCAGACAGTATGTAACAGAGGGCACAAGAGGATTAAGGGTCTTGGATTTGGTCATCTCATCGGAGGATGTAATTATCAATGAGGTATCAAATCATCCACCAACTGGTGAAAGTGACCATGAGGTGATTACTTGGGTGGTTGCCAGCAGTGCAAGGACCCCTGTGAAAAAAGGGTATATGTGGAACTACAAGGGGGTGATTATGAAGAGCTCAGGAGACAGCTTGCAGGTGTAGCATGGAATGAGGAGTTAGCTGGAAAAGAGATCAATGCAGCTTGGGGGATTTTCAAAAAATATTTAGTGGATGCAATGTCTAAATGTATACCACGGGTGAGAAGGTTAAATAAGTTAGGTGTGAGATGGATGAATAAAGAGATTAAGCATGCAATACAGAGAAAAAGGGCATTGTGGAGGCAGCATAAGAGAAGTGGAAGTAACCAATTTCATGAGTTCTACAAAGACCAGGCAAGGAGAGTGACTTGGTTGGTGAGAGTAGCTAAAGAGAGGTATGAACAGCAGTTAGCTAATGAAGCTAAAAAGAATCCTAGGGAGTTCTTTCGATATGTAGCCAGCAAAAGAAAGAATGATTATGGAAGGATGACATTGATTGGAGGAAATGGTATAAAGACAGCTGTTGCAGAATGTGTGGTGGAGATACTTAATGAGCAGTTCATAAAGATCTTTCAATCTTGTGAATGTGACTTCATGGAGAGATTAAGAGCAGTTGATGATGGGGAGGAGAGACTGACTGTAAGTGAGCAAGAGGTGTTTGGGGAGTTGAGTAAACTAGATGTAAATAAGGCTGTGGGACTTGATAATATATCACCGCGTATTCTGAAGGAATGTGCCAGAGAGTTGACACCTGCCTTGACATATTTTTTTAATACAAGTCTTGCACTTGGTCAAGTCCCTAAAGAGTGGAAGGAGGGCAAGATTGTGCCACTTCATAAAGGACGTTATCGAACTCAAGCATCAAACTATAGGCCTATCTGTGTGTCGGGTGTTGTGGTTAAGTTGTTGGAGAAGCTTGTGAGAACTAGAATCCAGAGTTGGGTTGACAACAATGGTATAATCTTTGATGGACAGCATGGATTTGCTAAAGGGAGGTCGTGTTTTAGTAATCTACTTACTTATTACAATAAAGTGACTGCTTCCTTGGACAGAGGAGAAGGATACACAGTAATATACTTGGATTTCGCAAAAGCTTTTGATAGAGTGCCTCATGATAAGTTGACAGTCAAACTAGAGCAGATGGGGTTGGATATTAGATTAGTGCATTGGATTGGAGACTGGCTAGCTGATAGGTATCAACAAGTTGTGTATGGGGGTGCAATATCCAGGAAAAGGAAAGTCACTAGTGGAGTGCCTCAGGGATCTGTTTTAGGACCATTACTATTTAACTTGTATATTAATGATATTGGCGAAGATTTGGATGGAGATATTCAATTGTTTGCAGATGATGCAAAGTTGGGACGAACCATAAAGAGTAGTGAAGATGTTGTGGCCTTGCAAGAAGACTTGAATAAATTGAGTGATTGGGCAAGCAAATGGGGATGTGAGTTCAATGTTGCAAAATGTAAGGTTTTAAAATTTGGAAAACAAAGATGGGATGCAGAATTTATGCTTGGTAAGAATATATTGTTGGAAGTAGAGGAAATAAGAGATCTGGGAGTGATAGTGGATAAGGATCTAAAATTTAGGGGTCACATCGCCAAAATTGTGAAGACAACACAAAGACTTCTGGGAATGATGAGGAGGACACTGACGTGTAGAAGTAGGGAGATTCTTGTTCCATTGTATAAGGCTTTGATTAGGCCACACATGGACTATTGTGCCCAGATTTGGTCACCTGGTTTTCAGAAGGATGAAGAGATGTTGGAAAGGGTCCAAAGGTGACTGACTAAGGTAGTTTCTGACCTCTGGAATGTCGAGTATGAGGAAAGATTGAAAAAATGTAATTTGCAGAGACTAGTGGAGAGAAGGAAGAGGGGAGATATGATAGAGACCTACAAGTTGGTAAGGGGTTGCTATAGGATCAATGGTGGAGAAGTTCTACAGCGAATAGTGGGAGATCAGGGGAGAACCAGAGGTCATCCCTGGAAACTGTATAAAGAGGGTGTGAGTAGGGGAGTGAGAGGCAGGTTTTTTTCGTGCAGAGTTGTGAATGATTGGAATGCCTTGCCTGAGAGTGTGGTGTCTGCAAGGAGTTTGAATGTGTTTAAGACCCGGTATGATGAGATGTGTGTGAGATAAAAGGACCTCCTAGATGAGTCTTTGACTCCATGAGGTCTTGTTTAATAATAATAATAATAATAATAATAATAATAATAATAATAATAATGTCTTTAATTTTTTACTGTAAAATTTTTGAATATTCTTTTCTTAATAATAAATTTGATGTTTGGTTGCAGGTTTTTAATAATGACCTGATATGTATGTAGCAACAGCTCATCTTTAAGTTTCTAGTTATATAAGGAAAAGAAAAACTATACATCAAAAACTATTCAATGTGCATGGTTAAGAAACTTCATATTAGCAGATTTTGAAAGTCTGCATGGTATGGTGTGAGTCTATTTGTAAGCATAGAACAGAAGAATTACTATATTTACAACACCTATAACACTAACTAGTCTATAATTCTCTACTTTACATCTACAAAAAGAAAATTTAAACTGCATAAAGTATACTACATACAAGATAAACTACAAAAGTTATTTATTCAAATACAAATGAAATATACTGGCTGTTTTCATAGCAGACTGGTTTTGTCAGGAAATTTTGCCTGGAAAATAGATCATGATTCAAAAGTAAGAAAATTTTAAATCCCAGAAACTCACCTTTTTTTTTTTTTTACTCAGAAAACAGTTTAAGAACATACCCATCTCTCTACCTTATCTACCAATATAAGTATATATATACCAACCACATTCCTAGTAAGCAGCTGGAAAAATTAACAGGCCATTGAATTACAGATGAGTTACACAATTGTAAATATAGTCAAGAGATTAAATATATGCTATTTTTTGTTGTTGTTTTTTTCTCTTTTGCAAATCTCCATGTACTTAATATTTTTTAAATTTAAGGCTGTCAAGCAGCTATATAAAATGTGAAGTAGCTATTTCTTCCAATGTGAAACAGGAATATATCTCTAGGAAACAGATTAGGAATTACAAGATAAATAATTTTATTCTGTAAGACTGCATTCTCAACTAGTAGCTACTAGTTAGAATCTTCTAAAATGAACCGTAGTGCAATTAACAGTGGTGGATAAAATTTATTAATTATTAGATTTCAATAATGGTTTTTTTTTTTTTTTTTTTTTTTGATGGTTTGGCTTATTGCAGTAGTATCCCAAGGTGGTAAATCTGTAAGCTATAAATGCCAAACAATCACTTTCTATCTTTAAAAAAAAAAAAAAAAAAAAAGGGGGGGGGAACATGTAAATAAAATTTCCAAGGCTAGTCTAATTCTTCTCCAGTAATGGCTGAATAATCACACATGAAAGACTACACACACACACACACACACACATATATATATGAATCCCATCAATGAAAGGTTGTGAACCTGGGATAAGTGTTAGATAATCCAGAAACCCTGATCTTGAGACCAAACATGGAAATTTTTCAAGATGCTTCAGGCCTCCAAATAAGCAGGGTGATGAAGAAAAAAATATGAATGAGAAAAGAATAGTTGATAGTGAGGAGGGCGTGAGTGACTGTGAAAGTTTCAGAGATGGTTTTGTTTGGGAGAGTGAATTTCGAATTAGAATGACTGACTTGAAGAGGGAGATAGATGGGCTGAAGGAGGAGGTGGAATGTCTTGTGAATGAGATAAGAAGTATGAAAGATGAGATGAGGAGAATGGAAGAGATAAATACAAGGCAAATCAGAGTAGGAGAGAGGGAGAGTTTTGGGAAAGATAGGAGAGGAGAGCATTTTGGGAATGCTAGAAGAGGAGAGAATAGGAGCAGTAGAGGAGATGGAATGATAGAAGAGGAGAGAATAGGAGCAGTAGAGGAGATGGAATGATAGAAGAGGAGAGAATGGGAATAGTAGAAGAGAGGGAATGAGAGAGAGTTATGGGAATAACACAAGAGGAGAGAATAGGATAAGAGAGGGAATGAGAGAGAGAGTTATGGGAGTAATGGAGGAGGAGAGAATGGAAACAGTAGGAGAGAGGGAATGATGAGAGGTGTAATGTATGGTGATTCAATGATCCGTGGTGTGCAAGATAGGATGCATGAGGAGTATTTGCCTGGAGGAACAATAGAGAATGTGGTTATGGCAATTAAGAGGGGGTGAAAGGATGGATGAGATGATTGTGATGGTGGGCACGAATGACTTGAGAGGCAGTGTAAATGTGGCAAGGTGGCAAGAGATCTGAGATTCTTGCTTAAAGTTGTGCAAAAGAAAATGCAGAGAGGGAAGATTGTGTGTGTATGTGCTGCCTAGGCATGATAGTGACGAGCTGAGCAGAAGAGCAGCAATACCGAATCACACAATAGCCAGAATATGTGAGAAGAAGAAGGTGAGAAGAATACACGGATGCTTGGAAGGCGTTTGAAGACAGAAGAGAACTGTATGCTAGAGACTGCTTGCATTTGAATGAAGAAGGACGAAGGCATCTGGAAAGATTGTTGTTTTCTGAACGAGTCAGTGTGTCAATGCAGGGAAACTAGAAATCCCAGGGTGGATGGTAGCAGGGATGGCCTCTTGTGGGAAGGGGGCGATGTCAGGAAACATTGAGCCCGGGGGGGGGAGGGTCGAGAGGGGACAATGATAGGTATAGAAGCAGTGATATTTTTATGCTCTATATCAGGCATGGGCAACCTTTCCTAGTTCGGGAGCCAAATTATCATTCTGTCTCCGAGGCAAGGGCCGGACCAAATTATTAAATAAAATAAATGAATTAAAACAAGTTGCTACTTAATATTTCATTTATAATATAATGCTTAGGTATAAAACTCTACATAAATTTTATAATATAATGAACGACATAACAATTTAATGTGAAGATAGGCCTTGTACTTCAACTACGAGACTATCAATATTGACATTGATATTACTTAAGGATAATCTCATAGAATTTTCAAGGTTTTCGTCCGTTATTCTTGTCCGAATTTTTGATTTATTGTATTTAATCCTCGAAAAAAAACTGTTCACACATATATGTGCTGCCGAAAAGACAAATGATTTTTCTTGAAAAGGCATGTAAATTTGTATATTTTTCTTCCACCAAATACAATTTATAAAAATCCGTCAAAGCAATGTTGTTAAATTGTAATTTTAGCTCTAAATCCACCCAAAGCTCAATAAGTTCCATCTGTAAGTTTTCTGGCACATTATTTACATCAGCATCCATCGGACGAGCAAATACAGCAAATGTGCAGTCTTTGTTTTTGCAGTCGGCAAACCTTGTATCAAATTGCTGTATTAGTGCCTTCAGTTCATCTCCATAACAATTATAAGGGATATTTTTATGAGTTGCTAGAGTAGGAAAATGATAACAATTTTTAGCTCTTATCTGACTTTCCAACAATCTTATTTTATTACAAAAAGCTTTGACATGTCCATGCAGTTCATGAACCAATTGTTTTTGCAATTTAAGATTCAATTCATTTAGGTATCCAGTCACATCTACAAGGAATGCTAAATCACACACCCACTCATAATCTTTTACTTGGTTAATTGGGTTTCCTTTTATGTCCATAAAATCTGCAATGTCTTGTCTCAGATCATAAAATCATTTTAACATTTTACCTTTACTCAACCACCTCACTTCACAATAATAAGATACATCTTCATAATCCGAAAATAGGTCTGCCAAATACTCCTTAAATTGGAGGTGATTAAGTGCATGTGACTTAATAAAGTTAATACTGGCTACTACAACTTCCATAACATTTGTGAATTTAATCGATTTTGCACACAGATTTTGTTGGTGGATAATGCAGTGAAAATTTGTTAAATTTTCCGGATGGATCTGTAGTTCTATTGCTCTTTCATGAATCCAATTCCTTCTGTGCACCAACCATTGCAGGGGGCTTCATCAGTGCATATGCCAGATAGTGAACTCCATTTAAGCCCAAATCTCTCGAAGACTGTGTTGACTGTTACAAATATATCTTCACTGGTAGTTGTTACTTTTAACGGCTGAAATGCCAATAATTCTTCTGTGATGTTGAAATCCGCATCAACTCCTCGAATAAATATTGCTAGTTGTGCTGTATCGGAGGCATCGGTGCTGTCATCCAAAGCAATTGAAAATGCTTCCAATCTAGCAATCTTCTCTTTTAAACTTTTTTTGATATCATCAGCCATAATTTCTATCCGTCGGACAACAGTACGTCTCGACAAACGAATATTCTCGAAGTCTTTTTTCTTTTCAGGACATACTATACTTGCAACATCCAGCAGACATTATTTGATAAATTCTCCTTCACCAAATGACTTAGAATGCTTAGCGATTTTTTCGCTTACCACAAAGCTGGCTTTGACAATGCTGTGGTGTTGCGTTCTTTGCTTGTTGAACATTTGCTGCTGGGTATCCAAGTTCTTTTTCAACTTCTGTATTTCATATTTTCGTAGTTGTCCATCAATTTTTGGGTGATCCGCATGTCTCGAAGTAAAGTATCTCTTCAAGTTGTATTCTTTGTTGACAGATATGGATTCGTTGCACAGCAAACATACAGGCAAACCTTTATTCAGAATAAAATAATAATCCTCCATCAAGTTGTCTTGAAATTGATGATTCTCTGCATCTACTTTTCTTTTTTTGCAATAACTCCTGACATTGTCCCAAATTTATAAGCAATATTCAGAACTGTCAAACAAAACCGTCTTCTACACCGCAGGCCCTGAACAGAACACAACATCAACGCAGGCACCGAACAGAACATAACATCAATGCAGGCACTGAACAAAGCACAACATCAACGCAAGTACCGAACTGACACGTTGTAACACGTTCGCACACACCGCTAATCAAAGTAAGAAAGAGACCTTGGTTGGAGAAAACATAGTGTGTTTTGCGCAAGTCATATGTCAGCTTAATGTGAGTTAGTAGAACACACCGTGTTTTCTCCCACCACGAATCAGACACACTTTGCTGAAATAGATTAGGGCCGGATCCGATCCGGGGGTTGACTATATGTGCTCTATACTAATGCCAGGAGTATCCGAAATATTCCAAATACTGAGCACTCTGAATACCAATAAAGCTGTTGGACTGGATGATATTTCACCACAGTTTTGAGAGAATGTGCTAAAGAACTGACAGCTCCATTGACCTGGCTTTTCAATAAAAGTCTCGCTGAAGGAAAGGAAGGTACCCACGGAATGGAAGAAAGGTAAGTTAGTGCCGCTGCATAAGGGCGTTAGCAGACTGGAAGTGTCTGATTATAGGCCTGTTTGTGTGTCATCAGTAGTTCTTAAGGTCTTGGAGAAATTAGTGAGGGACTATACAGCGTTGGGTAGATGAGGGTAATGTTATCTGTGAGAATCAACATGGATTTGTTAAGGGGCGCTCTTGCTTTAGTAAGTAATATGACTGACTTTTATAATAAAGTGACAAGAGCAGTTGATGAGGGAAAGGCATATACCGCCATTTTTTTGGATTTAGCGAAGGCGTTTGACAAGGTGCCACATAATAAGCTGATATTTAAGTTGCGGCACATGGGTTTAAATGTCAGGTTAGTCAAATTGATTCAGGATTGGCTGACTGATAGGTATCAGAGAATTGTGTATGATGGGGCAATATCAAGGAAGCAGAAGGTTACTAGCAGGTTCCACAGGGCTTAGTACTGGGACCTGTATTGTTCAATCGAAGGCGTTTGACAAGGTGCCACATAATAAGCTGATATTTAAGTTGCAACACATGGGTTTAAATGTCAGGTTAGTCAAATGGATTCAGGATTGGCTGACTGATAGGTATCAGAGAATTGTGTATGATGGGGCAATATCAAGGAAGCAGAAGGTTACTAGCGGGTTCCACAGGGCTTAGTACTGGGACCTGTATTGTTCAATCTTTATATCAATGATATTGTCAATAGATTGTAAGGGGACATTCAGTTGTTTGTGGATGATGTGAAGTTGGGAAGGGTTATCAGTAATAGTGCAGATGTGGCAGCCCTGCAAGAGGATTTGAATAAACTAGACAGATGGGAAAATAAATGGGGTTATCAGTTCAATGCAGCAAAATGTAAAGTCTTGAGGTTTGGGATTCATCGATGGGAGGATGCGTACTCGATTGGAGGAGCTGTACTGGAGGAGGTAAGAGAGACAAGAGATCTGGGGTTGATGAATGATAGAAAACTGAAATTTAGGGAGCATATTGCAAAGGTGGTGAGGGTAACTCAGAGGATTGCTGCAATATTGAGAAGGACGCTGACCTGCAGAGATAAAAGAGTTATCATTCCATTGTATAAGGCTCTGATCAGACTGCACTTAGACTATTGTTCTCAGATTTGGTCCCCAGGATTTGAAGGGGATAAATTGACTGTGGAAAGGGTACAGAGGTGATAACAAAGATGGTTTCAGGACTGTACAATATGAGTTATGAGGATCAACTGAGGGAATGTGGACTGCAGAGTTTGGTGGATAGAAGAAGGAGAGGTGATATGATCGAGACTTTTTAAACTTTGAGAGGCAGTTACAGGGTAGACGTTGGAGAGTTCTTTCACTTGGTGGAATGGCAGGAAGGAGCGATGACAAGGAGCCATCCCTGGAAGTTACAAAAGGAGGCTGAGCACAAGAGAGTTGGTTGGTTGGTTGGTTTATAGTTTATTTGGCACAAAAACTACAAAGGTCATACTGTGCCATACTAAAAGGTTACTACATTAGCATTTACAGAAAATTGCAAACAATGTCTGTACAAGAATCTAGTTTCACAAAGCAGCATCTCTAGGTAAACAGAACTGCTGCAGAGGGCACAGCAACACACAAGGTCAGAGGTTATTACAGTAGTGCAAAAATAGTTAACAATTTGCTGTTTTAAGGATACTTGTGACATAAGACTGAATGATATATGCATGTAAACACAAGAAAGATATTTAATTAACCAAATATTTCGGTCTGGAAATAGCAGACCATCCTCAGTGGTATTACAAGAACAGGAATTATAAAATGCCTCAACAGAAGAGCCAAAACTAATTGTTCTACTTTTGATTATCTACAGAAAGAACTTTCTACTATCCAACAACACATGAAACTCAATGGCTTTTCTGAAAAAAGTACTCAACATCTTCTCAATTCTTATAATCATCCACAAAACAACAAAGTTTCAATACGCCGAGTACCTATTCCTTATATCTCCGGTATTTCAGAACCTATCGCAAGAATTTTAAAGAAACATGATTTAACAGCTACGTATTCACCTATTAACAAATTGTCTTCTCATTTTCCTTCTCCTAAAGACAAACACTTAACTTTATCTCTTCCTGGAGTTTATCAAATTCCTTGCAACTGTGATCTCTCCTATTTTGGACAGACTGGACGTTCTCTTGAAAAAATAATCCAAATCCTCCATTCTTCACAACAAACTTGAAAAGTCTGGATTGGCTCAACACGGGATTGAAACTGACCACAGCATCTTTTGGTCCAGGACTCGCCTCTTGCATAGATCCCATTATAGGTTTGAACATTTGTTCAAGGAAAGCATGGAGGCCTTGCTCCATCGTTCTAACCTGAATCGTAATGACTGTATATCTATATCAAAAATCTGGGAAAGTCTAATCAAGATTACTCATTAATTATTTTTTTTTTTCAATCATGTCTCTACTTAAAAATATTCCGTTTCATACTTAGTGATATAACATCACGCGCGTGTTCTATTTTTAACGATCTATTGTTAGTATTCTAGCTTGTATTTTTTTTTTAAAACTGTTCTTGTAATACCACTGAGGATGGTCTGCTATTTCCAGACCGAAATATTTGGTTAATTAAATATCTTTCTTGTGTTTACGTACATATATCATTCAATAGTTAACAATATAAGTTAATACATAATATATGAAACACTAAGCCAAGGCATGCAGTATCTACATATATGTAAAATTATAATAGATGCCTTTAGTAAAAAGGGATTATTATACAATATGCATGGATGAAAATTAAATTTAGCAATGCAGTATAGACAGAATTACTAGAACGTACACAAATAGGTAAGATGTCCTACAGTACTACATGATTATTTAAAAAATAAAGTAGTAAATAAGATGCATACACAAAATGTATGTTAAGTGATGCAGTATCTACATATAAACAAAATTACTGCAGAGATTTCAACAGTACATAAATAGATAACTATAGGTTAAGGACAACAAGGAAAGCAGTGTCTACATCTAGTAAGATTACAACAAACATTATTATTATACTAATACTTAAAGAGTCACTAAGGAATTATTATAAAGCATTGATGCATAAAATTTAAGTTTAGCATTATGGTATTTACATATTAACAAAATTACACCAGGGTGATACAAATATACAAATCAAGGCCAATGGTAATACATAATTGGTCAGATTTAACCTAATGAATAATATATATGTATACAAGTTAAGTTAGGCAAAAAAAGGATTTACATATAAACAAATTTATGTCAAATGTGTTTGTACAAATTAATTCTTTCTAAAAAATTAAAAACATCATGCAATTTGCCTGAGTCTGCTAGCATTTCCCTGAGTGTATATGGCTTGGTTAGATAGGTGAAAATTTCATTCCTCTCTTGTGTAAATTTTTGACAATCTACCAGAATATGATGAATAGTGAGATGTGTGTTACATTTACCACATATGGGAGGGTCATCAGCTCTCAGTAAATGAGAATGCATAAGGTGACTGTGACCTATGCTGAGCCTAGCAAGGACAACCTCCTCCCTTCTCTTTGTACATTGACTAGAATGCCAGTGTTTAATTTTTATTATTATTATTATTATTATTATTCAGGCCTCCATGGAGTCAAAAGACTCATCGTGGGAGGTCTTTCCTAAGAACATAAAGTCTGTCAAGACTCATCAAGGGGAGGTCCCCCCTTAGAAACACAAAGTCTATCATACCACTCCTTAAACTCACTGACCGTTCTCGCTCTTAAAACTCCATCAGGCAATGCATTCCACGGTTCAACCACCCTCCATGCAAAGAAACCACTCCTCACCATCTTGCTCACAGTTTCCTTTCGTAACTTCCAGGGATGGCCTCTTGTCATCACTCCCTCCCGCTGTTCAACCAAGTGAAAGAACTACCCAGTGTCAACCCTGTAACCACCTCTCAACAGTTTAAAAGTCTCAATCATATCACCTCTCCTTCTTCTATCCACCAAACTCTGCAGTCCACATTTCCTCAGCAGATCCTCATAACCAAAATTGTACAGTCCTGAAACCATCTTTGTCATCTGTCTGTACCCTTTCCACAGTTAATTTATCCCCTTCAAATCCTGGGGACCAAATCTGAGAACAATAGTCTAAGTGTGGTCTAATCAGAGACTTATACAACGGAATGATAACCATTTTATCTCTGCAGGTCAGTGTCCTTCTCATAATTTAATTGCAACAATCCTCTGTGTTACCTTCATCACCTTTGCAACATGTCCCCTAAATTTCAGGTTTCTATCAATCATCAACCCCCAGATCTCTTGTCTCCCCTACTTCCTCCAGTATAACTCCTCCCATAGAGTATGCAGCATCCCATCGATATTTCCCAAACCTCAAGACCTTACATTTTGCTGCATTAAACTGATACCCCCCATTCATTTGCCCATCTATGTAGCTTATTCAAATCCTCTTGCAGGGCTACCACATCTGCACTATTACTAATAATCCTTCCAAGCTTTGCATCATCCGCAAACAACTGAATATCCCCTTGCAATCTACTGGCAATGTCATTGATATAAAGGTTAAACAATATAGGTCCTAGTACTGAGCCCTGTGGGACCCCACTTGTAATCCTCTGCCTCCTTGAAACTGCTCCACCATACTCAACTCTCTGATACCTATCAGACAGCCAATCCTGAATCCGGTTGACCAATCTGACATCCAGACCCAATGTGCTGCAACTTAAATATCAGCTTATCATGTGGCACCCTGTCAAATGCCTTCGCTAAGTCTAAGAAAATTGCAGTATATGCCTTTCCCTCATCTAATGTTCTTGTAACTTTATTATAAAAGGCTAGCATATTGTTAAAACAAGAGCGCCCTTTCACAAATCCATGTTGACTCTCACAGATAACATTACCCTCATCTGCCCAATGCTGTATACGGTCCCTCACTACTTTCTCCAAGATCTTAACAACTACTGATGACACACAAACTGGCCTATAATTAGACACTTCCAGTCTGTTACTACCTTTATGCAATGGCACTATCTTACCTTCCTTCCATTCCCTTGGCACCTTTCCCGCAGCCAGACTTTCATTGAAAAGCCAGGTTAAAGGCACTGTCAGTTCCCTAGCACATTCTCTCAAAACTCATGGTGGCGAAATACCATCCAGTCCCAAAGCTTTACTGACATCCAGAATACTCAGTATCTGAAACACACTCTCCTCCTGTACTTCTAAACCTCGAACCTGCCCTATCCCTCTAGCATTAAAACTGACTACTCTAGGATGAAATACTCCAATAAAGTGTTTATTGAACAATTCCACTATGCCTCTGCATCAGTCACTCTATTCCCATTTTTATCCCACAATATCATTCTTCCACAGTCATTTCTCCTCTTACTGGCCACATAGCTAAAAAATTCCCTAGGATTGTCTTTGGATTTTAGGGCCAATCTCCTCTCATATTCCAGTTTTGCTTTCCTTACCACACTAGTCACTCTTCTAGCCTATGTCTTATATTCTTCATGCATCTTCTCTTTCCCTGTCTCCTTATATCTCTTCCATAGCCTCTTTTTCACATGCAATTCCTGTTTAATATTGTTTGTCATCCACTTTACTCCAAATTGTGTCCTCTTCCTCACTCATCGTATACAACTTACCATTGCTGCTAACAAATATTCTTTCACAATTTCCCATGCACTAATGATATCCCAGCCTTCCAATTCCTCTCTCCATGAAACTTCCTGCTTCTTGCCATGTTAACTCCCACTGAGCAATTAGCTTTGATCTTATAAGTTGTCTGTAATCTGTATATGGAACTGTAAAACAATATGTGGAGAAGGTATGGGCTGATTTATCAGCTGCATCTGCAGCCTCATTTCCTTTGATTCCGATGCAGCTGGGAATCCAGCAGAATTTCACAAAATTTCAATTTTTGAAGCAGGTGTAGCACTTCATAAAGTACTGGATGTGGATTATACATAGGAGAGGAGATAGCCTGTAAAGAGCTCAATGAGTCTGTATAAATTATACACTTTTGGTAGTAGTTTTCTTTTATATCCACAAGTGCAAGCTGAATGGCATGTAACTCTGCTGTATAATTACTGCAGTCTGGTGGGTTTTGATTTGAGATAATAATGTCAGGAAACACAGCAGTACAGCCAACAGAGGTGTTAGTTCTTGAACCATCAGTATAGATGGGTAAGAAATCAGCGTGTGTTGCTCTGTGTGCATTAAACAATTGCAGGTAAATGGATGATGAGGTATAAGATTTCTGTAGCTGACAAAGTGAGAGGTTGCAGGATGGTGTGCAAAACTGATATGGAGGAATGCTGTTATGTTTAGTGTAGCTAATGTTATATTATTATTCTTATTATTATTACCCCAAGACCTCATGGAGTCAAAGACTCGTCTGGGAGGTCCTTTTATCACACACACATCTCATCATACCGAGCCTTAAACACACAAACTCCTTGCAGACACCACACTCTCAGGCAAGGCATTCCAATCATTCACAACTCTGCACGAAAAAAAGGTGCCTCTCACTCCCTTACTCACACCCTCTTTATACAGTTTCCAGGGATGACCTCTGGTTCTTTCCCTATCTCCCACTATTTTCTGTAGAACCTCTCCAGCATTGATCCTATAATAACCCCTTACCAACTTGTAGGTCTCTATCATATTTCCCCCCCCTTCCTCCTGTCCACCAGACTCTGCAAATTACATCTTCTCAATCTTTCCTCACACTCAACATTCCAGAGTCAGAAACTACCTTAGTCAGTCACCTTTAGACGCTTTCCAACATCTCTTCATCCTTCTGAAAACCCAGTGACCAAATCTGGGCACAATAGTCCATGTGTGGCCTAATCAAAGCCTTATACAATGGAACAAGAATCTCCCTACTTCTACAAGTCAGTGTCCTCTGCATCATTCCCAGAAGCCTTTGTGTTGTCTTTACAATTTTGGCAATGTGTCCCCTAAATTTTAGATCCTTATCCACTATCACCCCCAGATCTCTTATTTCCTCTACCTCCAACAATATATTCTCACCAAGCATAAATTCTGCATCCTATCTTTGTTTTCCAAATTTTAAAATCTTACATTTTGCAACATTCAACTCACATCCCCATTTCCGTGCCCAATCACTCAATTTATTCAAGTCTTCTTACAAGGCCACAACATCTTTGCTACTCTTTATGGTTCGTACCAGCTTTGCATCATCTGCAAACAACTGGATATCTCCATCCAAATCTTCGCCAATATCATTAATATACAAGTTAAATAGTAATGGCCCTAAAACAGATCCCTGAGGCACTCCACTAGTGACTTTCCTTTTCCTGGATATCGCACCCCCATACACAACTTGTTGATACCTATCAGATAGCCAGTCTCCAATCCAATGCACTAATCTAATATCCAACCCCATCTGCTCTAGTTTGACTGTCAACTTATCATGAGGTACTCTATCAAAAGCTTTTGCAAAATCCAAGTATATTACTGTGTATCCTTCTCCTTTGTCCAAGGAAGCAGTCACTTTATTGTAATAAGTAAGTAGATTACTAAAACATGACCTCCCTTTAGTAAATCCATGCTGTCCATCAAAGATTATACCATTGTTGTCTACCCAACTCTGGATCCTAGTTCTCATAAGCTTCTCCAACAGCTTAACCACAACACCTGACACACAGATAGGCCTATAGTTTGATGCTTGAGTTCGATAACCTCCTTTATGAAGTGGCACAATCTTGCCCTCTTTCCACTCCTTAGGAACTTGACCAAGTGCAAGACTCGTATTAAAAAAATATGTCAAGGCAGGTGTCAAATCTCTGACACTTTCCTTCAGAATACACAGTGATATATTATCAAGTCCCACAGCCTTATTTACATCTAGTTTACTCAACTCCCCAAACACCTCTTGCTCACTTACAGTCAGTCTCTCCTCCCCATCAACACCTGCTCTCAATCTCTCCATGAAATCACATTCACAAGATTGAAAGATCTTTATGAACTGCTCATTAAGTATCTCCACCACACATTCTGCTACAGCTGTCTTTATACCATTTTCTCCAATCAATGTCATCCTTCCATAATCATTCTTTCTTTTGCTGGCTACATATCGAAAGAACTCCCTAGGATTCTTTTTGGCTTCATTAGCTAACTGCTGTTCATACCTCTCTTTAGCTACTCTCACCAACCAAGTCACCCTCCTTGCCTGGTCTTTGTAGACCTCATGAAATTGGTTATTTCCACTTCTCTTATGCTGCCTGCACAATGCCCTTTTTCTGTGTATAGTATCGCATGCTTAATCTCTTTATTCATCCATCTCACACCTACCTTATTTAACCTTCTCACCCTTGGAATACATTCAGACATTGCATCTGCTAGATAGTTTTTGAAAATTCCCCAAGCTGCTCTTTTCCAGCTAACTCCTCATTCCATGCTACACCCGCAAGCTGTCTCCTGAGCTCTTCATAATCACCCCCCCCCCTTGTAGTTCCACATATACCCTTGTCTTACAGGGGTCCTCGCACTGCTGGCAACCACCCAGGTAATCACCTCATGGTCACTCTCACCAATTGGTGGATGATTTGACACCTCATTTATAATTACATCCTCTGATGAGATGACCAAATCTCACCAGAGATTTGGTCATCCTGGTTTTGGGATAGCAATGACAATTGACTTATGCCAAGAATTTGGAAACTCTTCCTCTGCAAGTATTCTATTGTATAATAAGAAAAGAAGAAGATCCATAGAAGATGATGGTAGATGTTTTATCATTTCATACTGGATGTCATCAGGTCCTACTGCACTAGGGTGAGATTGTAGGAGAGCTCTTTTTAGTTCCTCCTTGACAAATGGCTGATTATATGGCTGAAGAATGTTGGTAGAAAAATTAAGCCTTTGTTTCTCTTGCTGCTCTTTCAGTATTAAAAATTCTGGAGAATATGAAGCTGTTGCTGAGATTTTAGCAAAAGTTTCTCCCAAAGTATCTGCAATAGCTTTGGGATGTACATTCCTTTGATGTATAACCTTTGGGTTAGGGATTCTAACAGGACAGCTGAGATACCCTGCTTTTACAGATATCGGAGGCCTAGGTGTATCAAAAGTAAGGATGATGGTCTTGGTTGAGACCAGGCGACTATCCCCGTATCAGGATGCACCTCACACCCGTCACTCCTTGATCTTTAAGCTCTGAACATATCTCCTCATCAGGAACATCAAGGAGATCCCATTCTGATATCACTCCTCTACTGGAATTGAGTGTTCTGTGAGGTGTTACTGCAATTTGTACTCCACCCATTGTCATTGCTCTCAGTAGTTTCTCGGAATGTTGTTTGCAGATTGTTTCCATGAGGATATCACCAGAACGCAATTTCTTGACAGTTTCGGGAGGTCCTACCAGTCCTTCTAAACCTTTTTGGATAAAGAAGGGTGACATTTTCTCAATTGGTTTTTCACCTGTTGCATGAATGATTAAAAAGGTTGGTACATTTATGTTAGTATCCGATATCTTTTGTTTCTTACTTCTGTTTCCATATGCTGTGTCTATATTATCAGTACTTGGTTGGGACTTTGTTAGGGTCCCTGAAACATTTGAGGATGAAGAATTCATATTTAGGGAATTTTTAATTCAGTGCCAGAGCTCCCCACCCACCACGGAGCCACACATGGACGCCCACTACCCAGCAAGCAAAGACTGTGCTCAGGAGTGGAATACAAGGCCAACCTGGATGCTATACCAACACTGCAGCAGGTCTAGGATCCCGACCCCGGACCATGGGATGAGAGACTTACTGCAACACCATCAAGTATTGCCTGCAAGGGTCAATACTTGCCCCTTGCAGGCAAGCCCACTAGCCGATTGATCCTTGCTGGGCCATCCAGGACCACCCATCTTGCCGAAGCAGGGGCCAAAGTAGTGCAAGACTACCAGGATCCCCTTTCCGGATGTCCACGGGTTGCACCGCACGGCAAACACAGCATCAGGGCATTGGATCCCAGTGATGGTGGTCTGGAAAAAGGATAGTGAAAAAGACTCAGGAGAAGCAGAGCAAAGAATATGGGAAGAAAAGCAAAAAAAAAAAGAGAGAGAATGAAAAGGGCCAGTACCATCACTGGGAGGTTCCCTCCACCATGAACAGGTGCCCCACATGGAGGTGAGGGTGAGGAGTGGTTTCTTTGCATGGAGGGTGGTTGAACCTTGGAATGCATTATCTGAGAGAGTAGTTGGAGTGGGGACAGTTAATGGGTTCAAGGAGTGGTATGATAGACTTTGTATTCCTAAAAACGACCTCCCATGATGAGTCTTTTGACTCCATGGAGGCCTGAATAATAATAACCTCCTACTGGGTAGAGATTTAAGTAGATGAAATTCATCTACTTAAACTTGCCAAGAAATTATATTCTTTGGGAAGTTTTCACTATTGAGACCACATTGCCTTGATTTTTATTGCATTGTGTAGGAATCCTAAGCATTTGTGAGACTTAAATTTTTTTTGTAAAACAGTTAAGCTCAATATATGACATTTTTGTTTTTTGCCAAAGTACTTTGGCAACAAATGCAATAAAAATCAAGTCTTGATTTTACATCAAGTATGGTTTCCTTTCATCAAAAATTTAACTGCCACAGACCCAAGATATAACACACATGATACCGCAGAACGTGATAGCAACAACTAGCAATGTTCCAACATACATACAGTAACAAATTTACCGTTTGCATTCTGGTTTATCAATTATATGTAACAGTTGTGAAGTTATCAAAAACATCTATGTGTGTAATTAATTGTTAATAGGCTTTTCTTGTGTAAAACGTTATGTACCAATACCCCTGATGATGTAAGTCTTATGACTTACAAAACTTGTCAGGTTTTTAATTGCTTATTTTTATTAAACTTTTATTTACATCATAATGGTCTCAATACCAAAAACTTCCCACAGAATTGCTAAACCAAAGAAAGTTACATTTGCAAATTATATTCTTGTTTCAGTCTATCCAAGTGAGCAAACAAAGTTCAGGTGTGAAGTATCTTCATGACTAGGCTACTTGTACACAGAGGCTGATGACTTTGTATCAAACTGCCTTAGTATCTAATAATGCAAAACACACTTCCTGTGAGATGTGTATATTGTTATGCATTATGGGAAGGGTCACTACCCAGACCAGTTTCAACTTTTATTGAAGTCTCATCTGTGTATCTCAATGCAAAACACACTTTCCTTAAGAAGCATATATTGCTATGCATTATGGGAAGGATAGCTAGCAAGACCAAGGGTATTTCAATATTTCAATCTTTATTAAGGTAGGTTAAAGTGCAGGGATACCCCTCCAAAAACTCTGAGTGATCTACAAGATCACTCTAAATATCACTGAGTGAACCTAAAGGATCACTAAATCTCACTGAGTGACCCTAGAGGATCACCTCTAAACTTATCACTCCAGGTCAGAAAACTCAGTGGTGGCTCCACTCAGTACAGACAAAACCAACCACCAAGCAGAACCTCTCTAGTCCCCTGGAAGCAAGCTACCATTAGTGGGAGCCAGACCCAGAGGAGACACAAAGGTTGCATAAATGTAGAAGTTACATATTTCCCATGTGCAAGTAGTAAAAAGGTGTATCACCTTATTATTAAAATACTCTGTATCAGAGATAGTTAAAGGTTTTTCCACTTGGTTAGAAATTAAATTAAACCTGCCAAAAAATTATATTCATGTTTCATCCTCTATCTTCTGAGTCTGGCTTCCACTGATGAGACCTCAATATAAAGGTCAAAACCAGTCTGGGCAGTGACCCTTCCCATAATGCACAGTAATATACACTTGTGAAAGGAAGTGTGCTTTGCATTATCGGATACAAAGGCAAATTGATGTGAAATCATCAGCCTCTATATATACAAGTAGCAGACATGAAGATATTTCAAGTGCAAACTTAGTTTGCTTACACTTGGATAAAGGATGAAACAATAATATAATTTCTTACCAAGTTTAATTTAATTTCTAACAAGTGGAAAAACTTTCTAAGAAATTCATCTACCCCTATCTTGTTGATGGGATATTATATACTACATATTATATGCAAGGCATACACCAAGGAATATTTATATATTTGAGCAGTGTATGGCATGCACACCCACAGGGGGTATGTGAAAAGTGTTTAGGGAAAACAAAGCACTTTTTGTTTGTTTTGATTACTTTTTTTTTAACTTTTATATTTCCATCACCTTATTGTTACAGATAAGTGCAAGAATCTATAATCAATTTTTCAATAACTAAAAAATCTAAAGGAAATTTTAAACAAAATGTGCCTCTTGGTATGTATCGACTAATCTCCATTAGGGCTTTGTCTGGTTGACAGCATGATCTCATTCCAACCATGTTTGAAATGTTGTATTAAAAGTTTAAATTCATACAATTTGGAGCACACAGTAGGAATATTAAATAAGAACTCTGCTAATTTTTTTATAATTTTTGTTTCTACTATATGTATATTCATTTAAATTCATAGTATTAATTTATTTAATAATAAAAAATGTTTCACATTTGTAATTTATTATGACACAAATGTTAAAAAGTAAATAACTTTATAATTAATTATATATGTTTATAATTAATGCTTGAATGAAATATTATTATAACTTCTGCAAAATTGACTTTTCCTAAAAGGAGGCATGCAAATGTTAGTAAAGTTTTAAAATGGGCATGTAGAAATACTGAAATTTTGGACAACACCGAACTAACTTTACTAGTCACTAGAATATAAAAATTCTCATTCTATGCATGATAATCATCAACTTATATACAAAATAATTATTACCTTGTAGCATGCCTTCTGCTGCATAAAGATCTTTTCTGTGTGTAATCTGGAAGAATATTTTGAGCATTCAAAAATGAATTTTTCATAAAAAATAATGTTATTTGGAAAATCTGCTTAAGTCCAAAATTAATAAAGATGCTAAACATATATTTAATATTTAATAATTACTAATTAATCAATACTTAATATTAATAATAATTTAAAATATTACACCAGTCTGGTTGGCCGAGTGGTTAGTGTATCCGCTCTCCAACCAAAAGGCTATGGATTCGGATCCTGCTGTGGGCATGGATGTTCGTTATTGTCTATGAAAATACTAGTAGTGACAGGCAGTAGATGGTGTTGGTGTAGATGATGCTGTTAGCTGTAGTTGGTGGAGATGGAGAGTTGTAGAGTGGATGCCCTTCCTCGATGAGTCTTTGGACTCCTTGGAGGTGTCAAGTAATAATAATAATAAGAATAATAATAATGTATTTTTTTCAGAAATCCACAGCCACAAAATGTTACTGGAGGCTAAATGCTCTAGATATAGACTACGATTGCTATCATACACATACTAGCCACTGAACCTCATTTAGCAACTGGCAGTACCGATCCTCTTAAATTCCCTGCACACAGTTTGGTGAGATATGGGTCAGGAACAGCCTTCATTAAATGCTTTAGTCAATTGTTGCGCACAAGAAGTTCTGTTTGTCCATACAAGCTTTCTCATATAACAGTGATCTCATTCCTCACAGACTATCTTAGGACCACAGTTACACCTCTTAGACAAGCAATGTGGGTTATTTTTCCAATGATTAAACACCCAGATTAGCTCTCCTTTTGAGAAACCAGTCAGCTCTACTGTTTTCAAAATCATTGCTACAGCCAGAAGGGTACCCACAATAAGCCCTTTATCAAATTCCGAAAGATCCTTTGTTTTTCCAATTGTGATCAACACTATTGATGATTACTGACCAGCAACATTCTTAAATAGTTGCCTAGAACATGGTGATGCACATTATCAAGTGTTTTGCATATACACTGCATAGGTGATGCTTATGTACATCTGCATAAAGGTTTCTAATTCTGTGGCTGGCATGTGTACACTGTGTGGCATATAAAAAAAATTTACTTTTCACACCCTTATAGAGATTTCCTGGATAATCTTGTTCTCCCAGCACCTATTACTCTGTGCTGTATTTTCCCTACATCTACCTCAAAGTTTTTCAAATTGTGCTCTGCAGAGCCCAAGTTAGTTATCTCAGACTCCATGAGGCAATTTTAAAATATTTTTTATTTGTTTTTCAAACTTAAAATAGGAACAGTAATTAGTATTGCTAATTTTTTCAAATCTGTATAAAAGACATTTTCCAAAGGTGCAGCCAAAACATGTGATGTTTTCCATTTGTTTTATACTTCATAGTGGTGTTATTACATGCTAGTAACTAGCATGCAATAACGACATCTATGGGATCCGTGGAGCACAGTTTGAAAAACTAACTAGTAGATATAGCAACAGCACATGCATCACACAATTTTGCTATATAGCAAGATCGTGTATGAAGTTACTAGTAGCAGTTCATTAGTGACGGCAATTAGGCGTGTTGATAAAAAATTTTATGAGGGCTCCAACATGTATTTTTTTTTTTATGCAAGGGCTTCATCGGTCTAAAAAGTTTGGGAACCCCTGATCTATCCTATAGGCTCCTTTCACAAACTTATGTCTCAATCATATTGCTTTGCTTCCTATCTGCCAAGTTCTACAAAACACATTTTCTCAACCATTCTCATTTTTCATTCAGCAGTTCTCAGCTGACAGTTTTAATCACTGACCTCCAAATCCCCCCCCCCCACACACACACACACTCCTAGCATTTCTTCATCACTCAGATACCCAGATTCCAGATCCGTGTACAGAAACTGATATACAACTTGATTTTATGACTTGATCATTTCCTTATCCTCACTTTTCAGTGTCCATTGCATTATAGTAGCAATTTTGAGTAACTATTAAACTTTTCCAACTTTTGCACTGTGTCCACTAACCGTTGACTCTATATCCCAGTGTTTCTCAACCTTTTTTGGATCATGCCCCACATCAATGTCTCAAAGATTTTGATGCCCCCCCCCAGCATAATAATCAGCCAAATTCTGAAAAAGTATAATATTAAGTAATAATTAATAAGTATAAAGTATAATGTTGATCTGGTACTTACCCCACTTCCTCTGCCAGTTCCATTACTTTTGGTTGATGCTTCTGTTGACAGTAACAATCTTGAACTCTGCTGACACTGAGTCAAAGTTTGTTTTGGTAGCCTGACTTTTTGCTATTCACCCTGGTTCTCTGATGAAAACAAGTGTGGAACTTGTTTAATCTCCCTACTGACCAAAGTGGATGAAATAGTGAGACCAAATTGCACTTCTTATCCATGTTATTCAACGGGTGTTAGAGAATCATATCCAGATTTAGCTGGACGTCTATAGACGTCATGGCCGGTTGGGGTGTTAACCATGCAACACCCCAGCTGTGATGAAATTTTATTATTTTGGTCTAAGTCAATAAGAATACAATTTGGTTGCCTAAATCCCAAATTGTCAGTCCATCCTCATTCATTCAGTATCTAGGTAGATACATGGATACTGAATGAACCTACCTACTAATGGGGTGTGCCACAAGGTGAGAACTGAAGATTTGGTCAAAAGCCCTGGTCAGTACTCCAAATTCCCTAAAATGCTACATCTAGGTCTGCTCTCAGTTTTTTTTTTACCTTTCATCACTCCTTGTCCAATTACTCATTTTGAAATGTACTTATATCAGTACTTGCCATCATTCAAGAAGTTTATCTTCAAGTCTGATGTTGAATACTATAGCTACTATTTCCTTTTCTTGATTATGTTCATTCAATATCCAGGTATATACCTATTAGTGGGGGTGTACTACAAGAAGGTAAGGATTAGACATTAGTCAGTTCTCCACATTCCTTAAAAGGCTGTATGGAAGTCTCCTCCCAGTTATCTAGATTTGAGCCTTAAGTGATCTATTTAATTTATAAATACTGCTATTTAGTTTATAAATTAATTATATAAGGAATGTTTTTTTGTTTTTTGGGGGGAGGGGGGAAAATCAGGTATTTGCTATTAATACAATAATGAGAAAGCAAGAGTTAATAAAGATGATGTAGAAATTTAATTAATAGTAGTGTGGGCAATAGATAATGTTTGTCATTTTAATGTGGCAAAGTGTAAGGCTAAGAACTGTGAAATGAAAAGATTGCAAGATGCATATTACACTGATGGAATCAGACTGCAGGAAATTGACGAGTCTAGGCACTAGGGGGAAGGATATGATGGACAGAGATTTGAAGTTCAGAGAAAAAAAAGTGGGCAAAACAGCTCAAATGGTCATTTGGATGTTGAAGAGACAATGAAAAGTACAGAGAGAAAGAGATTATTATCTCTCTTCATAAGGTTTTAGTATGGCCACATATTTGGACTATTGTTCATAGATTTGATCCCCTAGGTTCTTCCGAATGATAAAGTGGTGAAGACAATCCAAAGATGAGTGGTGTGAAATGGTCCCTAAGAAAACAAACTGAATGTTAATCCATTACAAAATTTTATACGTGGAAAAAAGAATAGAGAATGTTAGTGCTGGTAGAATGGCTTCAAACATGCAGCAATTGTTATGTTTATACACAAATGTAAAGAGTATTCGAAACAAGAGAGCCGAGTTTGTGGCATTGATTGAGATGGTATGCCCAAAAATAATTGGAATAAGTGAAACTTGGTTGTCTGAGGAGGATGTGATGTCAGAAATAGAATTAGAGGATAATTTTTCAGAAGGATAGAGATATGAAAAGAGGAGGGGGAGTGCTGTTAATGCTTGCAGAGGAATTGTGTCTGCAAAATGCAGAAATTGATAGTGCATGCACAGATTTTGAATCTGTATGGTGTGAAGTTGAAAAAAACAGGTTAGTATATCTCATAGGATGCTGTTATAGGCCAGGGAATGCAGAGAACACTGATTGTGAAATGTTTAAACAAATTAGTTGGGCACATAAAAAGAAAGTGATCCTGATGGAAGACTTTAATATAGAATATAGATATATTCTATATTCTATAATATAGAATATAGAATTTACAAGAATATAGAATGGAAGGAGGAGATAATGTATGGGAACAAGGAGAGTGAGTTTGTGGAATTTCTGAGAGATAAGTATCTTAAGCAGCATGTGACTGAAGCAACTAGATGCTTTATTGTTTTGGATTTGGTATTAACTTCACAAGATGTAGTTGTTAATGAGGTGTTGACACTGCTGCTGGTTGATGAGAGTGATCGTGAAGTGCTTGTTTGGGAAGTGATGAAACAAGACAAGGTTACTGCCAAAAATGGATATATGTGGGAGTATAAAGTAGGTGATTATAGGAAACTCTGTAGTCAGTCAGCATCAGTATGTTGGGTAGATGAGCTGAGCAAAAAAGATGTTAACAATGCATGGAAACTCACAAGGCAGTATCTGATAAAAGCAATGTATGACTGCATACCGAGGGTTAAGCAAGTAAATAGAGTGGGAGTGAAATGCATGAACAGCGAAATCAAGCAAGCTGTGCTGGAAAAGAAAATGTTATGGAGGAGGTATAAGACAGTTGGTGGTGATCAGATCCATGAAGAATATAAAGTGCAGGTTAGAAAGGTGACGAGCATTGTAAAGAAAGAAAAGGTGCAGTATGAGAGGAGATTGGCTGGTCAGACCAAGGTTAACTCCAGGGAATTTTTTTGCTACATGGCAAACAAGAGGAATAATAATTATGGCAGACTAACATTGGTGGATAGTCATGGTAGCAGACTAATAGCTGTGAAGGATATAGGGGAATTATTGAACGAGCACTTTATCAGCATATATCATACTCGTATAAATAATCTGGTGCAATATATAGAAGAGAGGCAAGTATTAGGAGAATTGGAAGTGAAAGAAACAGAGATGTGAATAAGGCTATGGGAATGGATGACATATCACCATGTATTCTTAAGGAATGTGCACCACAGTTGGCTATGCCCTTGACCTGGTTATTTAATGAAAGTCTTGCAGTCAGTAGGGTTCCTAAGGAGTGGAAAGAAGGCAAAATAGTACCACTCCACAAGCATGGTTGTAAGGCAGAAGTCTCCAATTATAGGCCAGTCTGTATAACTGCAGTTGTGGTCAAGGTGTTGGAGAGACTGATAAAGAATAGAATACAGAATTGGGTCGATGGACATAGCATTCTTTATGATGGTCAGCATGGATTTGTAAAGTGTAGGTCCTGTTTTAGTAATTTACTTGCATTTTATGATAAGGTGACGAGTGTGTTAGATAAGGGAGAATCATATACAATGATATTCTTAGACTTTGCAAAAGTGTTTGATAGATTACTACATGATAAGTTGGTGTACAAGCTGCAAAGGATGAGAATAGATAGTATATTAGTTAGATGGATCAGAGATTGGCTCTCTGAACGATACCAGCAGGTTGTGCATGATGGAACAGCATCTCAAAAAAGAAGGGTAACTAGTGGTGTGCCCCCAGGGTATTCTGTTCTTGGGCCCCTGCTATTTAACTTGTTTGTAAATGATATATCATGTGGACTGACTGGGGATCTTCAGTTATTTGCTGATGATGCAAAGTTGGGAAGAATTATAAGTGGCACTGCTGATACTGAATCCCTTCAGGAAGATTTGAATAGACTTTTTACTTGGACTTACAAAAGAATTGGGTTGTAGTTTTAATATCAATAATTTTGTTTGGATAATGGTGAATGAGTGGACAGAGTTTCCAGAGGTAGCTGTGAGCATGGTCAGTCAGTGACTTTAAGGAGAAGTAGATATAGAGAAGTAGGATAGATAGCATGTGAATAACAGTGTGGTTCTTGTGCAATGATAGTCGCAGAAATTTTACGACTGGGTTACTCTTGTCAAGTATAATAATGAGTCTCTCTGAACACTGTGGAGATGTGCATATAATAATAATAAGATCTTAAATAAATATAATCTGTATCATAAGTAAATTTGAATGACAAGCTATATATCACTGTACAGAATTCTAACCAAGACCTTATACAGTAAGGCCCTGCTTTATGATGAACTATTCATGTGACAGTTTTCAATTTTGACCTACGCTCATATATATGAAGCCACATTTGCTCATGTGGCAGTTTTAGCAACATGATGCTGCCATGAATTCAACTGATGCACAGGTTTTGTGGACTTGGTTTATTTACATCATTGCTCTCTCTCTTTTAGTGTTTTGCAGCTGTGAATTATAAACTAATTATAACCATTATTTTTTCTTGTTAATAATGTAAATAAAAATCAAAGTAAGGTATTTTTGATTCTAGTGAAAACCTATTACATTAGATACCAAGATTAAATTTATTCTAAAATTATTCTAAAACGTTTTATTTACATCAGCTATGCACATATATGACTGGTTAAAAATGTTATTAAACCATTACATGCATTTAGAAGTGGAGAAAAAAGAAGGAGGGGACAATGATTTGCTTTGTGGTGAAATTAGCTATATGATGGTGGTATGAAAGCTAATATCATATGACTGGGGTATGCCTACATTTGTCTGGCTATAAATAAGATTGTGAGATTATTTGGATTGCTATGCCTGGATATGGATAACAAGTTTATGGAGTAATGAAGAAACTCTTAAAAGACAATACAGGACACTAGATCATTCATTATAAGGGTAAACTGAGGAATGCACAGCTGTGAATAAGGAAAAAATAGATGATGTGAAATGGGATAAAAACAACAGGCCATTCAAAGAAGTTATATATAGGGTGCATTGTAGATTTTGTATATACTTAACATACTGTTAAGTTATGTAATGAATAATCATCAATATCTAAGTCTTCAACAACACATGTAGTATTATCTTCAGTAGAATAATTGGCATACTTCCAAGAATTCACAGGACTCCTCGTGGAAGGTTTTAACGACCAACATTTTAAGTTCATCACTGCCTCTACATTTAACCTTCTAGCAGTGTAAGCTATACCAAAAAAAACAATCAATAATAGCAGCTTAATAAATCAATAATTTATTAAGCTGCTAATATTTCACCAAAATCTTTTGCTAGTATTGTTTTTGCTAATAATATTTTGGTGTTGATATCTGGCTTGAAATGTCTATCTAAATAAATAAATGAAAAAATAAAATAAAATAATAAAATTTATTTTAATTAATAGAAGAAAAGACCCAAGGATTATATATTTATTTATTTAATTCTTTTGGTGTTCATAGTGTTAAGTATATGGATGACAATACTAATAATATACATTTTTATTTCAAGCAAAGGAAGAAGAGATTTTTTTACCTTCCAAAGGTGACAAGAACTTTCTATCAATTTAACTCTAACTCCAGCATATTTCTGAGCTAGATGAAGGCATTCTGTACCATAATCCAAATCATACGTGGAACACTAATGTAAAAGAAGAAGTTTCAGTAGCTACAGAATACATTTTATTGCAATTAAAATTAAATTGCTCAGAATCATATAATAAGAACTTATTTTCTTTTATAGATATAACCTGCAAACATTTGCAAACAACTGCATGTCTACATTTAAACCTTTCTCAATATCATTATCACACAAGTTAAACAGTAACAGATCCTTGAGACACACTCTAGTGACCCTCCTCTTCCAGGATGTTGCTCTTCCATATAAAATCTGCTGATACCAATCTCCAATCCAAAACACTAATCTACTATCAACCCTATCCATTCCAATTTAATTACAAACCTGCAATGTGACAACCTATCAAAAACCTTTGTAAATTCTAAATATACATGTAGCTCCCTTGTGTTTAGCAAATGTGTGCTGACAGTCAGATAATGTGTTTGGTGATACAATAAAACATTGTTTTGCTTGTATGTATGCAGTATAGTGTCTATGAAAGGGGGGGGGGGGAATTGTTATGTAGGGTCATTTTTATTCCATCTGTCTCTAATTACACTAATTATCACTAAATATAGTATACAGGCTGTAAATATCTTTGTAACTGTATTTAGTTAAACAATAAAGCTGTTGTTAAAAATTCTTAAAAAAACAAAGCAAAATATAAGTAAAAAATAGAAATAAATACATATAAGCTGATTTGCTGCTATATCAACCCACACATATTCTTCCATGCCTAGATGAACCACTTGATCATCATTATCAGTTGATCAAGTGGTTCAACATAATTATTGAATAAGCCCTCCCTATAGTTATTTACTGAACTACCAATGTATATAGGAGCTATTTACTATTGGTTGGTTATTTATATTTTGCAAACCTCTTCGAAATCTCTTTCCCTCACCTCACAATTTTTTTTTTTTTTTTTTAAATTATGCTCATCATAAATGCAAATGTGCACGCCTAGAGGTTACAGGATTAGATGTAATTTACTCCATGTCAGCATCTTATTGAACATACACATATATTACCATAACTGTAAATTATTAGTAATTCATTTGTCTCTAACAAAAGTATTTTTATTTACACCTGTTCTTTCTGTTCCTTATATTTGCCAATCATTCAGTCAGTTCACAAATTTACTTACACCTTTTAGTAATTTAAATATACCAACCAAATATCGGATTTGCCTTAATTACTGTTTTCTAATATATCCTGAAAAAAAAAAAAAAAAAAAAAACATTCCATTCCCCCAATGCAGATTTGGTTATAATGAAAAATCCATCACGAAACATTGCACATCCATTGATACACAAATAGGAAGACTGAGAGGAAATATCTCATCTCACTGCAAGATCAGAGGTGGGCCTGAGAGGTTCTGTCTTCACATTGATGAGTTAACAGATGCCTTAATGTTTATCACGGCAGCTGTTAACTCACTGGAATATTCCTTCAAAACATGTGGTGATATACTTTTATATTTATTCTTTCACTTGCAGCATATTGATAGAATTCTTTGAGGATTATCTTTAACTTACAGAGTCAGTTTATTTTCATACTCAGACTTAGCTTTCCGTGTAACAGTTGCGACTCTTCTGGCCTGCTGTTTATAATTTTCATAACTGACATCATTCTTATGCACATGGTATTCCTTCCACATCATCCTTTTCTTACAAATCTCTTGCTTGAACAAATTACACATCTATTTAACTTTTACCCTATTTATTCTGCAAACTCTCAGGACATATTCTGTAATTTAAAACACAAGTCATTTAAAAGAGAATTAAATAGAATTAATGAAATTAAAAGAGAAAATTATTATATTAAATTTACCTTTTCATAAGCTTCCTGAATGGCTTTGAATCTAAAGGCTTGAGGCATCTCACTAGCCCAGTACTGACTTCTATCTAATGAGCTATCCATGTAACCATCTGTGTTTTTACAAACCACTGTGGACACCAATGGCTGCACAACACCAGCAGCCTAATCATAATCACAACTAAATTAATTAGAAAGGTATTATTTACATGTAATATGATGTCCTAATATTTTACCATCATAACAAATGCAAGTTATAATCTTTATGATTATTGAGAAAAGCTCCTCCTTAAATAAAATACACAGAACTTTCAAAACCTTTGTGTATATTATACCAAATTATTTAATGATACCATGGCTTTGTTCAGAGCATCATATTTAGATAATGTTTTTTCACTCAAACCAGCAACTTTATCATCGTCAAATTCAAATTATACACTCTCAAAGGATATAAAAGATACTATGACAGAACTATATGAAAGTTTAAACCATTAATAACTTCCTAACAAGAATTTTCCTCCAAATTAGCCTCTTATCTGTAAGAACTTTATTCCTGCTATCTCAATTTTTAACATAATATTGCCATTGATACCATCTATTTATTACCCATATCTGTGGTCTCCAGTCTGATCAGATGTTTTACTTCTAACCCAGTTTTCAGATCCATAAGTTAAAATTCATTTGAACACTATCTTGTGTACAACACTTGTGGCTAATTTCTTTTTCCTTCCATATAATTTATTTAGCAGACTCCATGCCATACAAGATTTGCTTATTCTGTTGTCTATTTCCAAATTTCATTTGCCATCTTCACTAAAATTTGTGCCTTGAAAAGTTTTACTTATTCTAAAGTTCCCTATTCAAGATGCAGCTGGTGTTTTCAATGTTCCTGCCTATTTCCAGTCTTTGTCATTTTGTACCTGATTTTCATATCAAATTTATTACAGCCATTATTCAGTTTAGCCAGGGAATCCTACAGACTTGTACTTGATTTATTTAAGAGTATAATATTATCTGCATAAAGTGAAAAGCTGAGATTAACGTTTGCAGTTGTAATATCAGGATTAATGCCACTTCCCTTATAATATCCATATAGATGATGAATAACAATGGAGATTGTGTGTGTGTGTGTGTGTGTGTGTGTGTGTGTGTGTGTGTGTGTGTGTGTGTGTGTGTGTGTGTGTGTGTGTGTGTGTGTGTGTGTGTGTGTGTGTGTGCGCGTGCGTGCGTGCGTGCATGCATGCAAGCACGCCCTCGTTTCACACTTGATTTTATGTTAGATCATCCTCCTGTACTTCCTGCAATTTTTAACTGTTGACTCTTACTGCTCAAGTCTAACTGTTTTGCTCAATATAATATCCCATTTACTATAATATAATATCCCATTTAGTGCTTTGAACAGCTTTTCTCTTCTCAAGTAGCTAGCTTCTCCAATCTGGAGGTTAGCAATCATGGTACACCAGAGTGTGTGATCCTCTGCAATTCTTTTGATATCATAATAGTTCTTGTTACCCATCCATTTCTTTACATCATCAATCCAAGAAGTTCTTGGTCTACCAGGAGATCTTCATCCCTCTAATTTTCCCTTCCAGTACTTAATATGTGTCCTGCCATCTTGCACTTTCTCTTTATAAGGTCTTCCATGAGTGCTCTTTTGGTTCCCATTAACTTAATACCACTTCATTAGTTTTTTTCTCATTCCAAGAAATCTTCAGTGCTCTTCTATAGCACCACATCTCAAAGGACTACAATTTCCTGATTATGGATTTTGTATATGTCCAGTCTCACATTCATAATTCAATGTGGACCATACAGGATTTTATTATTCTTATTTTAGTCTGTTTATTTATTCCAGAGGTCATTAGTAATTTATTATTCCAAAATGCTTCCTTTTCCTTAGCTATTCTTGATATTCTTGAACAACAGTGATCATTGAAAGTTTATTTTTCACTTAGTTAGACTATAATAAATTTTGTTTAATCCTTTATCCGAGTGTGAGCAAACAAAGTTTGTGCCTGAAAATATCTTCAGGACTAGGGTAAGGTAGTATAAAACTAGTCTGGGTAGTGACCCTTCCCTTAATGCATAACATTATACATATCTGCGAGGAGATGTGTTTTGCATTATGGGAGATACTGAGATAGGAGTGATGTTAGCTTGGTCCACCTTTGCTATGAGTTGCCTGGTGTTGTACTACCTTACCCCAGTCCTGAAAATATTTTCAGGTGCAAACTTTGTTTGTTCACACTTGGATAAAGGATTAAACTAGATTTATTATAGTCTAACCAAGTGAAAAATAAACTTTCAACATCTTTCTCTAAATCCAGAGTATTTAATAAAAAGGTGGCACACCATTTGGCAACTCCTATAGGTAAAGATGACCTCACCATTGCTGCCTGGTATCTCCACTTCTGGGCCTGGCTCCCACTGAAGCGACCTCAAAGGTCGAAACTAGTCTGGGTAGTGGCCCTTTCCCTTAATGCATAACATTATACATATCTACAATGAGATGTGTTTTGCATTATGGGAGATACTGAGATAGGAGTGATGTTAGCTTGGTCCACCTTTGCTATGAGTTGCCTGGTGTTGTACTACCTTACCCCAATCCTGAAGATATTTTCAGGCGCAAACTTTGTTTGCTCACCCTTGGATAAAGGATTAAACTAAATTTATTATAACAGTGATCATTACTTCTAAATAAGCCTTTACATTTTGAACAAATTCTGTTGATACTCTTAAATTTGTGTTTTGTTGCTGTTTTTTACTTATTACCATATACTTGGCTTTTTGCTGTATTCAATACTAAGCCATAATTCTGACTCTTTTTGATTATTATTTCAACCAAATTTGTAATAACTCTATTTTTGATTTTGCTATGAACACCAAATCATATAATCAGCAAATCTAATATTGTTAATTCTAATGCCATTTATTTTTATTCCCATTTCCATTTCTTCATATTCTTTCATTATCATTTCACCTGTATATATATTGAAAAGCATAGGCGATATTATACACCTATGTCCTACTCCTCTTTTGATATCTATTGTTTCATTATTAATGTTGTTTATAATTTATAATTGTCTTCTGATTCCAGTATAATTCTATTATTATTCTGAGGTCTTCTGTATCAATTTGAATGTCTTTTAACATTTCTATTAACTTTTCATGGCATACTGTATCAAATGCTTTTTGAAAGTCTATAAAGCAGAGATATATGTTATTATTTATTTCTATTGATCTTTCGATAATAGTTTTTAATTCATAAATGGCATTAATTGTACTTTATCCTAGCATGAATCCTTCTTGTTGTTCATTTATATGGCAATGCACTAGTCTAAGGATATTAAATTAGATTAGTGCATTGGATTGAAGACTGGCTATATGATAGGTATCAACAAGTTGTGTGTGTGGGGGAGTGATATCCAGGAAAAGTAACTAGTGGAGTGCCTCAGGGGTCTGTTTTAGGGCCATTACTGTTTAACTTGTATATTAATGATATTGATGAAGATTTGGATGGAGATATTCAGTTGTTTGCAAATGATGCAAAGTTGGGATGAACCATGAAGAGTAGTGAAGATGTTTGTGACCTTACAAGAAGACTTGAATAAATTGAGTGATTGGGCACGGAAATGGGGATGTGAGTTCAATGTTGCAAAATGTCAAGTTTTAAAATTTGGAAAACAAAGATGGGATGCAGAATTTATGCTTTGTTGAGAATATATTGTTGGAGGTGGAGGAAATAAGAGATCTGGGGGTGATAGTGGATAAGGATCTGAAATTTAGGGAACACATAGCCAAAATTGTGAAGATAACACAAAGGCTTCTGGGAATGATGTGGAGGACACTGACGTGTAGAAGTAGGGAGATTCTTGTTCCTTTGTATAAGGCTTTGATTAGGCCACACATGGACTATTGTGCCCAGATTTGGTCACCTGGTTTACAGAAGGATGAAGAGATGTTGGAAAGGGTCCAAAGGTGACTGACTAAGGTAGTTTCTGACTTCTAGAATGTCGAGTATGAGGAAAGATTGAGAAGATGTAAATTGCAGAGTCTGGTGGACAGGAGGAAGGGGGGGAAATATGATAGAGACCTACAAGTTGGTAAGGGGTTGTTATAGGATCAATGCTGGAGAGGTTCTACAGAAAATAGTGGGAGATAGGGAAAGAACCAGAGGTCATCCCTGGAAACTGTATAAAGAGGGTGTGAGTAAGGGAGTGAGAGGCACCTTTTTTTCATGCAGAGTTGTGAATGATTGGAATGCCTTGCCTGAGAGTGTGGTATGTTTCAGTGTGTTTAAGACACAGTATGATAAGCTGTGTGTGTGTGATAAAAGGACCTCCCAGATGAGTCTTTGACTCCATGAGGTCTTGGGGTAATAATAATAATAATTGAATTCTAGAAAACATTCTATTTTTTTACTTAAATATAAAGAGCCAATAAGCTTCATTTTGGTGATATAAACATTATTTAAATTAAGGGGATATTAAATCCCACATTGTTTTAAAACTGAATAAGAAACTCAAAGATTGGAATCAGAGAGTTTCATGCCGAATATAGTAAACCATAAAAGTATCGGCGATTACTAGCATGAGCTAATGCAAGTAGTCCTTGTACGTAGTACAATCTTGGGTAACTCGCATTAAAGGTGGTAAAGTTCTGATCGCTATTCTTGGTATTTTCCATAATGTAAAAACACATTTCCTAGGAAATGTATGCTGTTATTACATTATGGTGGGAGGTTACTATCCAGACCGGTTTCCGCCTTTTTTGAGGCTTCATCAGTGAGTAGCTAGACCAAATAGATACCAAAGGGTATAGCGAAAAGAACTTATATATTCTGCTATACGAGTTGTCAAAAAGGTGCGACCATTAAGTTACTTAAATATAAAGAGCCAATAGGTTTCATTTTGGCGATATAAACATTATTTAAATTAAGGGGATATTAAATCCCACATTGTTTTAAAACCGAATAAGAAACTCAAAGATTGGAATCAGAGACTATACCCTTTGGTATCTATTTGGTCTAGCTACTCACTGATGAAGCCTCAAAAAAAGGCTGAAACCGGTCTGGATAGTGACTTCCCACCATAATGTAATAACAGCATACATTTCCTAGGAAATGTGTTTTTACATTATGGAAAATACCAAGAATAGCGATCAGAATTTGCTGTGAGTTGCCCGAGATTGTACTACGTACTAGGACTACTTGCATTAGCTCATGCTAGTAATCGCCGATACTTTTATAGTTTACTATATTCGGCATGAAACTCTCTGATTCCAATCTTTGAGTTTCTTATTCGGTTTTAAAACAATGTGGGATTTAATATCCCCTTAATTTAAATAAATTCTATTTTTTATTATTTTTGATAGCATTTTTGAAGTATGGGATATGATACTAATTGTTTCAAAATCTTTACATTCCGTTTGCATTATTCTTTTTTTTTTTTTTTTTTTTTGGGTATCCGAATGCAAATAGATTTTATGAAGTCTTTTGGTATATGCCTGCTTCATATATATATTCTATTCCATCTCAGCCAGTCATTTTGCCATTAGGTAGTTCTTTTAATGTGCTTACTTCTTTAAGTATACCTGGTTTTCTGAATGAACACTAATCATAGGTTTGCCAGGCCTGTGGTCATTATACAGTTCTGTTAAGTATTCTTTCAATCTTTGTATCTTATCGTCGGAATTTATAATAACAGTCTTATTCTTATCTTTTAACTGTTGGCTTGTTATTTTCTTTTGGTAATTAATAAATTTTATTTTGGAATGTAACTCTATAATTTCATTTTCTTTATCTAATTTCTCTACTTCGAAGCAATTATTATTGATCCATCTATGTTTTTCTTCTTTACATTTATTGTTTATTTGTCTATCTAATCTTTTATATTCTTCATTTCCATTGGGGTTATTTTTCCAGGTTCTTCTTTTATCTATTAGTTCTACTGTCTCTTCAGTCATCCATGCTTTTTAAATTTATTCTTTGTTTTTCCAATACATTTTTCTGCTGCAGTCAATACTGCTTCTTTTATCTTGATCCATTTGTTGAGGTTTTCTTTCTTTTCAGTATACTGTGCTATATTATTCTGAAATAAAGTCTTAGTGTTACCGTTATTTAATTTATCTGTATTCCACTTGAATGTTCTAAATCTATTAGTTATCTTTTTATAGCTTTATATTTATTGTAATTCTTGCAAGTCTATAGTCCGATCCACAGTTGGCACTAGGCATAACTTTTGCATTTCTTATTCCATTTCTATATCTCTGACTGATCGTAATAAAATCTATTTGATTAGTATATTTACCATCAAGAGATCTCCAAGTATAGCTTGCTTTTTGTTCATAAACAGTGTTTGCAATTATCAATTTATGCTTTAAATAAAATTCATATCTTTAAACAAAATTCATAAATTCAATACATCTATCACCTCTATCATTTCTTAGAACATATCCATATAAGCCTACAACAGAACTTATTCTTTTCTATGTTGGCATTTCAATCACCCATAATAATTAACACCCTGTCTTTCACTCCTCCAATATCTTGAATAGTTTCCTCTATTTTATTCTCATAAAATTCTTCAATTTCTTGATCATTTTCAGATGTGGTGGGTGTATAAATTTGTATAATCATCAGTGGTTTTGGTTTTGACTCTATAAAAATTGATATTATTCTTTCAGATTTCCTATTAATTAATAACTGCATGTGAGAACTCCTTTTCCATAATGAATGCAACTCCCTTTCTAGCCTCACTTCCTCCATTTCCCATAACTTTATATACCTTTCCATTTGGAAGAGCAGTTAAAAATTCCATATCACCTTTCCAGAATGTCTCTGACAATCCAAGTAGTTCAATGTCTAATCGTTCCACCTCTCTACACATATTTTCAGGTCGATTCAATCCTCTCAGGTTCCATGTACCATTTTAATACTTCATTTATTTCTTTTAGTTTTTAGGTAGCTTTTTAGGTAGTTTTAAGTAGTTTTTCTTTTAGCACCTTGTAATATGCTTTCTCCAGATAGATTTACATAGCTTAAATATAGATCCTTGTTATATTCCCATAATTTCTCAGCTATTTGTCTAATTGAAAATATGATCCTGACAGTCTCAGTTTACTCTCAGAAAGTAGCTTGTTCTTTTCCAAGTTCCCTTCTACAATTTTTCTTGGCCCTTTCTCAAGGCTATATTTACCTGGAACACATAGTAGGAAAATGATTCTGTAAATCTCACATTGTTTTATTTCATGATAATTCTATTTTTACAACCACTGACTTTAATTCAATAATAAAATTAGACCGGGATATATTGGCTGAAGATTTTAATAACAAATTGAGCTGACTAGTTCTGCCAACTTGACAGCTGGCTTTGTCTGGGCATACATAAGGTGATAAAACAGCTTAAAACAGGTCATGAAAGAAACATGAGTACTAAACGTTATGCAAATTCAAAAGACGCATTACATCAAACACATGGAACGTGTGTGTGTGTGCGATTCAGACATTGTTACGCAAGTGCGTTCTGTAATTTGCAGCGAAGTTAAATTCTGGTGTGCTAAGTGATCTTATGAGGGTCTTCCATATGTCATCCCTTGATTATCCCTTGGTTCCTATTGAGGCTGCCTTTTGAACGGATTACCACAGTAGCTTCTTTGAAGTTTCAGTTACGAAAGTCTTCCTCTAAATATGGCATAGAACTTTTTTCCCATTCAATGTTGTGATTGGTATTCGACAAATGAAGGGCTAACCCAGAATTATTTTTTCTGTTATTATTAACGTCTCCGTTAATAATATGTGTTTTTTTTTCTTATCTCCAAACTTCTGGAAGTCTCTCCTATGTAATTTAAACCACATGAACAAAGGATGTTGTAAATGCCAGAATGTTTGAAGAAAGCATTATTATTATCCTTTGGTGATCTTAACAAGTTGCAGACTGTCTTGAATGGTTTGAAAGTTACTCTTATTTCATATGGTTTGAGAAGTGTTGCAATCTTCTGGGAAACTGTCCCAGCATAGGGATCATTGCCATTCCTTATGCTGGGACAGTTTCACAGAAGATTGCAACACTTCTCAAACCACTGAATTATTGTTTTGTTTCCTTTTTTACGGATGAGTACTATGAAAGTTCTATTCCAATTATCCAGAATTCGACACACATTTTGGCAAACTTTATAAAATGCAGCTATTGTAAAACTTTTCTACCTCCTATTTTAGCATTTCTGGCCAAGAATAAACTACTCCAGCTACCTTCCCACATTTCAGGTTTTTGATGGGTTTTTTTCTACATCATGTAATGATATGTACTTTGAATGCATTGCTCTGGAATATTTTCTAATATTGTTTTATCATTCTTGTTTTGTTTAGCAATATTTCAAAGTAATTTGAAAGATTGCTAAACTAATTACTTGAGACATTTGGAATATCTTTATCTTCAGTTTTCATGTCACTCTGATTTCTTTTATCATCTCTGATAGTACTCTTTCCTCTGTTTCTAAGTTTTTCTATAGCCCTCCAGAACATTCTGTCACATTCCTGATGTTTATCTTCTCCTGATTTGTGTTCAGCTTTGCTTTTTTACAATTTTCTCTGTATTTTTTCTCAGAACAAATGCTGACTTACTTCCAAGGAACTTTTGATACACTTTTTTTCCCTTTTCTATGACTGTTTCTTTAAACTTCCTGAGTCCTCTATGGAGTTCTGATTTTTCTATCCATGCAGACAACTGCACCATATCTGCATGCGTGGCCACATTAATCAAATTTTTTCTTCAGTTTGCAACTTTATTTGTAAATTTGAGTCACCAGTTCACCTCTAAAAGCTACTCAACAACTTTCTTACACATGTTCTTTTCAATATTCAATCTCCTCCTGCTCAAAAATAAATTGTGAAAGTTCTATTTCCAAAAGGATTATAAACACAATTCCAAAATAATCCCAAACTAGGAATCACACCATAAAAATATGAAGAAAGATATTGTAAGGATAAAAAGAATTTATATGTGGGATTTACTTGTTGATTTAATATAATAATACACAAACCTTCTACATGTTTTACTGTTTGCCAATGTACAGCTTTGTTTTAGGAAGATAAACATATATTCTCTAGTACGTTTTCATTTTCACATTAACTACAGTTGTTCTGAAATATATAACATTAATAATAATTTAGATTAGTCACATTGTTTTACACATGAAGAGCAAAATGTTCATTGTTGCACAAGATCTTTAGACAGTTATTGGCATAACAGAGATCTTAGAGGTTTCTTAAATGTATGACAGACTTCCAAATGTCATGATGAACGAGAGTCTCTGGTTCCTATTTGAGGTAGCATATGATCATATCACCTCTTGAGAAATCCATTAACATCCTTGAAAAGAAATTGCATGCATTCCAGATAAGGCATAGACAAAGGACCAACAATTTTCATGATGTTCTGAAAAAAAATGTGCAGTGAAACCACATTTATACTGAATTTTCTACTCCTCTCATACTCTGTCCACCATTTTACCACAGGGACATGGAATCTTGCATAGTTCAGGATATTCTTCAAAAGCTATACTCTCTTTTGGCAAACAAATGTAGAAAATTCTTTAGGGTGTGAACAGGTTTAAAAGTAGTTCTAATATTGACTTGTTTTAGACATTGCATACTATATATCTTGAAACTCTACCAATGCAGTGTAAGGAAATTGTGCATTTATAATATATTTTTACAATCAGCGGAAATCATTCTGAGGAAGTAGAAGAATGATCTGAGTGTATCTGAATGATCTGAAGAATGAAAGTAGAAGAATTTTCTAATATCTATCAGAAAACCAGTTACCAACCCAATCCATTAACCTAATATCCAAATCCATATGTTGTAACTTAAAAACCAACTTGTCATGTGGCACTCTGTCAAATGTCTTTGCAAAATCCAAAGAGATGACAGTGTATGTCTTATCCTCATCTACTACACTTGTTACTCTATCATAAAACGTAACCAGATTAATAAATCAAGAGCATCTCTTAACAAATCTAGCCTCTATAAATAATATTTCCCCCATCTACTCAATTTGTATATGAGTTCTTACAAAATTTCTCCAAAATCTTAACCACTACAGAAGAAATACAAACTGGCCTATAGTTTGATACCTACATTCTACCACTGCCTTTATGCAATGGTACTATCTTACCTTCCTTCTACTCTCCAGGAATTTATTCCATTGCAAAGCTTTCTCTAAACAGGCAAATTAATGGCACGGTCAGTTTCCATAGCACATACCCTTAAAACTTAGTGAAATGCCATCCAGTTCCCCTGCCTTATTACATGCAGTATATACATTAATATAATAATAAACAAACCTCTAACACTTCATAACCGCTTATCCCCCCTAGGAATAAAGCTGACTTTACCAGGATGAAACACTCTAAGAAAGTGATCATTAAAATCTTCAACTATGTCATCTGCATTGGTCACCTGAGCCTTATCTCCATCAAGCTAGGTAAGCTACCCACAATCATTTTTTCTTTTACTTACAACATAGCAAAAAAATTCCTTGGGATTTTCCTTCAGATGCAGTGCTGGTCTCCTCTAGTATACTAATTTTTCTCTCCTTACTAATCTCCTTCCTAGCCTAAGTTTTGTATTCCTCATACGTTTCTCCATCTCTCTCTCTCTCTCTCTCTCTCTCTCCTTATGTGTCTTCCATAATCTCTTTTTTCATTTGCAATTCCTCTTTAATTTCTCTAGTCATCCATTTGACATCAACTTTATCTTCTTCGTTAGAAGCATACAATCTGCCATTGCTGTCGACAATTTTTTTCTTTTCAGGCAAGCACCTCTCTTAATTCCATGATAGGTGCCTGCCTTCCTTTTGCTCTGATATTTCAAATAGCTATTCATCCTCCATGTCAGAGGACTACTTGGTAACTTTTGCCACATGGGGGAAGTATGACATCACAGTCACAATCAGATCCTCTGATGCTTCAAACAAGCCCAAAACTCTTGTTCTTTGTGTTTCTCCACCACACACCGCCCAAGATAGTTTTCCCTCAAGAAGTTCAAAAATTAAGTTCTCTTAGTTAGACTACCTCCTCTGCCCTGTTTATATTGCTAGAGTTGAAGTCCCCCATAATGATCACTTGCTTTGCATCTTCCAAGCTAATTATCCTAAACGTTTCCTACTCATCACCTAGTCTATGATATACCAGTAATGACATCCCAATTAACTTCTCCTATATAGTGCAAGATTGAAATCTTGCACCATATACTCTCAAAGCCATTAGTATCATTTTCATTCTGAGTCTATAACATGAACAATTATGAATAATTATCCTGCTGAAATATGCTGATGTACTAGGGTTGTTTGAAAAGTATGGTAAAAAAAAACACAATTTTTCGGAAAAAATCACCTTTATTTCTCAACATAGTCTCCAACATTTGATCCAGTGAGTTTCCAATTTTTTCATCCCATCTAAAAAAGTAGGATTTTTCAAATTGTGCAAAATTCATCATTTTTTTCATTTTCATCATACTCATTAACAGCCTTGATGACATCCTCATTCGAAGAAAATTTTTTCCCACTGAGCTGAATTTTTAAGTTTGGGAACAAGAAGTCACATGGGGCCAAGTCCTGAGAATAGGGTGGATTTGGAACCAATTCAAACCTCAATTTGTGCAATTTTGCCATTGCGATGGCCAATGTGTGAGATGGTGCATTGTCTTGATGAAAGAGCACTTTTTTTGTGCACCAATCTTGGCCGTTTTTTCTTTTGAACGGTCCAACAATGACGCATAATAGAATCCTGCTATTGTCTTACCCTTTTCGAAATAGTCTATCATGATAATTCCTTGGGAATCCCAAAAAACAGTGGCCATCACCTTCCCAGCTGACAAGGTCTTCGCTTTTTTCGGTGCTCTTTCACCGACATTGTCCACTATTTTGACTGTTGCTTGGACTCAGGTGTGTATAGTGGTGGATCCAAGTTTTGTCTACAGTCACGAAGCAATGCAAAAATTCCTACGAATTGTGATTAAACATTGCCGCATTGAAATGTCTTTTCGCATGCATTTTTGATTGGCAGTCAACAATCACAGCACCCATCATGTGCACAGAGCTTTTTCATGTGCAATTTTTCGTGCAGGATATTATACACCTGTTCGGTCGAGATGCCTTCAATCTCAGCAATCTCATGCACTTTCGCTCGGTAGTATTCCATAATGATACCATGGATTCTGTCAATCATTTCCTTCGTAGTGACCTCAGTTGGGCATCCGGAATGCAGTTCATCTCTTTGATGGACTTACAACCATGTTTAAACTCATTTATCCAAAAATAAATAGTCTTTAATGCTGGTGCAAAGTCCCCATGAACTGCATCTAACTCGGCTTTGATCTGCATGGCCATCCACTTCTTCAAATAAAAGGGTTTTATCACTGCACGAAACTCGTTTTTTTTCCATTTCCATGAAAAATGTGAACACGGCCATTTTAAATGTTTGCCAAATGAGAACTACGCATCACACATGGCTAAAATTTTGCCAGGGTTCATGAAAAAGATGATATGTGCCGACACTGGTATGAATGAATGAATTTAACCAAGTTTCACTAATACCAACAATTAGAGACAGTGAGTCAGTCAATACCACAAACTCATTCCCTTTATTCCTAATGCTCCTGGCATACAGAAAAACAGAAACAGCAATTATTGCTCTTCAAATACTCCACCTGGTTCTGCAATATAATGTACATCCTTTCAATTCTCAAGTCACCACCTCTACATGAGGTCATTCCTGCTATGTTCTACCCTTGCTATTCCAGATTCCCTGCCCTAACACACTAACTTATCCAGAAAACAAGTCTCTCCAAATATCTGCATCCTTCTGTGTTCAAATGTAATCCATTTCTTGCATAGTTCCATTATATCCTCAAATGTAATCCATGCATCCACATATTCCGGCCCGCTCTTCTTTCACATTCTTGCTATCATTTCATTCAGTATCGCTTCTCCTCTACTCTTTATTATCATAGCAGGGCAACACATTCTCTATCTTCTCTCTGACACATTTCTATTGCACTATCCTTATCATGTCCGTGCAGTTAGTCTAGTGCAGCGGTTGGCAACCTGCGGCTCCGGAGCTGCATACGGTTCTTTGAATGAATAATTGCAGCTCTTTTCGTTATTAAACAATCTATATTTGAATAATGCAAAATGAATGTTATTTATTAAATTAGAAACTAAAAAAAGAAACTAAGAAACTATTAGAAAATTAGAAACATCTGCAATAAATTAAGGACATTTTACATTAAGTCAAGGATATTTTACAATTGAAAATAGTACATGCGATGCTGAAAAATGTAATACTTTCACGTTTGAACCCTTTGAAATCATATGCGATAATCCTTCTTTACATTCGTCTTGGATTATCATGGATAATGCAAGAATTCATAAACCCACTTATTTGTCAAATATTTGTTTTAATTATTCATGCCAATTAAAATTACTTAAGTTATGTTTTATGTTGTTTTAATTTATTAAACCAAATATATCACACTAGGCTAAATGGATAAAAGCGTCAAGAAATACAACTATTGTTAGTTCTGTGGCCACTCAAGAAGTTGTTAAACGAGGAAAACCTTTTTATTCGTCATGTTTGAAAATGAAAATTACGACGTATTTGCCACATATTGAGAAACTATCCCAAGAAGTTCAACAGCAAAAGTCGCACTAAGAAGATATTTTAAATTAAAAAAATAGGTATGTTATTGGATTTTATACACGTTTTTGTAAGGAGGAGGAAATCTTTGTTTTATTATTTAATATTTAAAAATATCATATAATTTCATGTGACATGCCACCCCTGCATTTTCCAAGTATGATAACGTGTTACTGTAAAAAAAAACTGAATAAATAATTTAATTATAATATATTTCAATGTAGTTTCTAAATTTAAAGCAGTGATGAGCAATTAAATAGTAAATCAAATACTCGGTTCGATCCACATAAAGAATATTTTCTTTTTCTTTGATAAGAAAGTATTAATTTATTTTCCATTATTTAGGTATATTTTAATTTTTTAACCTGCACAAATAAATCCACATGTAAAAATCAACATTCATAAAATAGATTTTTAATTAAAATATACTATTCACTATTAAAATAAATCATGATGGCATGAAAGAGTTAACAAAAGATGAGCGAGTGGCGTTGTATGGCGACTCCATTATTAAAGGTGTGCTAGAGGATAAAATGCACAAGGTATGTTTTCCAGGCGGTAAAATGAGTAGAGTGATTGAGGCATTGAACATGAGGCGGGAACGAGCAAAAGAGTTAATTGTATTAATTGGAACAAATGATTTGAGAGAGAACAAAGAGCATGTCAAAATGAATGTCAGGAGACTGCTTGGAAAGATAAAGGAGAATAGTGTGACAGGAAGGGTGGTCAGTGTGTTGCCTAGGTATGATTGTGGTGAAATGAGGCGGAGAGCAAGGATTATGAATGATATTCTGGCTGAAATGTGTGAGGAGATGGGAGTACAGTTTGTTAATGTGTGGAATGAGTTTGAGGGACGAAGTGAGCTGTATGGGAGCGATGGACTGCATTTGAGTGGTTATGGTGTGAGTCGCTTGGAGAGACTGCTGCTGGAAGGTAGAGAAGTGAATAGAGAGAATGAATCAGATCAAGAGGGGAGTGATGTGGAAGAGCAGGAGAGTAAGACAGGAGAGATTGAAGGAGTGGAAATGAATGTGGAAGTGAGTGGTATGAGTATAGATAATGAGAGAATGGGTGTGCAAGAGGAGCAGGGAAACGGGGAGGCTCAGGGTGGACAGGGATACACAGCGTGAGAAAGGTGGATGCTCCAAGAGGAGGTGAGAGAATGTGTAGGCAGGAAAGTAATGGGATGATCAGGGATCAAAAGGAAACAGATGGAATTGCAAAGGGTTCTAAAATGAAGAAGCAGAAAGGGAAATGGCCCCAGTCCAGCATGGAGAGATCACATCGAGTGAGTGGTATCAGTGGAACTAGCTGTAGATCCAGAAATGAGTTGTTGTGTTTGTATACCAATGCTAGAAGTATAAGAAACAAGGCGGATGAAATGGTTGCACTAATTGCGTCTGTGCACCCAGAGATTGTCGGAATAAGTGAGACATGGTTAGATGAGGATGACATCCTGACAGGAATAGAGATGGAAAGGTATGATGTGTTTCGTGAGGATAGAAGGGGTAAAAAGGGAGGGGGAGTGCTATTGATGATAGAGAAAGAGTTATGTCCATACAAGGTAGAGATGCAAGGGGGAAATGGGGCCAGTGGTTTTGAGGCAGTATGGTGTGAGATAGAGGTGAATAGAATCAAATACTTGGTGGGATGTTGTTATAGACCTGGTAATGTGGATGGTGGTGATAGTGAAATGTATAGTCAAATAAGCCAAGCAAATAAGAAAAGGGTGATCATTATGGGTGATTTTAATTATGGCAATATAGACTGGAATGAAGAGATAGCAACTGGAAGTAAAGAAAATGAGTTTCTTGAGTTTTTGAGGGATAACTACCTCAGACAGTATGTAACAGAAGGCACAAGAGGATTAAGGGTCTTGGATTTGGTCATCTCATCGGAGGATGTAATTATCAATGAGGTATCAAATCATCCACCAATTGGTGAAAGTGACCATGAGGTGATTACTTGGGTGGTTGCCAGCAGTGCAAGGACCCCTGTGAAAAAAGGGTATATGTGGAACTACAAGGGGGGTGATTATGAAGAGCTCAGGAGACAGCTTGCAGGTGTAGCATGGAATGAGGAGTTAGCTGGAAAAGAGATCAATGCAGCTTGGGGGATTTTCAAAAAATATTTAGTGGATGCAATGTCTAAATGTATACCACGGGTGAGAAGGTTAAATAAGTTAGGTGTGAGATGGATGAATAAAGAGATTAAGCATGCAATACAGAGAAAAAGGGCATTGTGGAGGCAGCATAAGAGAAGTGGAAGTAACCAATTTCATGAGTTCTACAAAGACCAGGCAAGGAGAGTGACTTGGTTGGTGAGAGTAGCTAAAGAGAGGTATGAACAGCAGTTAGCTAATGAAGCTAAAAAGAATCCTAGGGAGTTCTTTCGATATGTAGCCAGCAAAAGAAAGAATGATTATGGAAGGATGACATTGATTGGAGGAAATGGTATAAAGACAGCTGTTGCAGAATGTATGGTGGAGATACTTAATGAGCAGTTCATAAAGATCTTTCAATCTTGTGAATGTGACTTCATGGAGAGATTAAGAGCAGTTGATGATGGGGAGGAGAGACTGACTGTAAGTGAGCAAGAGGTGTTTGGGGAGTTGAGTAAACTAGATGTAAATAAGGCTGTGGGACTTGATAATATATCACCGCGTATTCTGAAGGAATGTGCCAGAGAGTTGACACCTGCCTTGACATATTTTTTTAATACGAGTCTTGCACTTGGTCAAGTCCCTAAAGAGTGGAAGGAGGGCAAGATTGTGCCACTTCATAAAGGAGGTGATCGAACTCAAGCATCAAACTATAGGCCTATCTGTGTGTCGGGTGTTGTGGTTAAGTTGTTGGAGAAGCTTGTGAGAGCTAGAATCCAGAGTTGGGTTGACAACAATGGTATAATCTTTGATGGACAGCATGGATTTGCTAAAGGGAGGTCGTGTTTTAGTAATCTACTTACTTATTACAATAAAGTGACTGCTTCCTTGGACAGAGGAGAAGGATACACAGTAATATACTTGGATTTCGCAAAAGCTTTTGATAGAGTGCCTCATGATAAGTTGACAGTCAAACTAGAGCAGATGGGGTTGGATATTAGATTAGTGCATTGGATTGGAGACTGGCTATCTGATAGGTATCAACAAGTTGTGTATGGGGGTGCAATATCCAGGAAAAGGAAAGTCACTAGTGGAGTGCCTCAGGGATCTGTTTTAGGGCCATTACTATTTAACTTGTATATTAATGATATTGGCGAAGATTTGGATGGAGATATTCAGTTGTTTGCAGATGATGCAAAGTTGGGAAGAACCATAAAGAGTAGTGAAGATGTTGTGGCCTTGCAAGAAGACTTGAATAAATTGAGTGATTGGGCAAGCAAATGGGGGTGTGAGTTCAATGTTGCAAAATGTAAGGTTTTAAAATTTGGAAAACAAAGATGGGATGCAGAATTTATGCTTGGTAAGAAATATTGTTGGAAGTAGAGGAAATAAGAGATCTGGGAGTGATAGTGGATAAGGATCTAAAATTTAGGGGTCACATCGCCAAAATTGTGAAGACAACACAAAGACTTCTGGGAATGATGAGGAGGACACTGACGTGTAGAAGTAGGGAGATTCTTGTTCCATTGTATAAGGCTTTGATTAGGCCACACATGGACTATTGTGCCCAGATTTGGTCACCTGGTTTTCAGAAGGATGAGGAGATGTTGGAAAGGGTCCAAAGGCGACTGACTAAGGTAGTTTCTGACCTCTGGAATGTCGAGTATGAGGAAAGATTGAAAAGATGTAATTTGCAGAGACTAGTGGAGAGAAGGAAGAGGGGAGATATGATAGAGACCTACAAGTTGGTAAGGGGTTGCTATAGGATCAATGGTGGAGAAGTTCTACAGCGAATAGTGGGAGATCAGGGGAGAACCAGAGGTCATCCCTGGAAACTGTATAAAGAGGGTGTGAGTAGGGGAGTGAGAGGCAGGTTTTTTTCGTGCAGAGTTGTGAATGATTGGAATGCCTTGCCTGAGAGTGTGGTGTCTGCAAGGAGTTTGAATGTGTTTAAGACCCGGTATGATGAGATGTGTGCGAGATAAAAGGACCTCCTAGATGAGTCTTTGACTCCATGAGGTCTTGTTTAATAATAATAATAATACTAATTCTGCCGTACAAAACAAACACCGTGGACAGCACAAAAAAAAACCTGAGAGGGCCGCATGGAGCCTGCGAACCATTGGTTGCTCATCACTACATGCAGCTCCCTTAATTTTTTTTTAGCAGATATAATTTTAAAAATAGCTCTTCACTCCAAAAAGTTGCCAACCTCTAGGCAATCTCAGAATGAGCATGTGAGGATATAATCTTTACAACAGTGCTCATCCTCATATTGCCTACAGTACCAAACTTGAAAAACAAAAATAATTAAGATCATATCAGCTATTGGCTACTGAAAAGTAAAAAATATAACTTCAATAAAGAAAGGTCAACAACTTTTTTTAAAAGGGTTGTAGGCTAAAATGCATAAGTCAGAAAAAGAATTGAGTAGAATAAACTGTGGAGGAATATGTTAATATAAAGTAGAAAGATTAATTTAAAGGTTTAATAATTGGAGGACAAAAACAGGAATTTTCTAATTAACTGATATAATTAATTATTATTTTTATTAATATAATTAACGGCTATTTTAGCCTGTTTTTGTTTAGGAGTGTCCCTTATATTTAATACATTGGCTCACATAACTCAAAAGGGGTATATATATATTTTAGGGCATTATGGGTGAATATAGAAGGCAATTATGGCAGAATAAAAAATGTGGAAAAATTATGTACATACCTTGTTTTTGGTTTAAAGATGCCTTCTAAATCCAAGCTCTTGTTGAAAGGTTGTATGTAAACGGGGGAGAGAGGGAAAGAACATGGGGATGTGCTTGAGACATGGGAAATAAGTTTTTCCCACAAAGTTCCGACGATGGTCAGACGATGACCGAAACGGTCCACACCCCGTAAACCCTTGCCCCAGTTTCCACATAAGGATACCCTTCCCCTTCTTTTCCTCTCCCCCTTTCCCCACAACAAAATAATATATATATATATTTATATATATATCATTGATAGTAACCCGGGTTCCCAAACTTATTTCCCGTGTCTCAAGCACATCCCCATGTTCTTCCCCCCCCCCCCCCGGTTTACATACAACCTTTCAACAAGAGCTTGGATTTAGAAGGCATCTTTAAACCAAAAACAAGGTATGTACATAATTTTTCCACATTTTTTATTCTGCCATAATTGCCTTCTACACTCACCCATAATGCCCTAAAATATATATATACCCCTTTTGAGTTATGTTAGCCAATGTATTAAATATAAGGGACACTCCTAAACAAAAACAGGCTAAAATAGCCATTAATTATATTAATAGTGTTTAAGAGGAGTAGCATGGGAATTTCCCAGAAATTATACTTAATTATTTTTATTATTACTATTTATTATTATTTTTCTTTTTAAACCATAAGAGGTCACACTAAGCAAGTTAATTAGTTTTAGGCATGAAGTAGCTTGCAATTGTAGTGCTAGTTGCTTTATTGTGTGTGTGTGTGTGTATACAATCCTGAAGATGACCTCAATCTAAAGATTGAAACAGAAATTTAATGTTATTAAAGTTTATTTAATCTCAAATGGTAGATGAGTCCACAAAAATAATATAATGAGCACTGTTCACCATTCAATCACACTGACAGACAGGCTTCAGTGAAATGAAAGAGATATAGTTAATGGATTTTGGAAATGCCTAAAGGAAAAGATGGTTTCAGAAAAAATTGAGGCATTTGATGAACACTACGGGTCCAATACAAATTTCCACAAGATTTTCATGTCAAGATTTTCGGCCCAAATAGAGCATAATTTTTAATGACAAAAACAATTTCTTCATTACTATTTATTAAAATTATAGGTCCACTTTTGACACACTTCAATCCAGTAAAATGTGTTGATTTGTGACTGCTTAGAATGTCATTCAGAAATACCAATCACTGAATTAGAAACCTTTATGAAGCATATATGCAAAATACTTGGTCATGCTTCACCACGTTTTCCAGGCACCTATTTAAGAATGCTGCTGGTCAGTAATTGTTAATAGTGTTGATCAATGGGAAAAACAAAAGCTCTTTTGGAGTTCAATAAAGGGTTTATTGCATCTGCTCATCTGGCTGGAGCCACAATTTTGAAAACAGCAGAGTTGACCTGGTTTCTTAAAAGGTGAGATATCCCAGGTGTTTAATCAGCAAAAAAATAACCCATGTTGCTTGTCTGAGAGGCATAATTATTGTCCTAAGTCTGTCAGGAATGAGATCGGCATCATCTGAAAAATGAAAAAGGCTTGTATGGACAAACATGACTTCGTGCACGTGTGTGTGTGTGTGTGTGTGTGTGTGTGTGTGTGTGTGTGTGTGTGTGTGTGTGTGTGTGTGTGTGTGTGTGTGTAGCAATGGACCAAAGCATTTAATGGAGGCTGCTCTCAACCCATATCTCAATGAACTATGAGCAGGGAATTGAAGAGGATTGGTATTGGTAGTTGCATGCCTATATGGAGATCACTGATTTCTGTGAAGTTTCTAACTCAGTGGCCAGTATGTGTAGATACATAGTAAAGAAAGAAATAAGCATATTGTGTCGGATGAGAACTTAATAAAAATTTGGAATCTTTTATTAAAAGATGATCATATACATCCTTTCTTTTAGGGTTACATGGTGATCAGCATTCATTTTAAAAATTTTTATGGAATTTACAACCGTGTTAAAAAAAACTTTTTTTTAACACGGTTTTTATCACCATGTAACCCTAAAAGAAAGGATTACGATAATTCATGGAGATTCGACCCACAAGCGATGTAATCACTACGGTAAGCTGAAGATCCAAGTTTCAAATTTGATCAATCGACTGGCGTTTTTAAAAAGGTGTAGGGACAGCGATATCACTCCTAACTGCATCAGGCTAAAGAAAAAATTCACTTCAACAAAGGCACAAAGAATATACCACCGCATGGAGAAAGCATTACTGAGAGAGCAGATCCAAGCTACCAGAAAGAACCTAGCCGCTACACAAAACCAGTTACTAAAAGAAAAAATGGAGCTGTCTAGCTACTTAAACACAGATATCTGGATAATCCAAGAAAGGATTATGGACAACACAGCAAGCCACATCCAACAAACGAAGAAAGAAAACCTAATTTCCAAATTTCAAAGACTAAAAGAACGACAAAACCAGCCGCCATATTCAAAGTTTGCCACAGTGAACAACAACAACCAACCAGAAGCAAGGAACAACAGGAGCCACCAATCACCCACAGGTATCAATAACATAATTAACCTATCTAACCACGCTCTAAACAAAGACGAAATCTCTATACTTAACAAAGGTTTAAATTTTGCTATAGCACCGAAAACGATAGACAAACTTGAAGTTATTTGTAATATGGAAAGAGGCCTAAGATTCATACCTAATAACATAGCAGACAAAATACGTATAGAAACTGCGAACATTTTTAACCATAACAAAACAATAACAAGCAACATAACTAAACATGAATTAACAGCGATAAAATCACTTAAAACAAATCCGAACATAGTAATAACCAGAGTCGATAAAGGAAATGCCACTGTCATTTTGAACCGTACCACTTATATAGAAAAAATGAATCTGCTGGTCTCTGACAATAACACATACAAATTAGTTAACTACAACCCAACTAACAGAACAAAAAATAAAACAGAGAAACTACTTAAATCAATTACCACATAGCCCGAAGATACAGCCAAAAAACTGTTCCCTCATTATGTGCGCTCCCCTAGAATTTACGGGCTACCAAAAATTCACAAAGAAAACACCCCACTAAGACCTATTGTTGAAGGAATTGATAGCCCGACGTATCACTTAGCCAAAAAATTAGCGGCAACACTCAAGGAGTTGGTAGGTCATTCCCCTTCCTATATTAAAAACACACAACACTTCATAAACATCATCAAAGACGTTACATTAGAAAAAGATGATTTATTAGTCAGTTTTGACGTCTCTGCCCTCTTTACGAATGTCCCAATCAATGACATAATCCTTCTTCTACAGAACAAATTCCCTCCAGATATCACGGTGCTTTTTGCACATGTATTACGGTCAGGTTATTTTGTATGGCAAAACGCCTTCTATTTACAAAAAGAAGGCACAGCCATGGACTCGCCATTATCCCCCCCCCCCCTATTGCTAACTTTTATATGGAACATTTTGAGCAACTTGCCCTACATTCCTCCCCTCTAAAACCCAAAGTCTGTCTTAGATACTTTGACGATGTTTTCACGATCTGGTCCCATGTCCGCTAAACATTAGACACATTCCTTAGCCACCTAAACAAACAACACAAACGCATACAGTTCAAAATTGAAATTGAAAAACACAACACACTTCTGTTTCTAGATACACTTGTCACACGTCTTCCCTCGGGCAATCTTTCCTTCACTGTTTACCGAAAACTGACACATACGGGACAATATATACACATAAACTCCTACCACCACCCAACACAAAAAGCACGCTAAAAAACAGAGCTCAGACAATTTGTTCCAGTGAACAGGCACTGAAAGACGAATTTAAAATTATCAGATAACTTACAAAAAAAACAGATACAGCCAAAACACTATAAACAAAATTCTCTACAAAACCACAATAAAAAACAAAGACAAACCAGACTACAGTAAAACTATAACCATTCCCTACATTAAAGGAATATCAGACAAAATAAACAGAGTACTACAAAAGTACAACCTCAAAGCCACCTTTAAACCTCCTGCAAAATTAAAAAGCTTACTCAACTCATCCAAAGACCCACTCCCTCCACTAGCTCACCCTGGAGTATACCGGATTTATTGTATTTGCAACATACCATATATAGGAGAAACAGGATGCACTATTCCTATTAGACAAAAAGAACATAAACGACACATTAAATATAATAACTATGGTGAAGCTGGCCTTTCTGATCATGCCCTGAATACCTTACACAGAATTGACTGGAAAACCACCAGCTGTCTACATCACACTAGAACATGGTATGAACGGAAATTCAAGGAAGCCTGTGAGATTATCAGCAACCACCCCAATCTGAACAACAATGATGGTTTAAAAATCCCAAACATATGGAAGGTATATATATTCGACCTTCCTCACCAAGAACAACTATAAACAGGACTGTAGAAAATCCAGTATTGTAAATCAAAAATAAGAATTGTAATACTAAAAATAGGACACCAATTGTTTCTGAAAGAAAACCATCTAAAAGAATGTTTATTCCTGTCATTGTAAAAATAGAATTTAGCTTGATGTAAAAATTTATTTTTTATTTTATTTTATTTTTTATTATTTTTTTATTTAATTTTTTTTTTCCCACTAGAATAACATGTGATCAAATCATTATTTCTCTAGCTTACAGTTAATGATGTAACTCAGCTTGTCCTGTATATTTATGTACGCTCCAGATGATGATCTTGATGTGAAGATCGAAACGTCGGGATAATAAAAAAAGTTTTTTTTAACACGGTTGTAAATTCCATAAAAATGTTTAAAATGAATGATCATATACATTTTACTTATTTTTTTAAAAAATACTTGTACAATAAGTTTGTGTATAATAAATTGTGCATGATATACATACTTAATTTGTTTTTCTTATTCCAAATAAACATTAGCTCACTATTACTATTATTATCTAACCTCCATGGAGTCAAAGGACTCATCACAAGAGGTTCATATATTCTCATGCAAAAAGATCATCAAAATTTAAATCTATTCACAGTTTCTGCACTAACCACACTCTCGTGCAATGTATTCTGCTCACCAATCACTCTGCATGCAAAGAATCTGCTTCTCATTCTCCTGCAACACCCTTCCCATACAGCCCCACAGGGATGACATCCCATTCTACCCATGATAACAACCCCTCACCAATATATCTCAATCATATCCCAGTAACAATATCAGTAAACATTTTTTTTAGTTTTCCCTTCATATCCTTTTAATTTAAAATTTTTCTAGCTAGCACAGTATGAGTAATAACACCTATTTTTCTATCTCTGTGAGCAAGAGGGTAAGGAGTGGGTTCTTTGCATGGAGGGTGGCTGAACCATGGAATGCACTGCCTGATGGAGTGGTGAGAGCAAGAACGGTCAATGAGTTCAAGGAGTGGTATGATAGACTTTGTGTTTCTTAGGGGGGGACCTTCCCTCGATAAGTCTTGATAAGGAAGGACCTCCCACGATGAGTCTTTTGATTCCATGGAGGCCTGAATAATAATAATAATAATAATAATAATAATAATAATAATTATCATTTCACATACTAAATCCCAAATGTTAATTTTAAAGAGACATAAACAACAAGGGGAGTCATTAAAAACAACATTTATACATGCAAAGGCTGATGATTCATCAAAATATCATAATTATTAACTTACTTACTCCACTTTCCTTAGCTGCTTCTACTACTTTTTCAAGAACATCAGAAGGAATAAATGGGCGTACTCCATCATGAATTATAACAACATCGGGAATGCAATTTTCTATAAGAGATTGAAATCCAAATAAAGGAAATCTGAAATCAGCACATTTATTTATTTAGATATATACAAAGAAGGAAACTGTTTGCTAAACTGAAAAGAGACTCCAGGGATTAAATTATCAAATAGTATTCATGTATATACCCAGAAACAGATATTCTGATGACATAGCTGAACTAAAATTTGTCAAGACTTTTCAGTTTTGTTTTAAACTGCACATCTTTTTTTTTTTTCATGATACTTATTATCATTATTATTATTATATTAACATCTACATGGAGTCTGAAAACTCATTACTGGAGATCCATATTAACCATTATTCGCACAATATCAATCATGTCTCTCCTTAATCTCATTGAATGACAAAGCACTCGCTGCCCCTTGGACAACCAATTCAATTCATTCACCTCTTGCCAAATAAAAAATCTGGTCCTCATGGCCAGGTGTGGTCCCATGTTTACTCAATTCATGTCATGTGCTGAAAAATGTCTTCTGCATTAGTACTATAAAATCCTTTTAGCAACTTATATGTTTCTCTCTTATTTCCAATAACCAAATTTTGTAAATTACAAACCTTCAATCTATCTTCAAAAGGAGTAATACTCCACAGACCTATCACCTTGGTCACCGACCTCTGGATTTACTCCATCACTTCTCCATCAACCAAATTTATACACAGTAATCAAAATATGGCCTTTCAAAGTTTGCTTCTGTTCTTCTCCACAAGTAGATATAGAGAGGGATAATAATCTCTCTACCTCTACTTATCAATCTAATTCTTCAACATTCAGGCGATCCTTTGAGCTATTTTGCCTACTTTTGCAATATGTCCTATAAACTTCAACTCCCTATTCACTATCACCATCAAATCCATAGCCTCATCAATTTTCTGCAGTTCACTTTCATCAATATAATATGCAGCTCAATACCTTCCACCCAAAGTATAACCTTAAGTCTTACAACTATTATCCATGCCCACACTGTCAATTTATTTAAATCTCTATACTACTTTCATTAATTACTGCTCTTCTATTATTGCATTATCAACAAACAAAGGAATATCTCTCTAAAATCACTCCTTATATCATTAACATATAAATTAAATCACAGTAGCCCAAGTAGAGCCCACTGGTACACCAATAGTTACCTGCAGTCTCCTAAATTGTAATCTGTGATATATTAATTTTTGATGTCTGCGCATTAGCTACACTCTTATCCATGTCATCAGCTATATCCATCCCAATTTACTCCAATTTAAATAACACAGTTCCATACAGTATCCTATACAATATCTTTACAAGTTCAGCAGTATCATGGTATAGTCATATTCCTTATCCAACTCAAATGTCACTTTATTATAGAAAGTAAATTGTTAATGCAAGACCTCTACCATTCAGAAATCCATGCTACTCCCATACAATATTCCACTCCATATTCCATTTTATTCCATTCCATATTCATAATCCATTCACCCATTCCTGAATGTGGTCTTAACCAACTTTCCCAATACCATAACTACTATCTTGAGATACTGACCAGTTTGTAATTTTCCACCTCTGTTTTGAAGCCTCTTTTATTGTAGCAAAATCATTTTACCTTTTTTCCCACTCCTTTAGAACCTTGCCCAAGCTGTGACTTAAATTAAACAGCCTGGTAAGAGGTGAAGTTCCAAAAATTTCTATTCTCACTTCAGAGTCCCTATCATCTGTCACTGCCATATCACCACCAGGGTGATATACCCTGGTGATATATAAAGTAAGCACTCAATAATTCTATTACCTTCCTACCAGCATTCATTAACATTATCCTTCAATAAGCATATTCCTCCTTTTATTCTTCACAAAAGAAGGGGCAAAAGAGCTTGTTATAATTTTGTTTGACCTATTCAGCTAATTAATACTCAATCTGATTTTGGCCTCCATACTAGTCAGTATTCTTGCCTGTGCTAAAAATTGCTCATGAGCCTGCGAATTCTGTCTCTTTCTTCAATGTCTTCTCCACAACATTTTATCTTTTTTTTTTTCGGCTCCTGCTTTAATGATGCTACTCATCCATTTAACTCCCTCATGACCTTATTTCCTAACCTCTTGACCAATTCTGATGTCCTGTACAAATATCCATCCCTTGAAATGCTATATGCCATGGCACTGCTCTAAGCTGTCTAATGAATTTGTCATAATCACTAAATTTGTAGTTTCAACACGTACATCTCCTTAACTGAAATTTGCATACATACATTTAGCAACCTCTCTGACCAATACTGTAAAATCATTTTCTTCCATGAAAAGCAAAGTGGCTATCTTAATTATACAAATTCTCTAAAGTTATCATTAGATCCACCACTTTCCCCAATGTGTCACTTTCTTGTTCCAGTGTAAATTCCTGCAGATGAAATCCCTCATAATAATTACTTCCTGCAATCACTGATTGCAGGATGAGTATTTATGGAATTCACATCTACATTCTTTACAAAATTTTGAGCTTTTCATCAGTAAAGTTTACCATTGTGTTAGCTTGCTTATTACATAATCCAGATTTCTGTCACTCACTTTCAAAACATTTTGCTCTTGTCGTCCACAAGCATTTCACCATTGAAAAGAAATATATCTCACAAATTCCCTTATGTTAAATTCCCTAAACAGTATATATTGGCCACCAATTTTCCGATGTACAATACAGATAATTATATAATACAGAAAAATATCATTAATTATTTCAGAGAAATTATTTATATCTTTCTGCAGCATGTTGATGGCAACCTCTAAGCAAATTGTTTTCTCCTAAATTGTGTGAAGTGATATAATTTAATTTTGCAATATAAAATTAAATGACTGGTCAAGCTCTAGGCTTTTCATCATACAAAAAGCATAATTGCTTTGAAAATAAATTATGTTATTCTGAGAACTGCAACACTGATGTCCATTGAACTCATGATTATAACAATTCAATGCTTCATAACAAGTGCATTGTGCTGGTATCCAATAACCATCCAATGGAGCATGGATCAAATATATCAAAAATATACATTTCATATCCATATAATTTTTACCATAATATCCAAAGGTTATACTGACTTCAATGAACACTTCGCATCCATGTAATTATGGACATATATACGAGGTGGTATCAAAAAGTTTTCGAGACTAGGTTTGTAACACATCAACAGATGGCAGCACAAGGCTGCAAGCACAGTCACAGGGAGCACCTACCTTCATAAGTCAGTGTGCCAAAAGACATCATCCTGTGTACATCGGGAGCTGTGCAACTGATGCTATTCTGACCACCTGCATTACCACATCTGCGATTTCATCATGGACAGCAAGTTAGAACAAAGAGCAAACATGAAATTCTGCATGAAACTGGGCAAATCTGCCACAGAGACGTTTGATATGATTCAGCAAGTTTATGGCAATGCTGCAATGAGTCGTTTGAGGTGTTTTGAGTGGCACGCGTGCTTCAAGAGTGAAAGAACATCACTGGAAGATGATGAGAGATCAGGAAGACCTTCAACGAGCTCAACCCCAAAAATGTCAAAACCATTCGGCAACTTGTGCATGAGGATCGTCGGAGAACACTCCACAACACTGCTGCCATTGTCGGTGTGTCATACGGAACAGTCCAGGCAATCCTCACATCTGATTTGAATATGCAGCAAGTTGCTGCCAAGTTCGGCCCCGGGTTGCTAACCCAGGAGCAGAAGGAACACCATGTCGAAGTCTGCCAAGAACTCTGTCAGCATGCCGTGGATGACCCATCCTTCATGTCAAGGATCATTACCAGTGACGAAACTTGGGTGTACGGGTACGACCCTGAGACGAAGCAACAGTCTTCACAGTGGAAGAACCCATCATCTCCACAATCGAAAAAGGCGAGGCAGGTCTGCAGCTTGACCTGCATGCATAGAGAATTCGTCCTCAGGGGCCAGATCGTCAATAGCGAGTTCTACTGCCAGGTTTTAAGGCATCTGAGGGAGGACATTCAGCGAAAGCGACCAGATCTGTGGTGTGCAAAAAACTGGATGCTCCACGACGACAATGCACCCTGTCACCGAGCTCTCCTCACACGAGTTTCTTACCAGAAACAACACAATCTCACTTCCGCACCCACCCTACTCACCAGATTTGGCTCCTGCAGACTTCGCCCTCTTCCTGAAGATGAAGATCCAGCTTAAAGGTCACCGTTTTGACACCATTGTGGAGATCCAGCGCGAATCGCAGAAGGTGCTTGACATGCTTCGAAAAGAAGACTTCCAGGACACATTCCAGAAGTGGCAAGAATACTGGGAGCGCTGTATTGATATGCAAGGGGACTAATTTGAAGGTGATAGTGTGTAAACATAAATAAATAAAGTAATTTCTCATAAACAGAGCTAGTCTCGAAACTTTTTGATACCACCTCGCATATACACACACACACACACACACACAAGTCCAGGCTAGTACAGTGAATAACCAGATGACTGAATTGCTGCATACAATCAGAATCATAACAATCAGAGCATAAATACATGACCACCTGGATGGGCTAGTACTTGGCTTCCTCACAAAATCCTGATGTTTGAAAGAATACAAGTTGACCAGAATCAAAATTATGTTGAAATCCATCATTTTAGGTGTATTTTGCAATAGTGTGTAAGCACACATTAGTTTCATTTTATTTATCCATCCTATTTGTAAACATATAACATCAACTTTGATTGCATAGAATTTAGTGAAATCTGTTATTCAGAATCCTTATTAAAATTTGATAAGGATATCAAGCTGCCGATTTAAAACCGCTTTAAGTCTCTCAAAATTAAGTAAAACAATTTGAAATTATGTTATAGGATGTTTTGTAATACCAAGATATTTTTGATAAAAAACTGGGATTTTTTATTATGTCATTAAATTTTACAATAGATATTAAATTAACCAACTATTTTCTTTGACTGGTAGCTTTTTCAGGGTAAGTAGATATAAAGATCAATGTACTTTATCCAAAGTTAAACTGTTAAAAAAATGAGGCACAAGTTCTAAGTAGGGCATGTATTCTGAGGCACATTTTTTCTTTTTTATATGTGGCTCCCACTAACTCAGTGTTTCTCAACGTAGTTAGTGGGAGCCCCCACTAACTGTGGGGGCTCCCACTAAATGCACATTTCTAATTGCCCACCCCACAGGGGGGGCAATTAGAAATGTGCATGTACATATTTATATTATACTTTTTCAGAACTTGGCTGACTATTATGCTAGAGGATAGGGGGGCATCAGAATCTTTGAGACGTTGAGGTGGGGCATGATCCATAAAAGATTGAGAAACACTGCTAACTAAAGGTTTATTTGTAAACCTACAGTACACTGGTACCATGGGCAGGCTAAGGATTTTAAGGATAAAGAACCTGCAGCTTTGTTGGAGACTGGGTATGCTAACAACTTGGCAATTAAATGTTGAAGGAACTACATGAATGAATTACTTTAATGAATGCCTTGATATGTTAGGATGAAAAATTATCTTCTAAATAGAGCACTGTTGCTGTATCTTATTCCATATTGATTTGTGGAAGAGACATGAGGTTCTTTTCTTTTCTTTTCTTGAAATTTCTATGATAGGACCTATGTATAAAAGAACAAAATATCAGATCATCAAAAGAGATCTGATATTTTGTTCTCTTAGTAATGCAAATGCAACTTCTTATTTTATGGTGTTTTTATTTTTAATGTTGCTCCCACCCACAAAAGGTTGTTTGCGATTCTAATGTACATTTGGTACCGTGGGTGACATATAGATTTTTTTTCCTGACTGTGTAAAAAAAAAAAAAATATATATATATATATATATATATACACACACACATACATACATCAACATGAGCGATACCATCAGGATCAGATGATTTTGTGTCCAAGCTATTCAAGGAGTTTTCTGAATTCTTTCTGATGAAAGTCTAGAGGAAGCATGCAGTGAGCTATTCTTGGTAATGGAGGAAGTAAGTTATTGTAGTTATCTATACAGGAGCTGGAGGAGAAGAATGAATTCAGAAAGTTGGCCTTATCTTTGGATAATGCTGTATCTCTCTCACTCAGGATGAGTGAGAGATGAGAACATGAAGTGAGAAGCTGCACTCAACAGCCCTAGCAATGATGGACCAAAAGGTGCAACTACCATTTAAGCAGAGGTGATTTTTTTTTTTAATTTGGCCATTTAAAAATCAGATTTAGATTTTCTGACAAGTTTTTTTTTTCCAGCTGTCATAAGTTGCAGCATAGACTAAGAGTAAAAAAAGTTTTGGACTTGAGCCACTTGTAATATACTGAATTTTTTTTTTCTTGGACTGCCTTGTTACACTTATTGGAGAACCAGGGAATGAATAGCTGTCAGAGGTTTTGTGCAGAATGGAGAGAAGACAATAAACAAGAAGAAACAACAGGAATAATTCTTGTGGTTTGTTCAGAGTGAAAGTTTAGATTAGAAGAATAAAAATCAGTAATCAAACTAGGTAGGGATATCATCCAATTTGGCACTATTGAAATGCCAAATGACAGGAGACTGAGCATGGCTGGGCGAAAGGAGATCCTACAGTAAAGGAAATTTAGACAACGTTATGGGATCTGAGTTACCAAGAAGAGATCTGACAAACAGCGTATCTAGAAGGAGACTTGATCAAGGAAAAGTCAAGGGTAATGGAATGGTGAGAATTATCTGGTAATGTAGATGATTTATGTTATTTCATTGCTAATAGTATGTTACAAATAACAATAAATAAATAAACTGTCTATATGACATAGGCCAAAAACAGCTATAGATTCAATTACTATGATAATGAATGGAATCATTATATAAGAATTCCATTTCAATGCTTGTCAATTAAGTTAGTCCAACTGATTAATTCAACTGAAAACAACAGTTACTTTTTCTAACAATTATAAGATAAGTTTATCATGTATGTATATCATTTGCTTAGTTAGAATGGTACTTTATAAGATGCTATATCTTATAAATTAGTACTAGTATTAGTACTTTAACTAAGGGTAAGCAATTTAACTAAAGAGAAGTATAACTAAGCATGAGGTGTCAATACTAAATATTTATTAACTGTATATATTTCTTGATTTAGTTTAGACTCAAGTGTAAAACATATATATATTCTAAATATTCTAAAATATGTTTAGAATTTTCTTGGAACACTTCCATACTTGTTTCTGTTTTCATAGTTTAGGGAAAAAATCCAATATCTTTGTTGTTTTACTAAAACAACAATATCATTAAAATAAATCAATAAATACAGTATAAAATTTACAGGAGAAAAAAAAACTTTTGAAATCTAGAAAATTAACTAAAATATATTTATAATGTTTATAATTCTAAATATTTTGTTATGTAAATATAAAAATATTATTCTACTTTTGAGAGAAACTTGTGACATAAAATTAAGAATTATCAACATGTTAGCATAAGAAAGTATATTTAATATATTGCCAGATATTTCAGTTTGAAAATAACAAACTATCATCAGTGGCTTGACAGGAAACAGTTTTTACAAGGTAGAATACAAACAATTAATCATTTGTATGATCAATTGTTTATATTCTACTTCACATCAATTGGCTTAGTATCCCATAATGTAAAGCACATATCCTAACAAATATGTATAATACTATGCATTGCCTTAGTATCCCATAATGTAAAGAACATATCCTTACAGATATGTATAATGCTATGCATTGAGCTTTGCATTATGAGATACTAAGGCAATTGATGTGAAGTTGTTAGCCTCTATATATGAGTTGCCCTGTCATGAAATTACTCCATGCACAAATTTTGTTTGCTTACACTTGGATTATGGATGAAACCAATCTTTAATTGGTTTCATCCATAACCAAGTGGAAAAACTTTCAACATCTGGATGAGAATGTTCAAGAGCGGAAGGTAATTGTTGTTTTCTATATGAAGAGTCAATTTAATCCTTAGATGAAGTGATTAATTTTGTGAAAAAAAAAAAAATCGGTTCATGGGCCACCATGTACTTACCACCTGCTCCCCAAGCCCTTCTGTATGGCTTCAGAGAATAGTTACAGACTGGGACAATGTCATTAGAGCCATACTGAAGCCATACAGAAAGGCTGGGGGATAAGTACATGGTGGCCCATAAGTCAGGGAACATTTCATAGAAAGAGCTGTCACTGTGAAGCTGAAATTGAAAGACATCAGGTAATGTGGTTTTTATAACTAATAAAAAAAAAATCTGGTGATGATTCTGATTATCAGAATCATGGAAGTATATATAATATTGATGTTCTTCCAGGATGAATCAATCCACCTAGACCTTGGTCTTCCTCTGGGTCTTTTTCCTGTCAAAAATTTATGCAGTTGCTTCACAAAGACAGACCCTTTATATGGCACATTCCATGACTTATGCCGTTCAAAATGTTCCATGTGGCTAAGGTGGGAGAGATAGGCAAATCCATTACAATTCCTCCAATTTGTTTGTATAATTTATTTTGGCAGAAAAGTACCATGTGTAGAAAGCAAAATCAAACAATTTTACAACACCTGGAGGGAAATCATTATCATCATCATCAATTACCTGATATGTACCCTCAAAGGATGTTCAGGCTACTATGACAATACTGTCAGCACTCCAATATTGTCACATCTAGCATTTCATTCTTCTAAGGCATTTCTGACTGAATCAATCCACCTAGACCTTGGTTTTCCTCTTGGTCTTTTTCCTGTTATCTTTCATTGTAAAACTCTTTGCTGTAATTATTCTTATTCTATGACACTTACTCCAGTTTCACTCTCTCTCCACAAATCTTTCACTCCAAAAAAGCAAATACATCTTGTACATTTTTTTATGTAGCTTCCACCCACTAAAGGCTTTTGCAATCTGTAGCACATTCATACTATGGGTGGGTTACATTTTCTTTTTCCTATTTTTATTAATTTTTATATTTTTTTTGTATTTTTATTTATTTTTTTACAGTCCAGAAACCCAGCTATAGAGACAAAGCAGGAAACTTCTTCAAGCCAGCCACTTCAGGCCTCCAATAAGAAGAGTGGTGGTCTGACACCAGGCAATGAAACTCGTCTCCCACCTAAAGACATTCACAAACATCCATGCTCATGATGGATTCAAATCCACAGCCTGCAGAATACACTAAACACTCAGCCAACATAACCGACTATGAACATAGCTGACAACATGCTGCAGCAAACAAAATCACGCATACTAAAACTGCATGAATACCTGTATTTAGACACTGTGTGAGAGGCCCTCCCTCAATAAGCTCCCTGGAGGATCATGCATAATAATAATAATAATAATAAACAAATATTTCACTAACCTCAGTCATATTATTTCATTTATGCTAAGATAAAGGGCATAAAGAACAAATAACATTCCAAAAATCACCAAATAGTTATCATATTTGAGGAGACCTAGAATATTAAAAAATGGAGCTCCAGAAATTATATGTCAATCTGTGTATCAGGTGTTGTGGTTAATGTGTTGGAAAGACTTGTGAGAATCAGAATCCAGAATTGGGTTGAAAACAATGGTATTTATTATCATTGATGGACAGCACAGATTTGCTAAAGGAAGGTCATGTTTTCATAATCTACTTACTTATTACAATAAGGTGACAGCAGCATTGGATGTGAGAGATGGATACACAGCAGTATACTTAGACTTTGCAAAGGCTTTTGATAGATTACTGCATGATAAAGTGATAGTCAAACTAGAGCAGATGGGGTTGGATATTAGACTAGTTCTTTGGATTGGAGAGTGGCTTTCTCATAGGTATCAACAAGTTGCGTATGTGGAGCAATATTCCAGAAAAGGAAAGTCACTAGTTGGTTTGTCTCAGGAGTCTGTTTTAGGGTCATTGCTGTTTAATCTGTATGTTGACAATATTGGGAAGATTTAAATGGGGATAATCAGCTGTTTGCAGATGATGCAAAGTTGGGACAAACTATGAGGAATAGAGCAGATGTTGTGGTCTTACAAGAAGAATTGAACAGACTGAGTGAATGGGCACGGAAGTGAGGATACAAGTGCAATGCTACAAAATGTAAGGTTTTAAAATTTGGAAACCAAAGATGGGATGTAGAATTCACCCTTGATGGGGATATATTGTTGGAGGTGGAGGAAGTAGATTTTGGGGGTGATGGTGGATAATGATTTGAAATTTAGAGAACATATTGCCAAAACTGTGAGGACAACACAACAAATTCTGGGAATGATGTAGAGGACACTGACTTGTAGAAGTAAGAAGGTTCTGGTTCCATTGCATTAGGCTCTAATTAGGCTACATATGGACTACAGCACAGATTTGGTCCCTTGGTTTGCAAAAGGATAAAGAGATATTGGAGAGGGTCAAGAGCTGATTGACCAAAATAGTTTCTGATCTCTGAGATGTTGAATATGAAGAAAGGTTGAGATGATGCAATTTGCAGAGTATAGTGGATGGGAAGAAGAGGAGTGATATGAGAGAGATGTACAAGTTAGTAATGGGTTGTTATAGGATTAATGGGGGGGATTGAGACAGCCTTCCCCCCACCAGTAGTGTTACCTTGTGGTACACTGTTGGTGCTTCAGACAAAAGAAGCCCTAGAGATGAATCACAGGCAACATGAAGCTAATGTCTCAAACAAGGTGTCCAAAGGTTTCCAAGCCTCCTGGACTACTTACAATTATGATGAATACAAAACATAAAAAGCTCAATCTTTGCCCTGGAATAACAAGGATCGCGTTGCTTGTTTAGGTGGAGGGCAAGCTTCAAAAAATATGTTACAGTTCCCTAATCAACACTACCTCAAGATATGTTCCCTAAACATAGAAGGGATTTCTAAATCCAAAGCCGAAGTCATTGGCAAAATAGCCAAAGATAAAGAAATTGACGTCTTGACTCTCCAGGAAAACCATGTGCCTGACACAGCCCTCAATAGGCTAAAGATCCCAGGACTCATTCTCGTGTCTTTATAACTGCCACCTCAAGCATGGCCTAGCAACTTATATCTGGCCTGGTCTCAAGGATATAACCCAAAGTGTTCCTGATGCAGAATACTCCATAGGTATTAAAGTTCAAAATATCACCATCTACAATGTCTACAAACCTCCATCGCAATCCTGGCCTGATCAGATGGACCAACCTCCTCCTCACCCTGCTATCTATGATGGTGACTTCAATTCCCATCACACCATGTGGGGCTATTCTTCTAACAACCAGGATGGTAATAATTGAGCTAACTGGATGGATACATATAACTTATGTAACCATCCATTTTGAGAAAAAATTTAAAGAGTCATGTGAAATGCTCAAACACATCCCAAGTCTCAACAAAAATGATGGCCTAACCATCTCAAGAATGTGGAGGACCCATCTACAACCTGTATAACAACCAAAACGAGCCATAGAAAAATCCCACTACAAGAAGACAACCTGGTGAAGTGTTTGTAACATTCAACAGCAACTGAAAGAAATCATATTATAACAATCAGAACTATCCAGAAGAATATTAATACATGAGGACTTTAGCAGTTTATTGTAGTTGTATTTATTTATTTATTTATTATTATTATGTTTTTTGTTTTTTTTTAATCACTAGAGGTCAGGCTAGGGAAAAGGATTAATTAACTACATAGATTTAGTTTATTCAGGGCATGAGCATGTAGCTTGGTTCCTTATACACTTGTATTCTTCCGATGATGACCTTGATACGGGGGTCGAAATGTCAAGTTTTATTTTATTAGTAATTAATAAAATAATCTGTTCAAAATGTGTTTTTGTGTTCCTAAATTTACAAATATGAGTGCTGATCACTATGTAACCTTAAAAGAAAGAAACATATAACTTATATTTGAATTATGATGCCAAGCAGGATGGCACTCTTTACTCAGACAGATAGAACAGAACTAACACCCCAGATCTGTGCATAGTCATTAAAGACTCAGAAGACCACCCGCTTCCATCAACCAGAACCATCCTTAACAGATTCCCTAATAGTCAACATTGTCCTACATTAATAGAGATAGGAACATCAATCCCAGTCATCAGCGGAACACCAATCGTTAGATGGAATCTCCACAGGTCCAACTGGACTGCATTTCAGAAACAATTAAGCAAACCATTACAGCAATTCTACCCACTCCTAATTGCTATCCTAGATTTGTTAAACTACTCAAATCTGCAGCAAAAGCCTCTATCCCTAAAGGCTACAGAAAACAATATATCCCATGTTGGAGTAGAGAAAGTGAGGAACTCCTAGCCAAATATGAGGAAACTGAAGATCCAACTATTGCTAAGGAGCTCATATCAACCCTGGATAAAAACAGAAAGGAAAGATGGATCTCAACTATCAATTAACTCAATTTCGTCACATCAAGTCAGAGAAGCTGGTCACTTCTGAGAAAATTAGGTGGAGCAGAGCCAACGACACACAAAACAACAGAGATAACTCCTGATCAAATGGCTAACCATTTATTGAAAACCTCCAAGATTCATTCCAGCTCTACCAGGAAAATTGCTGTACAAGCTTCCATCAGACAAATCCTGAAGATGGAACCCGAGCTTCCTGAGCTCGTACACCCAGCATCTCGGGAAGAGGTACAAATAGCCTTAAAACTTACCAAGAATGGCAAAGCTGCAGGAGTGGATGGTATACTCCCTGAGTTCCTAAAACATCTTGATCAACATGGCCAAACATGGCTGGCTGTCCTTTTCTCAGAAATCATCATGACTGGTAAATTACCAAAGCTGTAGCGGGAAGCCAAAATAATTGCCATGCCTAAACCAGGGAAAGATCCAAATGATGTGAAAACCTACGACCTATCTCCTTGCTTTGCAACACCTTTAAGCTCTTTGAAAGAATTCTCCTTAAAAGAATTTCACCACTCATCAAAAGAGCACTCCTGACTGAACAAGCTGGCTTCAGGCCAGGAAGAAGTTGGTATGACCAGGTCCTGGCCCTGACAACTCAAATTGAAGCAGGCTTCCAGAAGAAACTTAAATCTGGAGCCACTTTCATTGACCTAACATCTGCTTATGACACTGTCTTGATCAGGGGTTTCCTCCTAAAACTAGAAAATATTATAAAGTGTAAAAAAACTTTACAACTTTTTGAATCTATTCTCTCCAATAGAAAGATCCGGGTCCATATTGGTGGAAAAAAGAGCAGGCCCAGATTCCTTTACAACGGTCTTCCTCAGAGCTCTGTGTTATCCCCTATATTTTTTAACATGCTTGATCTACGTGTATGATCTACCTCATACCAGATCAAGCAAGTATATGTACGCTGATGACCTAGCAATCTTACATCAATCTACCTCCTTTACCAACCTAGAATCAATCTTGAATACAGACCTGAACACCCTGGAAGAGTACTTCAAGCAGTGGTACTTGAAGCCAAATCCAACGAAAACAGTGTCCTCGGTATTTCACCTGTACAATGCAGAGGCGAACGAATCGACAATTCAACCTTTCTTTCTGTGGAAAAATGGTAGAACACGAGCCTCACCCAAAATACCTTGGAGTGAGCCTGGACAGAAGCCTAACCTATAAAAGGCACATTATCAACCTCTCCAATAAAATTAAAACCAGAAATAATATCATTTCAAGGCTTGCTGGAAAACCTGGGATTGTGGTGTAAGTCCTAAGGTCATCTGCACTAGCCCTCGCATTCTCTGCAGCAGAATATTGTGCCCCTGCCTAGGAAAGAAGTACACACACTAACATTATAGACACCCAGCTAAACTCTACCATGCACACAATTAGTGGGACAGTGAGAAGCACACCTCACTCCTGGCTGCCTGTTCTATCTAACATTGCTCCACCACACATACAGAGAAGACATGCCTCGACTAAGGAATTTAATAAAGTAATGAGCAACCCACTCCTGCCCCTACACCAGACTCTCATAAACCCACCTAATCTTCACCTCCAATCTAGAAAGCCTCTCTGGTCCATGGATGAACTCTCTTCAGCTGCACTGCAATCAATATCTGACATATGGAGAGAATACTGGTCCAACAATCTCCCAACAAACGACTTCCTGGTAGAAGATCCCTGTGCTCTGCAGCCTGGTTTTGATCTTCCTAGGAAGATTTGGTCATCAATAAACAGGATCAGAACTAATCAGGGCAGATGTGGCTACCTTCTACATAAATGGGGGCTGTCAGATCACCCTTATTGTGATTGTTCTCCCATGGCTAAGATGATTACTCATATTGTGTATGACTGCCCAAGGCACCAATTTCATGGTGGTGGTCTACAGGACATCCACAAGGTGATGGATGAGGCCTTGAATTGGCTTTCCAGCCTGAACCTTGACCTATAGTTGGTATGGTGGTGGCGGTGGTTATGGAGGAAACAGAAGATCATGGTCCCGTCTCACCACGAAGACGTTATTCTCGTAGTCCTCGTCACAGAATCAGCAGAATTCCTGCTCATGCTAGAAGATGATGATACAATGTGAAATGGGCCTCCTCTAATGGATCAAGTTTTCTCACACAAGACACAACTGCTCTCTACTTAAACCTCGGATACAGCTACGTTTACGTTGTGAAGTGTTGTGAGAACATACAGCCTTGTCATACTTGTTGCAACAGGATGATAAATGTCCCTGGCTTGATTATGACAAGTTACTTTTGCTTTATTTAAAAAAAAAAAAAGGAAAGCCTTAGAAAGCAGGTTGTCCCTTTTATGTAATGAACTTTTAAATGTTAAGATTTTCATCATTTGTTTCTGGAAATTGTGATTGTACTTTACCAGTTTCATGTAGCCATAAGCATAAACAAATAAATAGGATTAACGATGAAAAGGTTTTTCATAAAATGGTGAGAGATTGGGGGAGAACAAGAGGTTATCCCTGGAAGTTATATAAGGAGGATGTGAGCAAGGGAGCGAGAAGCAAGTTTTTTGAATGAAGAGTTGTGAATGACTGGAATGCATTGCCTGAGAGCATAGTGTCTGCAGGGAATGAGTCTAAGGTGCAGTATGATGAGCTATGTGCATGACAAATGGTACTTCCTAGATGAGTATGTGTTTCCATGGGGCCTTGGAATAATAATATCCTATTATGATATAAAATATTTCATACTCATTAGCATGTCAGTATCAAAATGACCTTACCAACTTGTTTTAAATACATTATTCCTGCCTTAATAGATCTATGACGTTCACTGCCTCCTTCAACAATAACAATTCTGGAATCCCCATTTTTGTCACATTCAGCAAGTGGTAAAAGACTTTCCTTCATCAACTTAAGACTCGTAGAGCTTGCAACAACAACTATTTTGTGAATCCATGGTATTCTAGAAAATTATCAAAAACATTTATATTTTCAATTAAATTATGAGTATTATACAAAGTATATAGGGCAATCAATGTAATATCCAATTCACAGCAGAAGATGCATATTTTAGATAATAGAACATTTAAATAACTGAATCCTTACTGGAAAAGCACTTCTTTGCAACACAAAAAAAGTACCTACCTGTCAATTTTTTTTATTATTATTATGATTCAGACCTCCATGGAGTCAAAAGATTCATCATGGAGGTCCTTCCTAGAAAACACAAAGTCTATCATACCACTCCTTGGAATCACTGGCTTTGTGCTCTCACCACTCTATCAGGCAATGCATTCCATGGTTCAACCACCCTCCGTGCAAAGAAACCACTCCTCACCCTCTTACTCACAGCTTCCTTTTGTAACTTCCAGGGAAGGCCCTTGTCCTTACTCCTTCCCCCCTGTTCCACCAAGCAAAAAAAACTCCCCAGTGTCAACCCTGTAGCTACCTCTCAACAGTTTAAAAGTCTCAATCATATCACCTCTCCTTCTTCTATCTACCAAACTCTGCAGTCCACATTCCCTCAGCCAATCCTCATAACCAACACTGTATAGTCTTGAAATTATCTTTGTTATCTGCCTCTGTACTAACCTTTCCACAGTTAATTTATCCCCTTCAAATCCTGGGGAACAAATTTGAGAACAACAGTTGACTAACCTGACATCTAAAACCATGTACTGCAAATTAAATATCAGCTTATTATGTGGCACCCTGTCAAATGCCTTTGCAAAATCCAAAGAAATGGCAGAATATGCCTTTCCCTCATCAATCACTCATCACGTTATTATAAAAGGCAATCATATTACTAAAGCAAGAGTGCACCTTAACAAATCCATGTTGACTCTCACAGATAACATTACCCTCATCTGCCAATGCTGTATATGGTCCCTCGCTAATTTCTCCAAGATCTTAACTACTACTGATGAAACACAAACTGGTCTATAATTTGACACTTCCAGTCTGCTACCACCCTTATGCAATGGCACTATCTTACCTTCCTTCTATTCCTTGGGTACCTTTCCCATAGCAGGACTTTCACTGAAAACCCAGGTCAACAGAGGCTGTCAGTTCTTTAGCATTCTCTCAAAACCTGTGGTGAAATTCCATCCTGCCCCACAGCTTTATTGACATCCAGAATACTCAATATTTGAAACACACTCTCCTCTTGCACCTCTAAATCTCGAATCTAAAAAAAATTTGTTAATTATTTTTTTTTTAAATATTTCCACACTCAAGAGGCTGCAATATCTTTTGCAAATATATACCACATGAACTGTGGTTAAGAAGAAAATAACTGCTTGATATTCTTCTTAAAAAGCTGGAGTTTGTAGTAGTGGAAGAATACTTTAGTGAATAAACAGTTCAACTGAAGAGGGTGGGCAGCATTTTCTCATGTTGCTGTAGGGTTAGAAGAATGAGGAGTATTGTGAATGCTAGTTATGCTAAACAATGCCTAGTTCAGTAACTGACTGCCTGAGACAGTAGCTGAAGAGGGTCTGCGAGCGAGGCATCATTAATCAATCAAACTGATCTCTTCTAAACTGCATCAAGAATTTTTTGAGAGTACATAAAATTAGTATAACTTAACTATGTAAGTTCCAATATGTTCTTTAGATCACAATTCCAAACAGCTTGACATACAATACCTCATCTTCATTTTTTTTCCCAAGCTAACAGTTATTTTTCAATATAGTCGAAACTTTTGAAATTTTAGTTTCTTGCTTTCAGCAGAACTTTTTCTTGGATTCATACAGGAGGAAAGTTAATACAGAAACTGCTTTTTCCTGTATAAGAGCACCATAAATCAGTTACTTACTTACTGCATCCTAAAATCGCAGAATAATGAAAAATAAAAAAAAAAACAGATCTTGGCTTCCAAAACACTTCAGTAACTTAATTTACTTTCCATATGAGTGTTTAATGCAAGCTTCATTGAATAAATTACTAAAACCAATACAACAGTTTCATCACCTTAGAATGAATTTACTTCTCACTTTAGTGTTACACGGTGATCAGCATTCATTTCAGACAAATTATGGAAATTAAAATAATTATTTCTAACATGATTGTAGTCTCCATAATTTGTCTGAAATGAATTTACTTCTCAGCATAACTAAAACCATATCAACAATGTGAAATCACCCTTCAGTCTGAAATTTCTAAATAAATCCATTACATGACTTATAAATAAACTTTACTCAATCCATTTCTATATGAACTGGAAAACCATAAAGTTTCTTTCAGTTTTAACTAAATAAATCCTATATGGATTAATAACTACAACGAACTTCACGTCTTTTTTTTTTTTTAAGGATTTCCTCTCTCATTCTTCCATTTCTAACTTTTCTTCTAATTTCTGTTCAATCATCATATATTGAAAATACATAATAAAAAATTTACCATTCTCCTATTTCTGTGCATGCTTGGAAATACAGTAAAGTAACTCCTGTTTTAGTCTGTTGTTCGGTATTGCCATTACTGGTTTCACTACGTTACTTGAAATGCTTACAAAGTTCTTTTCATAATGCAGGATAGCCGGCCTGGTTGGCCGAGTGGTTAGAGTATCTGCTCTCCACCCAAAAGGCTGCGGGTTCGAATCCCACCATGGGCACAGATGTTTGTGATTGTCTGTGAAAATACTAGTGGTGGTGGTTGGCAGATGAATGATGGCACTGGTGTAGTTGTGGTTCATTGTAGTTGGTGAATTGAGTGGTGGAGACAGAGTTTGTAGAGCAGGTGCCCTCCCTCGATGAGTCCTTGGACTCCCTGGAGGTGTCACGTAATAATAATAATTTATTTATTTATAATTCTGTTATGAAACAAGTAGAATTTATAGCGTTTCTTCATATCACAATGTTTTAACACAGAGTTAAGTTCACTTAATTATTCTTGCAATGTGAATTACAGTGCTAAATTTAGCTTCTCTTGTAAATAATGGCATATAATTAAATTAGGTAAGCATTACCTAATTTAATTTAATAAAACAAAAAAAAACATATGCAATGTCTCCTAAAATAAGAAATGATATGAAATGGGTCTCTTTCCTGCCATTTGGCAAAACACCTGTTTTGCTAATCTTTCCTCACCCATTCGATTAAGTGGCCATACCACCTTAGGTTAGCTCTGCTGACACATTCTTGAATGCTAATAATGTCAAGTTCCTTTCTAATAGCTTCATTTTTAATATGATTCTGCCATTGATATGATCTGTTTGCTACCCTAATTTTTCTTAGAATCCTCATATCTGTGGTCTCCAATCTTTGAGTGCTTTATTAATCTAATTCTCAAATTCATAACTTAAAATTGGTTTCAACACTATCTTGTATATTACTAATTTGGTGTTCTGGCTAATTTCTCTTTTATTCCATATGAATTTATGCAGCTAGCTACCCACCATACCAGCTTTGCTTATTCTGTTGTCTATTTTAAAGTTAAATATATTTCCAGATTTAACTTGCCATCTTCAATAAAAACTGCACCTAAATAGATGAAATATTTTACTTGTTCTACAGGCTCACCATTCACAATGGATCCAGAGAGAACTAGGATCCAGAGATGGGTTGACAACAATGGTATTATCTTTGATAGACAGCATGGATTTTCTAAAGGGAGGTCATGTTTTAGTAATCTACTCACTTATTACAATAAAGTGACTGCTTCCTTGGATAGAGGAGAAGGATACACAGTAATACACTTGGATTTCACAAAGGCTTTTGATAGAGTACCTTATGATAAGTTGATGTTCAAACTAGAGCAGATGGGGTTGGATATTAGATTAGTGCATTGGATTGGAGACTGGCTATCTGATAGGTATCAACAAGTTGTGTATGGGGGGGGGGGGGGGAGTGATATCCAGGAAAAGGAAAGTCACCAGTGGAGTGCCTCAGGGGTCTGTTTTAGGGCCATTACTGTTTAACTTGTATATTAATGATATTAGTGAAGATTTGGATGGAGATATTCAGTTGTTTGCAGATGATGCAAAGTTAGGATGAACCATGAAGAGTAGAGAAGATATTGCGGCCTTACAAGAAGACTTGAATAAATTGAGTGATTGGGCACGGAAATGGGGATGTGAGTTCAATGTTGCAAAATATAAGGTTTTAAAATTTGGAAAACAAAGATGGGATGCAGAATTTAAGCTTGGTGAGGATATATTGTTGGACGTGGAGGAAATAAGAAATCTGGGGGTGATAGTGGATAAGGATCTGAAATTTAGGGGACACATAGCCAAAATTGTGAAGATAACACAAAGGCTTCTGGGAATGATGTGGAGGACACTGACGTGTAGAAGTAGGGAGATTCTTGTTCCTTTGTATAAGGCTTTGATTAGGCCACACATGGACTATTGTGCCCAGATTTGGTCACCTGGTTTTCAGAAGGAAGAAGAAATGTTGGAAAGGGTCCAAAGGTGACTGACTAAGGTAGTTTCTGATCTCTGGAATGTCAAGTATGAGGAAAGATTGAGAAGATGTGATTTGCAGAGTCTGGTGAACAGTAGGAAGAGGGAAAATATGATAGAGACTTACAAGTTGGTAAGGGGGTGTTATAGGATCAATGCTGAAGAAGTTCTACAGAAAATAGTGGGAGATCAGGGGAGAACCAGAGGTCATCCCTGGAAACTGTATAAAGAGGGTGTGAGTAGGGGAGTGAGAGACAGGTTTTTTTCGTGCAGAGTTGTGAATGACTGGAATGCCTTGCCTGAGAGTGTTATCTGCAAGGAGTTTGAGTGTGTTTAAGACATGGTATGATGAGCTCTGTGTGTGATAAAAGGACCTCCCAGATGAATCTTTGACTCCATGAGGTCTTGGGGTGGTAATAATAATAATAAATAATCTCGGTCATTTTATTGCTGCTTTTCATGCCAAATTTGTTACAGCTATTATTCAATTTATTAAGAGAATCCTGGAGATGTGCACTAGATGTGTCTAGAAGGTGCGTCATCTGCATAAAGCAAAGAGCTAAGTTTGATAACTCCGATTCTAACATCCAGTTTAATGCAACTTTCTTTCATAATGTGATCCATATAGATGATGATTGTCTAATCCCTGATTCTATATCAAGCTAACTTTCCTGTATTGCCTTCAATTCTTACTGCTGACTTACAACTTAAATATAGGTTATGTACTGATTCTGTATAATGTTCCATTTACCCTATATAATTGTAATGTTTTGAAAAACTTTTTTCTGAGCACCATGTCATATGCCTTTTTGCAGATCGACAAAACGTAAGTACAGATTCTTGTATGTTCCCATGATTTCTCAACTATATGTCATAAAGTGGAAATCTGATCTTGACAACCTCTATTTGGCCTGAACCCATTTTGTTCTTCTCAAAGTTTCTCTTCCACAATCTTTTTCAACCTCTTTTCAAGTATGCTTACTTGAAATAAGCATAAATCATAAATCTTACCTGGAACACTTGGTAGAAAAATTCCTCTGTAATTCTCACATTCAGACTTATTCATTTTTTTTATAGGTGGGAACTATTACAGCTCTACTCCAATCACCTGGAATTCGACCTTCTGCCCAAGCCCTCTGAGCGATGCAAAACTTTTAAACCTCCATACTTGACCATTTCTGATTGAATATCATCTATTCTAGCTGTCTTTTTGCATTTCAAATTTTTGGTGGCTTTTTTCTACTTTTTTTGATTGAATTGAATAATCCTTTTAAGACTGGATAAAGGTTGGTGCATTAAAATTTTGAAATAATATTTATGAGAACTAGTCCGCGCGGTTAGCCTAGTGGCTTTGCGCTTCGCAACCATATGCCTGGGGAAGGAGTGTCCTAGGTTCGATTCCCGTCGGAGACGTGAGGAGCTGAAGGATCTTCCTCAGCCATAGCCAAGTTAGCCGGTCTTGGGCGCGGGCAGTAGGGTTTTTTCCGCCAGTTTATCTGGTGTTTTTCATCCCGCAAGCAGGCAAACCGGCCCCTTGAACACACAGGGATACAGCCAAGAATACCTTGAGGCATAGGAGTGACCATTCTATCCTCGTATTTCGGTTACGAAATCCAAGCATGCTTGGAAGGTTGTGGGCCTTAAAGGCCTGTAAAGCCATTGGGATAGGATGGGATAGATTTATGAGAACTAATAGTTCTCATAAATATTATTATATGCATTAGCAACAACAACATTGACACAATCATAAATAACTTACGTTAAGAATGCTTTCACAGTATAACTAATAAGCGGCCTATGACGAACTGGATAGAATTGTTTTGGTATAGGAGTTCCCATTCTGTTGCCAATGCCTGCAGCTGGTATTACAACAGAAATAATACTGCTTTCCATCTTGAATGTATCTAAAACAGAAAAAATAATAACTGAAAAATTCAAAATATAATATCATGAGTTTAATATCCAAATTACTAATATTTCAATAAATATACCACTACTGGAGAAGTTTTTTTTTTTTTAAATTTATTTATTAACATCAACTCATAAAAGAGTGTAAATGGGGGTAAATAGATTCAAGGAAAGTATGATAGGATGGTTGATTTGGGAGGACCCAAATCAACCATCCTATCATAAATAATAATAATAAGATGCCAAAAATAATAATAAGAAGAAAATCTATACCATATTTATGTACCATTAGCGGACTAAGGAAGAGACATTACATGAATCCTGCTTTACAGATGAAACATGATACTTTTTATTAAGACACTCTGACTCCAGTAAGCAAGATAGTAGTCTCATAACAAACTATAAAAATTATTTACCATTGAAGAAAATTCACAAATATCTATTCCCCAATGGCATTCGCACTCATAGCCTGAAAGCTGGAGATTAGCAAACATTATCCATTTGACCAAATGGGATATCAAAATATATAGATAGACAACATATGGCCTATCCCCAATCGCCATCATCAATTTCCTAATATGTCGTCATAATTGGTGTGCTACCAATGCTAACGATATAAAGTTCCTTTCTAATATCTTCATTTTTAACCTGGTGCTGGTGAGGTGGGAAAATGTAACAAAAGTGGTAAGGTGGGGTCCCACAGACCCACCAAAATAATGTAGTGTATTATAGAAATCCATATCTTTTTAATCGATATTAGTGGATTCTCTGTGGATTCTTCCTCTGAAGATTCTTCCTCATAGTCTTGTTCTGTATCAGACTCTACTGACTAATTTTAAATTAATATCACTATCATCATTTCCGTTAAATGGCTCCTCGTCTGTCAAAGCATCATCTATAAGTTGATGTAACCTCTGTTCTTCCTGCTCGTAACTCATCTGGTAAAAAAAAAAAAAAAAAGATGTTATTCTCAAAATACCCTCTAAATATTAACGAAAACGTATTTGCTTATAGTTGGTATGTAAAAATATAGAAGACCCAGCAGTAATGATAATATTTTAGTAGAATATACATGAAAACAACTTATGTTTCGGAAGTAAATATAGTCACACTTTTGGTAAGGTGGGATCTGGTGGACCCCAGAACACTTTACACCTCTGCACACTAAACTTGCATGCGCACAACAGTCTGTAGTCTATGGCGTCAAGTAGCGGGTTACGGGAGGGGAAGCTATACTGAGGCATGACCCAATGCCATGTGTTGCCAAAAAGTTATAGTGAATTTAAAATCGTTGGGTTCTGTGATACCCCACCTTACTAACGCCGGGTTAATATGATTTTGCCACTGAATTGATGCCATCTATTCACTCCTTCCCCTAATTTTTCTCAAAAGTCTCATATCTGTAGCTTATATTCTTTGATTAATTGTTTTACTTCTGCCCAACTTTCAAATCCCGAAATAAAATTAGTGTTTGAACACTACCTTGTATATTGCTAGTTTAATGTTTTGGCTAATTTTCTCACTTATTCCACATAAATTTATTTAATGTTGAATAAATGACTCTCGATGGGTATCTAAAAATTGCTTTTCTCTAATCCTCCTCCATAGTGAAATCCTGCATACAGAGACTCTGTTTCCATTCCATACATAGGAAGACTGCCATGAAAAATCTAAAATCTCATTAAATCTCATATCAGCGTGACTTATAAACCTATTCTTACTATACAGTCTTCTCTGCTTTCCTCAAGACAATATCACATGGAATTCTAATCAGTAAACTATAGCACATGGGGATGGATATAGGATTGGTGAGATGGATAGGAGGGTGATTGATGGAGAGATATCAGAGTAGTTTATTCAGGAGTAGAGTCAAAAAGAAGGCCTGTGACTAGTGGTGTGCCACAGGGTTCTGTTCTTGGAACACTGCTTTTTAATTTGTTCATTAATGATATAGAAAAGGATCTGAGAGGAACTGTTCATTTATTTGCGGATGATGCAAAGTTGGGTAGGAGCAATAGTGAATACACATGATGTCAAAATTTTGCAGGATGATTTGGACAGACTGGACTAAGGAGAATGGATGTCAGTTTAATATAGCAAAATGTAAGGTTATGCATTTTGGGGTGAAAAGATTAGCAGCAGTATACCACATTGGTGGAACTGTACTCCAGGAAACTGACAAAGCCAGAGATGTGGGAGTGTTGGTGGATAGGGAGTTGAAGTTTAGGGGGCACATAGCAAAAGTGGCTAAATCAGCTCATCAGATCATTTGGTTACTGAAGAATACTTGATGAGCACAGATAAGCAGGTTATTGTTCCTCTTTATTGGGCCTTGATAAGACCCCCCCATCTTGACTACTGTGCCCAGATCTGGGCGCCAGGGTTTCTTCTTGATGGGAAGGAGGTAGAGAGGATCCAGAGGCGAATGACCAACATGATAGCTGGTCTATGGAATGAACCTTATGAGAACAGGTTGAAGATCTATAGGTTACAGAAACTGGTTGATAGGTGGAAAAGGGGTGATATGATTGAGACATTCAAATTACTAAGGGGTTTTTACAAGATTAATTCAGAAGAAATTTTTCAGAACAGGTCTAGTGGTGGGAGAACTAGGGGCCATCGATGGAAACTGAGCAAGAGTGCAGTTAGCAAGAGTATTAGAGCTAGGTTTTTTACTTGGAGAGTGGTGAATGAGTGGAATAAGTGGGTGCCATGACTGTGAATGAGTTCAAAGCAAAGTATGATACTGTGGAAATGTTGACTAGTTCTTGACATGATATTTAGGGCCTCCTTCGATGAGCCTAAGGACTCCTCGGAGTTGCCCGTAATAATAATAATAATAATAATATCCCCTTCTACAAGCATCCTGGGATATACAGAATTCCCTGTTGATGTGAACTTTCCTCTATAGGTCAGACTTAGAGAAATTTTGAGATTAGAAAAAAAAAAAGAACATCTTGGAGATGTTGCTCATAACAGAGAAGACAACTCTAGTCTAGCTAATCACTTCTTCCCCTGCCCCCCCCCCCCTTCACACACACAACTAAGATTGCAACAAGAGCTCTACCCTACTTAGAAGACAACTTCATCTCTTGTCAAATAAAATAATCAAGTATGGTAATTTTTTTCTCATGGCACAATAAGAACCAAGGAACAATCCTGTGTGATATTTGGAAATCTCTTATTAGATGCTTTCAGATTTTTCGGCCAGATTTCTGTCCGGACAGGTGTCTATTTTATGGCTGTTAATGCCGCATTTTAGGTCTCATCAGTGGGAGCCAGGCTAGAAATACCAAGATTTAGTAATGCAGAGCTTGTAAGTATTTTACCAAAACAAGTTACCATAAGGTGTTATAACCTTATTAAATAAAAATCTCACGAGGAGATATAGATGTAGAAAGTATTTTTAACTTGGGTATAGTTATGTTAAAGATACCAAGCAATTTTAAACCTGGTTTTACTCCATTTTTTCCAAGTGAGCAAACAGACAAAATGTCAAGTTTGCGCCTGCAATTTATGCAAGACTAGATGATCCCACAGGTAGTGCAAGACCAAGGCAACTCATGGTAAAGGTGGAGCAAGCTCTGATCACTAATCTTAATATTTATCCTTAATGCCAAAACACATCTCCAAGAAGGGGATGTATAATGTTTTGTATTAAAGGCAAGGGGCCACTACCCAGACCGGTTTTGACCTTTATTGAGGTCTCATCAGTGGGAGCCAGGCTAGAAATACCAAGATTTAGTAATGCAGAGCTTGTAAGTATTTTACCAAAACAAGTTACCATAAGGTGTTATAACCTTATTAAATAAAAATCTCAGGAGGAGATATAGATGTAGAAAGTATTTTTAACTTGGGTATAGTTAAACCGGTCTGGGTAGTGGCCCCTTGCCTTTAATACAAAACATCATACATCCCTTTCTTGGAGATGTGTTTTGGCATTAAGGATAAATATTAAGATTAGTGATCAGAGCTTGCTCCACCTTTACCATGAGTTGCCTTGGTCTTGCACTACCTGTGGGATCAGCTAGTCTTGCATAAATTGCAGGCGCAAACTTCACATTTTGTCTGTTTGCTCACTTGGAAAAAATGGAGTAAAACCAGGTTTAAAATTGCTTGGTATCTTTAACTTTCACAATGTGTTTCCCAAAAAATACAACCCACAGCTTGTAAGTACTGAGCTGTTGGTAAAACTAACAGCTCAGTACTTATACTTTACATCAGTGGTGCACCCAGAGAGGGACCACGGGGTCCCGGCCCCCAAAGAAAAAGGAAAAAAAAACACTAGAAAATTTTCCAAAAATCTTTTCCTAATTAAGTTAAATGTGAATAAATTCCTCATTGCTCATCAACAGTACTAGTGTACTATAGGTTAACAAAAAAAAAACTACAAACAATACTGAATAGCCCTTGACTCATGCTACCTCCCATGTTTCAATCATTCAATTATCCATACTTTAATAGTTCCTACAAGCTTCATTGGTGTTCTTTTTAGTTTATGGTTACTAATCTTATATTTATACATTTTTTGTTTACCTTAATGAAGCCACACCTTTTTTTTTTGTGACAAAACTAATAATTTATTTGCGATAACATCACACCCAATAAAAACCCAGTTATTTAACACTGAACTTCATTGGTTGGAAATCTTCCCACCATACCAACTCAGTTTATTCTGTTATCTATTTCCATATTTAATTTATCATCTTCACTAAAATTTGCCTAAATGCTGAAATATTTGAATTGCTGTATATAGATTCAACAGTGAGAATTCAGTTGAAGTTTTCTATATTCCTGCTTAGTTTCATAGGCTTGGTCTTTTTATTTTTAAATTTCAAGCCAAATTTGTTATAGATGTTATTCAATTTAATTAAAAACTTCTGGAGACTCTGCACTGAATTTGTTTAGGAATACATTATCTACATAATGTAAAAGGGCTGAGTTTGATATCCCAATTTACAGTAGATATCGCTGAGTGCACCCTTGACTTATACCTGATTTTAAATCAGACCACCTTCATGTACTTCATTCAATTTTAAATGCTAGTTTTAAACTTAAATATAGACTATGCACTGGTCTATAAAATGTTCCACTCATCCCATATAATTGTATCTTTTCTCATGACATCTTCTTGTATGCTTTTTTTGAAATCTACAGAACTTTAATATAGATCCTTGTTATAGTGCCATAATTTCCTCATCTAAATTAAATAAAGTGAAATGAAATCCTGACAACAGCTATTTGGCTTGAACCAAATAGGAGAGGAGAGATCCTCTGTGTTTCCCTATTAATAAATGGAAATTATGAGCTTTACTCTAAAATCCAGAATCTGACCTTCTAAATTATGCCGTTCAGCCATTGTAAAACTTTATACTTCCATATCCAAGCATTGTCATATATCATCACTTCAGATACCTTTCCACATTTCAAGCTTTTGGTGTTTTTTTTTTTTTTTTAATCTTAATATTAATATGTAATCCTTACATAACCAGCCTGGCTGGCTGAGTGGTTGGTGTATCTGCTCTCCAACCAACAGGCTGTAAGTTCAATTCCTGCCATGGGCATTGATGTTTGTGCCTGTCTTAAAGTGGAAGATGAACTCCATCACTTGGTATGAAACCACTTCCCTGCTTATTGGAGGACTGAAGTGCCTTAAAAAAAGTCCGTCTGGTATCTACAGCAAGGTTTCTAGGCCAAGTAAAAAAAAATAAAAGGAAATAATCATTATCCCACCCACAGTATTAATGTAATATGGGCTTACAAAGATTCCTGAGGGGAGTGATAAAAAAATTCCTCTTGAATATTTTCTACCATGTTTTCTCACTGTTTGTTTCACTTAAGTCTTTCAAAGTAATTACTTCAAGTATCCAGAACATCTTTATTTTCAGTTTCATGTCATTTGTATCATCGCTGATTCCCTTTACAGTGCTCTTTTCCCCATTTCTAAGCTGTATCAATAGCCTCCAGAACATTTTGTCACTGTCCTAATATTTATCTTCTATATTCTTACCAAAATCTTCCCATGCCTTCTGTTTAGCTACTTTTATAACAGAGCTTATCTCTCTTACATTTTTTCTGTATTCTCTTATACGAAATTATAAAGAAAAAGTATTCTCGGTGGATGCCATACATTGACACTGCACAAACATGCACAGATCATGTGACTTTTCTAGATTCAATAGATGAAGATACGCGAGGCTAACCGCTGGTCCCTACAAGAAATCAATATTTATCACCACCAATCGTTTTAGCTGGTGTTTGGATTAGATTCCGATACATGAAATCATTCACGTATAAGAAGTATTAGAAAAAAACAGCATAGGATGTTTTCACGTACAAAAAAATACCCTTTCAGTAAAACCAACAGCTCGGTACTTACACTTAAACTTTATATCAGTGGCGCACCCGGGGGGGGGGGGCCGCGGGGCCCTGGCTCCCCAAAGAAAAAGGGGAAAAATACTAGAAAATTTTCCAAAAATCTTTTCCTAATTAAAATTCATTTTTTTTTAATTTATGTTGTGTCGTGTCTTCTATTTCTATACTACTTATGAATTAGCGATCATTGCAGATGCTCAGTCACAGTGCATTCTCAAATCGTCTTCCCAATCAGCCCCCCCCCCCCAAGATTAAATCCTGAGTGCGCTACTGCTTTACATTCCGTATGGTTCGTTATGTAGTAAAGAATGGTAGCATTATTTAAGTATCCCAATCAGATTTACTAAAGTATATATATATATATATATTTATCGGCACGTATGCATCAATGCTTAAACAAACCCTTTTCACATTCCGTTTGACAGCTGCAGTTATTGTTATCACTGGGGTGTCGCTAGTATCTACAGAATTCAAATCGAGAAGTAGTGATGAGTTCTGAGGAGGCAATTGGAAAGTTAGAAGAACAGGCTTTAAAACGAAGACAGCGATTACTATCCCGGAAACAAAAAAAGGATACCCAGGACGAAGAAGCAACTGATGATGTTTCGGATAAAGTAGAATTACCAAGGTATGTGTCGTTTAATGATTCAATGAAGTTGGAGAATTAAGTAGTACCGGAGAGGGTGAGATACATTTAGCGAAGTAGAGTAGAGTGCCCTCCCGCGATGAGTCCTTGGACTCCCTGGAGGTGTCACGTAATAATAATAATAATAATAATAATATTAGATATTCTTGCACTTACTCCTAGTGCTAAAATTTTCCAATTTCACTTCCCTGCTATATTTTGTATAGAAAAACTACTACTCTTTACTTGTCCAGCAAAATCACAACATGTTTAACACATGACATGATAAACAACTAAAAGTGGTCTTATCGATTGCTTTTGATACAAGAGCAGCATGTATATGCTATTGCAATGTACAGAACAATGCTGTATTACATTTTGTAGGAAGATTCTGAATTACCTTAGAAATGGTACTTTATGAAATTTGAACATGAATATTGTCTTGTTGAATGGCTTTTTTTTAGCATTTTTTTTCTTTTTTAAAATTGTGTCAGAATATTACTGACTTTAATACCGAAGAAATAATAATAAGCTAACGTCTTTTTATTCCCTTATAGGGTGAGGCCTTTTAACCCTATCTAGCTTTTGAAGACTGAGTTGGCAGTTTGTAAAAATAATCATAATTAAAATTCTGAATATTTTTACGTATTGTTTATGTTGGTATGTTTATTAGTTTTGTTTTCATAACACGCATTGTCGGCAATTGCGATGTGCCCGTTATGGAAATTGTTTTGTTAAAAGTGATATGTAAAGCAGTTAAAAATTTAATGTACTTACCGGATTTGAATAGTTGTGTTACTTTAAACAAATTTATTATGGTTTGAAATATTAAGTTTTGTGTTTTATGAGGACATTCTCTTGTCGCTAAGGGAGACAACGTGTCAGCCATTATACAGTACTTAGTTTCTCGCTTGCTACGGAGTGCGCATGCTCGCCGAGAAGTTTGATGAGTGATTGACAGCTGACAATTGAAAGCTTTCGGTATCTGAGTAACGGCTGTAAACAAGAGAGCGTTCGGAAGGAATTTAGAACACAGGCCGAGAGATATTTAGGTTCGGAGGAACTTAAGTTTTTTTATGTGACAGTCAGAGGAAAATTAATAGTATATTCCGAAAAAGGAATCGTGGAACTATTAAGTTTTAATGTGGAATAAGTATGTGGATAAATAAAGGAAAATATTGCTATATGCGTTTTAAACAGAATATTGGAGGAAACACTAATTGAAAGATTTATAGTAGATTCCGAAAAGGGAATCGTAGAGCTGTAAGTTTTTTTAATTGGAAGAGTAAGACTGTTAATAAGCATTTAGTGAATAAAAGAAGAATTTGCTATTTACGTTCTAAAGGAATGTTCGAGAAAACTCTGATTATGAAGTTTCATCTGTATTAAGGATGCCGGATCTGACTGTTATTTCTACTGAAGAAAAGAGATAGAATTAAGTTCGGAAGAATTAATGTGTGACATAAGTGATGAGAAGGGATCCTGTAAAAATGAAGAATAAAGTTATATATCTTCGGAAAAGGGCCTTGACAGAGAAAGAAACTGGCTATGAACATTTTGTCATTGTGAAAACAAAGTGTTTAGTCTAGTCTTAAGTGTAAGTTTATTTTTAAAAGGCCTTGGATCCAATTAATTTGTAGTTAGTTATGTAATATTTGTTTGAAGTGTATATATATTGTTTTTGTTATATTAAATGTGTTTATTTTGTATTTTGGTCGTGAGTCAGTGATTATTTGGATTCTGAAAGAAAGAGTTAAGATCATTGCACCAATTGGAGTGAACCCTTGTGCATATAATAACATATAGGTACACTCGGAAATAAAAAAAAAATAATTGTTAGAAACAGAGATCATCTCTATGGTAGGATTAAATATTAAGATATAATATCTATGAATACCTATATATAAAAAATCCACCAATTATTAACAAGTTCAATCTCCACTGGTAGCCAATCAGATAAGCTGGCCCATGACTACCATCAATTATAAGCTGCCACCAATGAAGAGACTGGCAAACAAGTGCTGGCATATCTTGGTACCTAACCATAACAGAATAAGTTACTGTCTGAATTAAGTGTGGGTTTTACGGTTGATTTTCTTGAGTTTATGGGATGAAAAACCCGAATTTCTGGGAGAGAAAACCCGCTTGCCCGTGCCAGAGATCGACTAACTCAGGAACTGGTCAAAGATAAGCTTAGAAGAAGTTCCTCCAGTCGGCAGTTAGACTTGAACTAAAGTCTATCTTTGGGCGGCCTAACACAGAAGATGCAAGTGCCATTTCCTCTGAGCTACACAGGCCTTAAGCCAAGAAATTTATTATTTTAATCTCATACCCAAACATAAGCAAAACAAGAATATATAAATTCTATGATCAAATTATTATTATTATTCGTGACACTTCCAAGGAATCCGAAGACTCATCGCAGGAGGACACCTTACTGTACAACTTTCCCTCTCCACTAATACACAGAACTTCTACTACCAATCACCTACATCAATGCCATCGACTGCCCACAACCACCACCACCACAGCTAGCATTTTTTGTCTGTAAATTGCATGTGTTCTGAAGGGCCGATTTGTCTGTATGCAGGATGAAAAACCCAAGTTTCCGGGAGAAAAACTCTGCTACCTCCGTATGAGATCGGCTAACTCGCCTTCAATTGAAAAAGTCCATATAAAGATTCCTCCCGTCATGACGAGAATCGAACTTAGGCCTTTTTTAATCGAAGGGTGCACCGTACCATCGTCCTTCCAATTGCGCTTTCAAATTTTAATATAATTAAAATTTTTAAACGAATATAATTTTTGTCTGATTTACTGATACCCAAGTGACAAAAAAAACTTTCTAAGCCATCTGTGAGTGATGTAGGATGGGTTAGTAGCGAATCTGGTTACCAGTGATTATTGTAATCATGCGAGTTTCTTGATGTCAGAAGTGATAACATTCTGATTTTATTGACTTTGAAAGATCAGGTTGGTTACTGAGGACCAGAGGCCTCAGACTGTAACATGTATTGTGACAATTTTTAGTAATCCTGCTTTTTTTTTTTTTTTTTTTAATTAGAATATGTGTTATTGTATTTTAGCGTTAATGTAGATTTTTGTTTTGTGTTTGATGTTGGAACCCCTTGTCCTTGTTCCTTCCTCCTGTTCTACCATATGAAAAATAATAACCTTTCAGCAACTTAAATGACTCAATCATATCTATCTCCCAAACTCTGTAGTTTGCATGCCTTCAGTTCATGATAACTAACATTGCACAGTCATAATATCATTTTCATTATCCATCTCTGCATCCTCTCCAAGGTTTAATTCATTTCAATGAAATCCTGTGACCAGATCTGAGCACAGAAATCCAGATGTGGTCTGATCAAAGTTTTATATAATGGAACCACCACCAGCCTTTTATCTCTCATGTCAGTGTCCTCAATATTACAAAAATTCTCTGAGTTGTCTTCACAACTTTTGTAATATGTCCCATGAACTTCAAACTTCTATCTAAAATTACTCTAAGATCCATTGTTTCTTATACTTTTTCCAGTATAACTTCACCAAGTAAGTATGAAGCATCATATTTGTGAATCCTAGATTTCAAAACCTTACATTTAATAGCATTAAACTGACATCTGCCTTCATTTGCAAACCTTTCCAGTTTATTCAAATCCTCTTGAAGAACAAAAACATCAACACTATTACTAATAACTGTCCCAAGCTGCATGTCATCTGCAAGCAACTGAATATCTCTGTAGTATAGCAACAATAGCATGAACAGTACTGCATCTTGTGGAATTCCACTCTAACCTTCCTACACCCTGATGCTGCTCTCCCCATATACAATCTCTGACATCAGAAAGCCATACCAATCCATTAACCTGATATCCAAACCCATATGTAGCAACTTAAAAATGAATTTGTCGTGTGGCACCTTGTCCAATCCCTTTTGAAAAATTCAAAAAAATGACAGTGTATGCCTTACTCTCATCTACCTCTTGTTGTAGAGTAGCATGAAGAGTGCCCTTCAACAAATAAATGCTGGCCTGTGGTGTTTTTATTAGATGGAGTATATATATATATTTTTGTTTGTTTGTTTGTTTTTGCTTTGTTTTCTTGCCCTGTGCACTATTATCACTAAATTTGACCAGTGTTAATTACTTCCTTACTTTTGCATGTGTGTTTTATTATTATAGGTATATTATTTTATTGGGTTCGGGTTGTTCGTTTTATTCTTATTATTATTGAATTTTGCATTGTATTATTGTGTTGTTTGCAATTTCTATTTTTTATTTATTTTCATTTAATTATTATTATTTATAGGATATGAAAGAATTACTGGAAGTAGCAAAAGAAAAGAGTGGCAGAGTTAAGTAGTGAACTTGTTACCATGGTATGATAGAGTAGAGCTGAGAAGGAGGGCTAAAATAGTAAATGGCTCGATGCATAGGTTATGCCGGAGGAGTTTGTGGAGCAAGTTTGATGAGCAAAAGGACTTATACAGGAAGGATGGTTTGCATCTGAATGGATTTGGTGTTCGTAGACTGGAAAAAATGTTGTTGAATGAACAGAAAGTGTGCAGAATCAAGGAAACCAGAACTTTTAAGGGGGGGGGGGGTTACCTGTTGAGTGGATATGCAGACATCAGTGAGGAAGTTGAGTATAAGAATGTGTATAATATGCATAAGTTAGTACCACTAGTAACAAACCAGAATGGGATAGTTAGTATTAAGCGTCAGGATAGCAGTGGGCCTAAGAGACTTTTGCACTTTGTGTACACCAATGCCAAGAGCATTCGGAACAAGTAGAAGGAATTTTTGGCATTGGTTGCTCATCCTAGCCAAAGGTTATTGACATTAGTGAGACTTGGCTAACAGAAGGTGATATAGTTAGTGAGATAGAATGTGAAGGTGATAGAGAGAGAAAAAAATGGGGAAAGGAGTGTTATTGATGACAGCTGATGAACTGCAACCAAAGAGAGTAGACGTTCAACGGCAGACCAGTGAAAATAGCACATTTGAGGCTATGTGGTGTGAGATTGAGGCCAGTAGAACAAAATATACAGTCAGATGCTGCTATAGATCAGGAGATAGAAAATATGATGGAGATAGTATGCATCAGCAAATAGACTCAATTTGCTTACTTGGGAAATGGAGTAAAACCAGGTTTAAAATAGCTTGGTATCTTTAACATTTATTATACCCAAGGTAAAATACTTTCTAAATCTATCTCTCCTCCTGAGATTTTTATTTAATAAGGTTAAAACACCTTATGGTAACTTGTTCTGGTAAAATACTTATAAGCTCTGTATTACTAAAATCTTGGTATTTCTAGCCTGGCTCCCACTGATGAGACCTCAATAAAGGTCGAAACTGGTCTGGGTGGTGGCCCCTTGCCTTTAATACATAGCATCATACATCTCCTCCAGGAGATGTGCTTTGAATTAAGGGTAAATATTAAGAATAGTGATCAGAGCTTATCCACCTTTTACCATGAGTTTCCTTGGTCTTGCACTACGTGTGGGATCACCTAGACTTGCAGGCACAAACTTGACTTACTTGTCTGTTTGCTTACTTGGGAAATGGAGTAAAACCAGGTTTAAAATAGCTTGGTATCTTTAACATTTATTATACCCAAGGTAGAATACTTTCTACAAAATTAGCTTTATTAGCTTTAGTTTTAAAGTTTTATATATTAAGAATATTAAAAGGGGGATGCTTAAGGGTCAAAGCTATATAACTGAGAGGAGACCTCCACATAGCCTTCAAAGGAATGCGGAGAACCGACCAGGACTTCTTACCTAATGTCCAATCCTCACCTTCTCGTGGTGCACCCTGTTAGGTATCTACCTGGATACTGAACACACAAGGATGGGCTAGCAATTTGGGATTTAGCTCAAATTGTATTCTAATTGGCTTAAACCAAAATTTCAAATGATGGTGGAACATGACAGAATTTCATGCTGGCTGGGGCATCACCCAATTAAACAAGGCCCCCGTTGTTTTCACCAGGGCGAACAGCGAAAAGTCAGCTACTCGAACAAATCTGAAAGCACACCCCAACTCAACATCACCAGAGTTAAAGATCGGTACTATCAACATAAGAAGCCTGAATGGAAAAGAAATGTAGCTAGCTGAGGAATTAGATAAGTACCAGTGTTGGATTCTGATAATATAGAGATTGGAGTAATTATTATTTGCTTCAGAATCCAACATGATCTTCCATCACATAGGCTAGACTTGTAAATATTGTTTAATGTAAATCACTTGTTTATAAAATAATATTCGTATAACTACCTTTTAATCTTATCTAATATTTAATTAATTAATCAAAGATATATGTATTAATAATGAAAAGACTGTATTAAATATTATTAAGCTATTTTATTTATTACTATATTAATATTATAAGAATTTATATTTGATAATTTAACTGCGCATTAATTGAAATGTAAATATTCTCTATTTATTCCTGTTGGTAGAAGTTTAGCGTTATGCAATACCTCAATTTTATTATGTTTTGTTTTGTTGTCATGGAAACGTATGTTAGATAGCTTGCACGTTTTGGAACACCACATGAGGAGAAGGTTTATTGAAAAGAGTTTTAGAAAGAAATCACGAGAATAATTTAGGCGGGAAGAACAGATATATAAGCGATGAAAGCTGAAATTATTAATTAATTAAGAGAGAGAGAAAGGAGAGGATTGGCATTAGGTTGGAATCGGGGCACTCGGGAATCACATTGCGATAATAGTGAGTCGGCAAGTCACTCAAGCAGCTAATAAAGTCTACTAGTCGAAAAGCAGTTAGTTAATAAGTTGTAGAATAACAATTATAGCTACGGAAAACAGCTGAGAGACTATTAATTAGACTAGCAATACTTGAATTGAGATATAATTTCAAGGCCGACCTGTCAAGGACACGCAGAATCTTGAAATAAAGCATCGAGTAACTAGAGAATAGTAGAGGCTGTAAAATTGAAGTTACCATTAGCTGTGCTTAGAAATATATTGCCTAAAGAATTAAATGAATGCAGGAAGAATGAACAGCTGTGCATATAAAACCTCAAGTTAAGGATTATTGTGTATTGCCTTAATTCATAAGAGATCAGTAGTATTTCATGCAAGAACGTTTGTTTATGCGTATAGTGACTGACGATTAATTCAGTTATTGCTTAGAAGAATTATTTTAATGAGTGCCGTATACTGTTTAAGTGTTTACAGTCATAAAAAGTGTTTACATATAAGTAGGTGAAGAAAAGAGATTATCGGTAAGATTATTCCAACCATTAATATTCCTATACAGAGAAGTGTGAGAGTTTAATCCTAGAATTTCCTTATACTAACAGTGCTTGTGAAGAGGTATTACTGCAATTTTTATTGTATTTAAAACTTAAAAAACTATGAGATATTGATGTAAATGATCATTAAGGAACTTTATTAAATAGCTAAAAGGAACTGTGAGAAGACTGTATTACAGATAACAGATTTATCATTGTATGAGTTGTATGATTGAATTTATCTGAGGAGTTAAAATGTTTATGATATTATAATTACTGATTTGAAGTTAAGTGTAAAAATTTGTGATTTTAAAATTAAATGTTTGTTTTTGTTAATCAAAAGATATATATTGTCTGAATCTCTTTTACTGCACCATTCATAAAATATTCGAACCAAAGCGGGTAAATTAAGTAAGTTAAATATACTCGGCCAGTATATATAATAACAACATATAAAGGAAGGGTAGTTGAGAGTTGGTTTATCTTCAATTCTTGAACTAATTCAGATATAAAGTGGCGCAGTCTTTAAATATAAATTTTCTTTATATTTGAATTAGAAATCAACTTACAACTTATCAATTAGTTAAGAACATCGTAATAGTAATTATGTCGGATCCAAAGTATAGATTGGGAAGAAATAGGATCCAACACCAGATCAACATAATAGGGGTGATTGAAACAAAAAAGACCAAACCTGGTGAGATCTTTCTCAGCAATAAATACAAAATGTTATATTCAGGCAATGACAATCAAGGAAAAGAAGGAGTAGCTATGTATTCAACACTAAATACAAGGCTAATCTTTTGGAATGGCAGGGAGTCTCAAGTAGAGTGATGTGGGCAAATATCAGAATGGGGAACTGGACAATGAGACTGGAGAAAAGAGCAAAGGTAATAATAATGGCAAATACCTGTTGGATTACACAATGTTCCAACATAAAAATGTGCACAAATTCATATGGAGAGAAGAGGCAAGGAATAAGAAAAGTCTCATTGACTATGTTATTGTTGATAGTGATGTTTACTCACTGGTGCAGGACACCAGAGTGTACAGAGAATTTGAAATTGGAAATGATCACTATTTAGTCTTGAGCAGGATAAAATTGAATTTCATATTGAAAAGAAGAACATGTAAGAAAGTTTTAAAGAGAAACAAAGTTGAGCAGCTCTCAGATGTGAACTGTAGACTAAACTACACAAATATTATTCATGAAAAAAAATGAAAGCGTTTGAGAGCAGGAACCAAACCTTGGATATTCAGTGGAAAGCCCTGAAGAAAACACTCATTGATTCAGCCAGAGAGGCATGTGGTGAGGTTCTGTGCAAGGATAGAAAAATCAGAACTCCATGGTGGACACAGGAAGTTACAGAGGCAGTGAAGGAAAAGGAGAAAGCATATCAAAAGTTCGCAGCAAATAAGTCCGGTCATGCTCTTAGAGAATACAGAGACAAATGTAAGAAAGCTAAACACTGTGTAAAACTAGCTAAACAAAAGTCATGGGAAGACTGGTAAGAACATAGAAAATAAATATGAAGAAGGTGGAAAGATATTTGGAGCTTGTTGAAGAAGCTCAGAAATGAAGGAAAGAATGCTGTAAAAGGAATTAGAGATGACAAAGGTGATATGAAAACTGGAGAAAAGGATATCCTTGAAGTATGGAGTAATTACTTTGAAAAACTGCTAAATGAAACTAGCAATGGTGACAGCACAATGACAAAAAAACACTGACCAGGCATGCAGTCAGGAATACATATCCATACTTGAAGTAGAAAAAGCCATGAAAAGCCTGAAATGTGTAAAGGCAGCAGAAGTAGATAATATTCAACCAGAAATATGGGGATATAAAAGTCATACAGTGGCTGTACTGCATAGTTTAGAAGGCCTGGACAGAGGGATGAATTCCAGATGATTCGAGTAGAGCCCTCATAGTACCCATATATAAAAAGGAAAATAAAACTGAATGTGAGAATTACGCAGGCATTTCATTGCTGAGTTTTCTTGGTAAGATATATGCAAGTATACTTAAGAAACAGTTGAGAAGGATTGTGGAAGAGACGTTTGGTAAAGAACAAGCTGGATTCAGGCCAAATAGAGGCTGTCAGGATCAGATTTTCACTTTACAACCGATAGTTGAGAAATCACGGGAATTTAACAAAGATCTGTATTTAGGTTTTGTAGATCTGGAAAAGGGATATGACAAGGTGCCAAGAGAGAAGTCATTCTAAATGCTACAGTTATATGGTGTTAATGGAGCATTATATCAAGCAATACTTAGTCTTTATTTGAGTTGTAAGTCAGCAGTTAGAATTGAAGGAGGTACAGAAAGATGGTTTAATGTTAAATCTGGTGTGAGACAAGGATGTACATTATCCCCTCTGTTATTCATTATCTATATTGATCATATTATGAAGGAAAGTGGTATTAAACATGATATCAGAATTGGAGATGTTAATGTCAGCTCTTTGCTTTATGAGGACGATGTTATACTTCTAAATAAATTCGCTACAAGTTTGCAAGATTCCCTGACTAAATTGAATAACTGTTGTAGGTCTGAGCTTTTCTACATATTCACGAATATTATTCTCCTCAGAATATTTCTACAATGAAATATTTATTCATGAAAAATGCTTAGAAAACTAAAATGACAAATTCCAGAGCTTCTCGCGGAACACAGTTTGAGAAACCCTGGCTTACAGGATGATTCAAATAGGCTAATAGTATGGGCAGCACATATGGCCGTCGATTTAATTTGGAAAAGTGTAAAGTTATGAATTTTGGGATACAAACATTGCAAGCTGTGTACCATGTGGAGTTAACCGTACTGCAAGAAATTGATCAAGTCAGGGATTTGAGGGTAGTAGATGGAGAGTTGAAGTTTAGAGGGCATATTGCTGAAGTAGCCAGGGTAGCTGATGGGATTACTTGATTATTGAAAAATGCACCAACCAGCAGAGATGAAGGAGTTATCATTCCTGTTTATAAAGTCTTCATACAACTACATCTGGATTACTGTGCTCAGGTCTGGTCATCTGTGATCATACAGTCCCAACTTGGGAAGTTGCCAAATATTAGAATTTTCATTGAGCGGGTGATTACAAGAAGCTCAGGATGTAGCTTAAAGTAATATCATGGCATAAGAATTTACTAGTAAAGGATGTTAGTAGTACATAGGAGATGGTCATGAGATTTTTGGACTGCATATCCTGGGTTAGGAGAATAAATCAGAAGTTAAATGAGTAGTGTCATTAAGTAGGAACAACATAAAGAAAATTTTGTGGAGTTAATGAATGCTGATGGTAGGAAATTCACAAAAGCAAAAAAATAGTTCAGAATAAAGGGAGATGAATTGAAGGTGCTCAAGATATTGCAGAATCTTAATGCAATTAAGTCCATGTGATTAGGTGGGATATCAGCTTGTGTATTACAAGAATGTGTGCACACTATCTCCACTGTTGTTCACCATCTGTACAAATTATGTTGTATAGAAAAGTGGCATTAAACCTGATATCAAAACTGAAGATGTTAATATCTCTTTATGTAGATGATGTTATATTCTAAGATAAATGAGTATATGCTGGAGGATTCCGTAATTAAATTGAATAACAGCTGTAAAAAATTTGATATTAAAATCGGCAGTAAAAAGAGACAGATGCCGAAAGTAGGCAGGAACATTGAAAGCGTTAGCTGCAGCCTGAATGAGAAACCTACAGAACAAGTAAAACATTTCAGCTGTTTAGCTGTAATTTTTAGTGAAAATGGCAAATTCAAAATGGAAACCAGAAGTAAGCAAAGCTATCATGGTAGAGAGTCAACTGAATAAATTGATATGAAATAAGAGAGAAATTAGTTAGAAATGAAAAGATTGATATGAGAGTTCTGAGAAAAAGATGTTGGTATTCAAGAATGTGTGAACAGAGCTAATCTAAGCTGGAATTGTCACTTAAGCAGAATAGGAGAGGAAATGTCAGTAAAACAGGTGTTTGGTGCTAAGATTGCAGGGGAGGAAAATCTAGAGGAAGACCAAGATTTAAGTGAATTGGTATAGTCCAAACCCTTAGAAGGTAGAAATATAAGATATGACATTGCAGTACTGACAAGTGAGAGTGTGATTTGGATTCAATTACTGATAGTAATATATTAGTAATAATCATGTGGTACTGTCATAGCACAGCCTCCGGCTCATTTGGTTTTGATGGAGCTACTTGGTTAAAAAGAACTGGGTTCAAATTCCATCTATGATGCGAGGAACCCCTTTATCAGGGGGTTTTCAGTCAAAAGCAAGATAGCTGGTCTTATATGGAGGTAGACAATTCTTTTACTCCCAGAAGCTCAGGTTTCCATCCCTCAAAACAGGCAAACTGGCCCTGTGAACACATGCACATACACCTACAGATGTAGGATACTGTCAGATAACAAAGGCAATGGGGAACCACCTTGTTCTATAATTCCTTAGTAAAACATCATTACTACCTCACTGTTGGGTTCAGGGAAACACATACATAGTCATAGTATCTCCTTTACGATACATATCAGGAATTTGATGACTATAGATTTAATTAATTAGTTTGTAATTTTGTTTTCCATTTTTTTTTTTAAATTTCGTTTTCATATTTGTAGACCACAATTCAGGAGTTATACACCTCAAGATGAAACACTCAAAGAAAGTATATTACCAAAAGCGCTTCCTGAATCAGGTAAGTCATTCTTTTTTGCATTTTCTGAACATCAGAAGTTTAGAATTTGTACAAATACAAAACTGTATCTAAAATAGATTGACAAAAATAATTAGAAGTTAATATTTATATTCATTCAAGCCTACATAATGAAGATGCCACTTGGTTGGAAACAGACCTGCATTCAAATCCCAACTAGGACATTTTATTTCTAATCCAACTCTCTAAATCCGTAAGGTAAAATTAGTTTCAAGAAAGTCCTATGCTGCTAGTTTATTTTTTGGATAATTTCTCTCTTATATATGAATTTATTCCTTTGGCTTCCCATATACTAGCTGTGCTTATTCTGTTCTGTGTTTCTGTATTTATTATTATTATGGGCAATTCCAAGGAGTCCTTAGACTCATCAAGGGAGGCTCTAAATTTAATTTTCCATCTTTGCTGAAAATTATGCCTAAATAGCTGAAATGGTTTATTTGTTCATTAGGCTTTTCCATTCAGGATTCAGCTGATGTTTTGACTGTTCCTGATTATATTCATAGTCTTTTCTCTTTTTTTTATTACTGGTTTTCTTGCCAAATTTGTTTCAGCAGTTGTTCAGTTTAGTTAAAGAATCTTGCAGACTAATTAACAGTACAACTTTTAAAGATTAAAAAAAAAAATTATTTCATCCCAAAATGGCAGGAAAAACCCAGTGGTAGATGAACTTAAATGTCTAGATCATGTAATACAAGTAATAGCTTTAAAATACTGAAATATAATAACATTGCTCAATATTGGAGACCATACTTATAACAGATTAATTGGGAAGTTTACATTATTACTAGAAAACTAGTAATAACATGCTTTTTATTATGTAGCATATTACTGTCATGTATCCTGTACATCCCCCATGAGTTGTATGTCAGAAATTATCCTCAAATTCCTGGTGATTATCCTCAGGAGGTGTACAGGATGTTATAATAGTACTACATGAAAAGTTTACATCATTGCTAACTTTTTATCGACAATTTTCATCCGAATTAATCTGTTATCTGTCTTTCAAGACTTCAATATTATCAGATCTCATTTTTCTATCTTCTAAGGCACTTTTAACTGTATCAATCCACCTAGTTCTTAGTCTTCCTCTGGGTCTTTTTCCAGCCATCCTGGCAAAGAACACTTGCTTTGCTAACATTCCTGAATGCTAGCAATGTCAAGTTCTTTCCTAATATCCTCATTTCTAATATGACACTGCCATTGATGCCATCTGTTTGCTTTCCTAATCTTTCTCAGAACTCTCATATCTGTTTAAAATAAAACCCTAATTAAGGGTTTTTATTGTTAATCTAGTTCTAACATCCATAAGTTAAAATTGGTTTGAACACTATCTTGTATACAGCTCGTTTAGTGTTTTAACTAATTTCTCTCTTATTCCATATGAATTTACTGAGTTGATTTTCTGTCTATATATTTGCCTAACAGCTATATAGACACTATTGATGGCTAAAGTGACAATGGTCAACTACCTTTAAATCTAGCTTTAGCAAATGCTGTAATAGAACATCAGTTCTTTTCTCCATTATAATTTTGAATTTTTTTTTCCCTCCATAATTATTTGGCTGTTAGTATCTTAGTTTTGATAGGTGTTTTTTGTGCTCTAAGTATTTAGAGCACAAAGGGCACTCAGAGTATAGTGGTTTGAAATCCTATAAAATTTTAGCAGCCTAATAAATTATTTTATTCTTTGTAGTATTGTGAGTTAATATCATTAAAATAATTTTCAATTTCTTAAACTTTCTTTTGTTTTTTGACATTCCTTTTACATGATAGCTAACTAGCTTTAAATGGAAATATTGAAATTCTCAGAAAACTCACAGGATAAATAACTTGCTAACTTCAAAAATGGCATTTGTCAGTAATGGTCATCTTTGTATATAATAATATTTTTTCTCTTTAACTAAAAATTCTTCGAATTGATATATCTCTACATGACTGTACTGTGAAAAGTTCTGTAGCCATCAGTAAATGCTTCTCTTCTTTATGAATACACATTAACCTTTTATGAAGATAAAGAGTTAATGTGTGGAATGAGTTTGAAGGAAGAATTGAATTGTATAAGTTACGGACTGTATTTGAATGGTTTGGGTTTAGTCATTTGTAGAGACTGCTGCTGGAAGGGAGAGTAATGAGTGCAGAGAATGAATCTGAGCAATTAAGTTTCCCCTAAGAATATGAAAGAGTGGTGCGTAAGGAAGGAGAGATTGAAGTGGTGCTTATGAATTAAGAAGTGGGTAGCACGAATGTAGAGATTGAAAGAACAAGTGTGCAAGACAAACAGGGAGGCTAAGGGTGGACAGAGAAACACAGTATGAAAAGGGTTGATGTTCCAAGAGGATGTGAATGCACATTCGTAGACAAAAAGGGAAGGGGATTACCTGGGATGTAGGGAAAACAGTTGGATATGAAGAACGTTCTGGAATGAGTAAAGAGGAAAAGAAATGGCTTGGTATGGAGAAGTCACATCTTATAAGTGGTATCAATGAAACTTGTTATAGATCCAGGAATGAATGCTGGAAGTATCAGAAACAAGGGAAATGAAATGGTTGCATTGATTGACTTTGTTCACCCAAAAATTGAGATAAGTGAGACATGGTTGGACGAGGATGACATCCTTACAGGAACAGAGATGGGAAGATATGATGTGTTTCATGAAGATAGAAAGGATAAAAGGTGAGGTGTTATTGGTGATAGAAAAAGATATATGTTCATAAAAGAGATGCAAGGGACAGATAGTGGTAGTGGTTTCTGAGGCAGTATGGTGCAAGATAGAAGTGAATAGAATGAAACACCTCATTGGATGTTGCTGTAGACCAAGTAATGTGGAGGATATTGACCAGGAAATGTATAAGCAAATTAGCCAGGCAAATAGGAATAGGGTGATCATTGGTGATTTTAATTACAGCAATATAGATTAGGATGACAAGATAGCAACCAGAAGTAAAGAATATGAGTTTTTGAGGGACATCCACCTCGGGAAGTATGTAATAGAGGGCACACAAGGATTGAGGGTCTTGGATTTGATCATCTCATAAGAGGATGTCATTATAAATGAGGTGTCAAATCTCCCTCCAATTGAAGTTTCAAAGGTAACTTCATAAAAAAAAACAGAGAAACAACAGTTTTGGATTCAATTTTGCAACCATCTGTTATCTGCCTGTGTTGACCAGCTACTAAATTTGTTTTCCATAGTAATTTGCCTTCCTTAATTGTCGTTCTAGTAGATAATGTAGGGTGATTCACTTAGAATTAAACCCAAAGTTTTCATTCCAGATCACAAACAAATGACTGGAAACTGATCAAAAAACTTACCTTACCTTGAATAGTTCAGTACAAGCATTTTGAGGTGGATCTGTGCCACCATTTCCTATAACAGAACTTTTGCGTTTAGTTCTATATGAATCACCCTGCATTTATAATATTAGATTAACATTATTACTGATTTCTCTAATGATTTTCTAATAACATTTAATGAATGTCTAATAGCATTCTCTAAATAACATCTAACAACATTTGGGAATTGTCTAATATAGAATTTTTCAGTCTTCCAGTGTTGGAAACTGTACATTGCTTTTTTTAATTGAGTGCAATCTCTCCTTAAAGCACAAACAGGGAACTATTAATGGTCATAATGTATACACAAAACATTCTGTTCAAAGAAATTTTGTGATGTGCATACCTTTTTCTCTACTGTCTAATTTTTAAATGATTTTCAGATCATGATGAAAACACTAAGGTGATGCTGGGAAATGTTTAGAAGTTGCAAGTCAAGTTACAGTTGCTTACACTGAAAAATTACTGTTTAATATCAGGATCCTCCTTTTTTTGTTGTTGTTTCTGCTGATTATGAAAAAAGCAAAATGCATTTGCCTAATTTGCAATTTTCAGAGTTGGAATTTTGGAAAAATTGTTGTCATGTGAACTAACATGTTACCATCTTACTTACTTTGGTTTTTAATTTTTTGCTGCTTAATAGTTGAGGAACAGATTAAGGATCACCTTGCTGCAGGGACTCCACAGCCACTAATAGATGAAGTAGTAAGTATAACATTGATAGTTAGAAGTACAGATCTAATTTATTTTATAATTCTTATGCCCATCTTCTGAAGTAAATAGTTTAAAATGTAATACTTTCATAACTCTCTCATTCTAATTTTAGATGTATAAAATAATACATCTCTAAAAATTACAAGATCAGTATGAAAAAGAACATTCAGGATGGTGTTATAGTGATAATGTATGCTTTAAAAATCTTGGCAACATGACAACAAATCATTTTATTTTGTAATTGGAAAGAGATGTCTTGGAATGAATCAAAGAGGCTGATGGACAGAGCAGAACAGAATCATAACTTAAAGAACAATCATCATTATACACTTCAAGGACAACCTGCTCTTTATCTAGCTGATGTTTATAATGAAGTACTTGTTTGGACAATCTTTGTATTCTTTTAACATGCTTCATCTAGTTGTGTTTATTTTTCTCTATTACTGGCTCTGGGTTAAATTCTTTCAAAAAGTTAAAAGATTAGTAGCAGCTGAAATGAAATTTCAGCTGCTACTAATCTTTTAACTTTTTGTTTTATTGTTCCAGTTTTCACTTTCATATAGTAGTTATATTATAATAAGTGTGGCTTTAGATAACGTAGCTTTTTATCACAAATTCTGCTGCATTTTTTCAGTTTGGATTCAGTGTTGTTGAAAATTTTTGTTGTTTATATTGTGTTTTGCTACTTTTTTGTTCATACTACTTCTGCTTCTGAAAATGGCATTGATAAAGAAACATACGTTGGCAGCATGGAAGGCTTCTGTACGAAAGTCTAGCTCTGCCTTGGATTTTTCGCAGTGAATGTGTTGCAAAAATTGTTGTGTATGCACTGAAAAATGTGAAAGATTTGTGGACTGTTTGGGTAAATGAGAAGAAGGAAAGCATTCATGTATGTGAAAAGTGTCTTTATAGATTAGAACGATTAGAAATGGGAGCAAGTGTTGGAACCGTAATAGAAGAGCTTAGGCAGGAGTTAGTGTATAAAGCGAAATGAAACATCTGGAGGAGGATAATAAACATCTAAAGAAGAGACTGGCTGATGATAATAAGAAGGAGGAATTTAGTATTACAAAGAAAGTGTCGAAGGATAGTTGTATATCATTGTATTAGGACCGTAGTAGAAGAGCTTAGGCAGGAGTTAAGTGTGAAAAGCGAAATGAAACATCTGGAGGAGGATAATAAACATCTAAAAAAGAGACTGGCTGATGATAATAAGGAGGAATTTAGTATTACAAAAAAAGAGTCGAAGGATAGTCGTATATCATTGTATGGGGACTCTATCATTAGAGGTGTGATGACTAATAAAGTGCACAAAATGCATTCCAAAAAAGGAAAAACTGGGCATCAAAATTAGTGATGCCCAGTTTTTCAGTAGTCATGGGCACAGATGACTTAGATGTGAGAAAGAAAGAATGTTAATAGAGACTTGAGGAAGTTATTGCAGCAGGTGAAGAAGAATAGTATTGTTGGGAAAGTCGTAGGCATGTTGCCCAGATATAACAATTTAGATAGCATAGCTTTTTATCGCAAATTCTGCTGCATTTTTTCAGTTTAGATACATTGTTTTTCTACTTTTTTTGTTCGTACTACTTCTGAAAATGGCATTGATAAAGAAATGTACGTTGGCAGCATGGAAGCATGGGGACTCTATCATTAGAGGTGTGATGACTAATAAAGTGCACAAAATGCATTGCAAAAAAGGAAAAACCAGGCATCAAAATTAGTGGTAGTCATGGGCACAAATGACTTAGATGTGGGGGAAAGAAAGAATGTTAATAGAGACTTGGGGAAGTTGTTGCAGCAAGTATGTAGAACTGCAAGGGGTGGATGTCGACAGAGCATGGGAAGTGGTCAAGGAGCATTTGCAGGAGGTTATGGCTGATTGTATACCTAGGGTCTGAATAGTAAAACAAGTAGGGGGTTAAATGGATGAATAACACCATTAAGCTTGAGTTGTTTCTTTTTTTGCAGCTCAAGCTTAATGGTGTTATTAAGCTTTAGCTTATGGAGGGAATTTAAAGAGAGGTGACCTGCAGGCACACGAACGGTATAAAGTGCAGGCCAGAAGGGTAACGAGCGTGGTAAGAAAAGCAAAAGTGGATTATGAAAGGAAACTAGCTATGCAAGCTAAAGAGAATCCCAAACAGTTCTTTCAATATGCTGCAAGTAAAAGAAAAACTGTACACAGCAGAATAATTTTAAGGAATACCGATTGGAATAAGGTCACTGAATCAGCCGATATAGTGGAATTACCGAGTGAGCACTTTGCAAACATATAGCATCCGGGTGGTGACATTGAAAGAATGAAGGAACCATTAGTTTATACTGGAATTGTGGGGAATGAAGTGGAGGTGAATAGTCTATTACAGAACCTTAATGTGAATACATCTGTGGGATTAGATGGTATACCGTCACGAGTCTTATGTGAAGTGGCTAAAGAATTATCAGTGCCCTTGACCATGTTGTTTAATCTGAGCCTCGGGTCTGGTTTAGTCCCGAAGGTGTGGAAAGAGGGGAATATAGTTCCACTGCATAAAGGAGAATCAAAGACTACCGTTTCAGATTACCGACCAATCAGCATATTAGGAGTCGTTGTCAAGGTTTTGGAGAAAGTAGTCAAGGGAAAAATACAGGAATGGATTGATGAAAATAAGATACTATAAGGGGGACAGCATGGCTTTGTGAAGGGTAGATCATGCCTCAGTAACTTCCTCAAGTTTTATAACACAGTGACGACTGAACTGGATAAGGGTAATGGGTTTACAGTGATACTGCTGGACCTGGCTAAGGCCTTTGACAAGATACCACATGGAATTCTAATCCGTAAACTGCAACATATGGGAATGGATAAAGGGTTGGTGAGATGGATGGGTGGGTGGTTGATGGAGAGATATCAGAGAGTAGTTTATTCAAGAGTGGAGTCCAAAAGACGGCCTGTGACTAGTGGTGTTCTGTTCTTGGATCACTGCTGTTTAATTTGTTCATTAACGATATAGGGAAGGATCTAAGAGGAACGGTTCATTTGTTCGCTGATGATGCAAAGTTGGGTATGGCAATAGTGAATGCAGAAGATGCCAAAATCTTGCAGGATGATTTGGATAGATTGGTGGTCTGGGCTAAGGAGAATGGATGTCAATTTAATGTGACAAAATGTAAGGTTATGCATTTTGCGGTGAAAAGATTAGCAGCAGTATATTCCATTGGTAGAACCGTACTCCAGGAGATTGATGAGACCAGGGACTTGAGAGTGTTGGTGGATAGAGAGATGAAGTTTAGGGGGCACATTGCCAAAGTGGCTAAATCAGCTCATCAAATCACTTTTTTGCTGAAGAATATTTTGACGAGCAGAGATAAGCAAGTTATTGTTCCTCTGTACCAAGCCTTGATAAGACCTCATCTCGACTACTGGGCACAGATTTGGTCACCTAGGTTTCTTCTTGATGGGGAGGAGGCTGAGAGGATCCAGAGGCGAGTGACCAAGATGATAGCAGGTCTATGGAATGAACCTTATGAGAACAGGTTGAAGATTTGTGGTGTGCAGAAATTGGTTGATAGGCAGAAAAGAGGAGATATGATTGAGACATTCAAATTGCTGAAGGGTTTCTATAGGATTAAAGAGGATATTTTTGAGATCAGGACTGATATCACAGGCATGTTGCCCAGATATGACAACAGCGAATTGAGAAGGAGAGCAGAGTAATGAATAGTAAGGTGGCTGAGTTGTGTGAGGCAAAGGAGATTCAATTTGTAAATCTGTGGAGTGAATTTGAAGAGAAATTGCAATAGTTTAAAGTTGATGGATTGCATTTGAATGGGTTTGGTGTTGAGCATTTAGAAAGGCTATTGTTTTCTGAGAAGGCACAGAGTCAAGAAGTTAATGTAGTAAATGATCAGTCTACTTGTGAAGCAGGAAAGCACAACTAAATGGATTGTATAACAGGAGGAAGATGGATATGATGTTGAAGATGTTGTTGCAGCAACACAAGATGATGAAATGCATAAAGGTGAGGATGAGACAGATAGGAATGGAAATCAGAGTCAGGATTAGGGAAATGGGAGTGGTCAGACCGAAGAGAAAGCTGTTGTATAGCAGCTAGAATAGAGAATGTTGGTGCTGGTAGAATGGCTTCAAACACAGGATTGTTATGTTTGTACACAAACATAAGGAGTATTTGAGACAAGAGAGCTGAGTTGGTGAGAGGACTAGGGGACATCTATGGAAGCTGGGCTAGAGTGTGGTTAGTAATGGTGTTAGAGCTGGGTTCTTTACTTTTAGAGTGGTAAATGAGTGGAATAAGCTGCCAGAGTCCGTTGTGGGTGCTATGACAGTGAATGAGTTCAAGGCAAGGTATGATAGATTCTGTGAGAATGTTGAATAGTTGTGTGGACATGATGTTTAAGGCCTCCCTTGATGAGTCTAAGGACTCCTTGGAGTCGCCCATAGTAATAATAATAAGTAAAGAAGAATAGTGTTGTTGGGAAAGTCATAGGCATGTTGCCCAGATATGACAACAGCAAATTGAGAAGGAGAGCAGAGTAATGAATAGTAAGGTGTCTGAGTTGTGTGAGGCAAAGGAGATTCAATTTGTAAATCTGTGGAGTGAATTTGAAGAGAAATTGCAATAGTTTAAAGTTGATGGATTGCATTTGAATGGGTTTGGTGTTGAGCATTTAGAAAGGCTATTGTTTTCTGAGAAGGCACAGAGTCAAGAAGTTAATGTAGTAAATGATCAGTCTACTTGTGAAGCAGGAAAGCACAACTAAATGGATTGTATAACAGGGGGAAGATGGATATGATGTTGAAGATGTTGTTGCAGCAACACAAGATGATGAAATGCATAAAGGTGAGGATGAGACAGGTAGGAATGGAAATCAGAGTCAGGATTAGGGAAATGGGAGTGGTCAGACCGAAGAGAAAGCTGTGGTATAGCAGCTAGAATAGAAAATGTTAGTGCTGGTAGAATGGCTTCAAACACAGGATTGTTATGTTTGTACACAAACATATGGAGTATTTGAGAAGAGAGCTGAGTTTGTTGCATTGATTGAGTCAGTATGCCCACGGATAATTGTATTATTATTATTATTCAGGCCTCCATGGAGTCAAGAGACTCATCATGGGAGGTCCTTAGGAAACACAAAGTCTATCATATCCTTGAACTCGTTGACCGTTCTTGAATTGTAATATGTGAAACTTGGTTATCTGAGAAGGATGTCACGTTAGGAATAAAAATAAAGGATATATAATTTTCCAGAAAGATATTAATGTGAAAAGCGGGGAGGGGAGTGCTGTTAATGATTACATAGGAATTGTGTCCACAAAGTGTGAAAGTTGATAGTGCATGCACAGATTTTGAATCTGTATGGTGTGAAGTTGAAATAAACAGGTTAGTATATCTGATAGGATGCTGTTATAGGCCAGGGAATGCAGAGAATACTGATTGTGAAATGTTTAAACAAATTAGTTGGTCACATAAAAAGGTGATTCTGATGGGAGACTTTAATTACAGGAATATAGAATGATAAATTCATAAAATCATAAATTAAAATCAAAAAACTCCTTAAAATTATTAAAAACACCTGTTTTAAAATGCACTTTTCCCTATTTAGCACTATGTTGTACGATATTGTTATATATTTTAGAGTAGTTACAAATACTACCTTTTTTGCGCTACGATCTGATTTTAATTACTATAACAACAATAGTTGGTTGTAAAATTATATACACATATTTTTCTAGATAATAATATTTTTTATATAATATACAATATTATACTATATTAATTTTATATATTACGTAAGAAGCCTGAATGGCAAAGAAATGGAGCTAGCTGAGGAATTAGATAAGTACCAGATCGACATAATAGGGGTGACTGAAACAAAAAAGACCAAAACTGGTGAGATCTTTCTGAGCAATAAATACAAAATGTTATATTCAGGCAATAACAATCAAGGAAAAGAAGGTGTAGCCATAGTATTCAACACAAAATACGAGGCTAATCTTCTTGAATGGCAGTCAGTCTCAAGTAGAGTAATGTGGGCAAATATGAGAATGGGGAACTGGACAATGAGACTTATTTGTGCCTATGGTCCCACAGAAGGTTCTACTAAGGTAGAAGTGGAGGAATTTTTTGAGGCTTTAGAAAAAGCAACTGACACAATGAAAAAGGAAAAGTTGGTCCTTGTTGGGGATCTAAATAGTAGAGTAGGAAATGATTGTGAGACATACAAAAATATTTTGGGAAAATTTGGAGAAAAGAGCAAAGCTAATAATAATGGCAAATATCTGTTGGATTTCTGCTCAGGACATGGACTGGTTATTACTAACACCATGTTCCAACATAAAAATGTGCACAAATTCACATGGAGAGAAGAGGCTAGGAATAAGAAAAGTCTCATTGACTATGTTATTGTTGATAGTGATGTTTTCTCCCTGGTGCAGGACACCAGAGTGTACAGAGGATTTGAAATTGGAAGTGATCACTATTTAGTCTTGAACAGGATAAAATTGAATTTCATATTGAAAAGAATAACATATAAGAAAGTTTTAAAGCGAATAAAAGTTGAGCAGCTCTCAGATGTAAACTGTAGACTAAAATACAGAAATATTATTGAAAAGAAAATGAAAGAGTTTGAGAACAGGAATCAAACCTTGGAGATTCAGTGGCAAACTCTGAAGGAAACATTGATTGATTCTGCCAGAGAGGCATGTGGTGAGGTTGTCTGTAAGGATAGAAAAATCAGAACCTCCTGGTGGACACAGGAAGTTAAAGAAGCAGTGAAGGAAAAGAAGAAAGCATATCAAAAGTTCCTGGCAAATAAGTCAGCTTTTACTCTTACAGAATACAGAGACAAATGTAAGAAAGCTAAACAGTGTGTAAAACTAGCTAAACAAAAGTCATGGGAGGACTTTGGCAAGAATATAGAAAATAAATATCAAGAAGGTGGCAAAATATTCTGGAAGTTGTTGAAGAAGCTTAGGAATGGAGGAAAGAGTGCTGTAAAAGGAATTAGAGATGATAAAGGTGAAATGAAAACAGGAGAAAAAGATATCCTTGAAGTATGGAGTAATTACTTTGAAAAACTGCTAAATGAAACAAGCAGTGATGACATCACAGTGATAAAAAACACTGACCAGGCATGCAGTCAGGAATACATATCCATACTTGAAGTAGAAAAAGCCATCAAAGGCTTGAAATGTGGAAAGGCAGCAGGAGTAGATGATATTCGACCAGAAATGCTGAAGTATGGTGGTATAAGAGTCTTACAGTGGCTGCACTGCATAGTTCAGAAAGCCTGGACAGAGGGACGAATTCCCGATGATTGGAATAGAGCTCTCATAGTACCCATATATAAAAAGGGAAATAAAACTGAATGTGAGAATTACAGAGGTATTTCCCTACTGAGTGTTCCTGGCAAGATCTATGCAAGTATACTTGAGAAACGGTTGAGAAGAATTGTGGAAGAAAAGCTTGGTGAAGAACAAGCTGGATTCAGGCCAAATAGAGGCTGTCAGGATCAGATCTTCACTTTACGACAAATAGTCGAGAAAGCATGGGAATATAACAAAGATCTGTATTTAAGTTTTGTCGATTTGGAAAAGGCATATGACAAGGTGCCAAGAGAGAAGCTATTCAATACGCTGCAGTTATATGGTGTCAATGGGGCATTATATCAAGCAATACTTAGTCTTTATTTGAGTTGTGAGTCAGCAGTTAGAATTGAAGGAAGTACAGGAAGATGGTTTAATGTTAAATCTGGTGTGAGACAAGGATGTACATTATCCCCTCTGTTATTCATTATCTATATGGATCACATTATGAAGGAATGTGGTATTAAACCTGATATCAAAATTGGAGATGTTAATGTCAGCTCTTTGCTTTATGCGGATGATGTTATACTTCTAAATAAATCCGCTACAAGTCTGCAAGATTCTCTGACTAAATTGAATAGCTGTTGTAATAGATATGGTATGAAGGTCAGCAATAAAAAGACAAAGACAATGAAAATAGGCAGAATCATTGAAAATGTCAACTGTGTTGTGAATGGAGAACCTGTGGAACAAGTAAAACATTTCAGCTACTTAGGCACAATTTTTACTGAAGATGGTAAACTAAATATAGAAATAGACAACAGAATCAGCAAAGCTGGTATCGTGGGAAGTCAATTGAATAAATTCATATGGAATAAGAAAGAAATTAGTCGGAACACTAAATTAGCTGTATACAAGACTGTGTTCAAACCAATTTTAACTTATGGATCTGAGAGCTGGGTCAGAAGTAAAACACTTGACCAAAGACTAGAGACTGCAGATATGAGAGTCCTGAGAAAGATTAGAGGTGTGAACAGATGGCATCAATGGCAATATCATATTAAAAATGAGGATATTGGGAAAGAACTTGACACTGTCAGCATCCAGGAATGCGTTAGCAGAGCTAATCTCAGATGGTATGGTCACTTAAATAGAATGGGAGAGGAAAGATTAGCAAAACAAGTGTTCTCTGCCAGGTTAGCAGGAAAACGACCCAGAGGAAGACCAAGATATAGGTGGATTGATACGGTACAAAGTGCCTTAGACGATAGAAATATAAGATCTGATAATGTTGGAGTCTTGACAAGTAACAGACTGATTTGGAGGAAAATTGTAGATAGGAAGTTAGTAATGATGTAGTTTTTTCATGTAGTACTGTCATATCCTGTACACCCCTTGAGGGTACATGGCAGGAATTTGATGATGATGATGATGATACAATATTAATTTATATGATAATTTAAAAAATTAATTGATTTTCTTTTTTCAAATTTTTGTGCTTTGCGGGGCCCTGTGCCACCACACAGTTCGCACACTCATGGATATGGCCTTGTGTAGGAGTATAAAGCAGGCGATTATAGGAAACTCTGTAGTCAGTTAGCATCAGTATGTTGGGTAAATGAGCTGAGCGAAAAAGATGTTAACAAACTCACAAGGCAGTATCTGACAAAAGCAGTGTATAACTTGCATACCAAGGGTTAAGCAAGTAAATAGAGTAGGAGTGAAATGGATGAACAGTGAAATCAAGCAAGTTGTGCTGGGAAAGAAATGCTGTGGAGGAAGCACAAGACAGTTCATAAAATCTTTTTTGCGCTATGATGATTAGATCCATGAAGAGTATAAAGTGCAGGCTAGAAAAGTGACAAGTATGGTAAAGAAAGAAAAGGTGGAGTACTTCAGTTAACCTTGGCTGGTCAGGCTAGGGTTAACTCAAGGGAATTTTTCTGCTATATGGTAAGCAAGAGAAAGAATCATTATGCCAGGTTGACATTGGTGGATAGTCATGCCAGCAGAGTAACAGCTGCAAAGGATATAATAGAATTATTGAATGAGCACTTTATCATCATATATCATACTGGTGTAAATGATGCTGTGCAATATATAGAAGGGAGGTAAGTCAATATCAATAAGACTTTTTTTTTTCTTGTATCTTCTCTCTATGTGAATTTGTGTGCATGGACTAGTTATTACTTATACTATACTTCAACATATACCACTGAACAGAAATTCAGTAGGAACTTACCATTATTATTCGTTTTGCCCTTTTCTCCAAATTTTCCTAAAACATGTCTGTATGCCTATGATTCCTTTCCTATTCAGCTGTTTGAACATCCAACAAGGACCAGCTTTTCCATTTTCTTTGTCATCCTCTTTCTCTAATGATTCAGCGAATTCCTCCACTTTTTTCTTTGTATAATTTTCTGTGGAACCATAGGTACAAATAATTTTCAATGTCCAATTCCTTATTTTAAAATTGCTCATATAACCACTTGAAATTGCTGCCAGTCAAGAAGTTTATCTTAGTGTTTGATGTTGAATGCTGTTGCTATCCCTTTTTTTCCCTGATCATTATTGCCAAATGTAACATCCTGTATTTATTATTTATCAGGATCTCACCTGTTTTTTGTCTTCTTTGTTTCAGTAACATTAGTTATATCCAGTGCTGGATTAAGGGGCAGGCTGACCAGGCACTCACCCAGGGCACCAAAACTAAGACTGGCACTAGAGCCTTGAAGCCTGTGCTCCTTCCAAAAGTAATTACCTGGCAATGGAAGCATTACTATACTTTCTTCTGCTCCAAGATGATGCAAATATTGAAAGAACATAAAATAATTCATTATCTTCTGTTGAAAACTGTAATAGGAAATTTAGAAAGAGAAAAATCTATTTCTAAAAGTTCAAAATATTTATCTAACTTTCTAAAACCAACAAATTCATCTGGTTCTACTTCAATTAACATTTCAATAGAAGAAGAAACATTCAATTTGCAAATTTCAAATTCAAAAATGACAGTTTACTTCCGGAAAACATCAGTTCGCCGTTAGATATTTTACAATTTTTAAAAGCAAGCAGTTTGTAGAATATAGTTCCAAATAGGTGAATCACATTGAGAATTTTGCTGACAACTATAACAGTAGCAACAGCTAAAAGAAGTTTTAGCAAATTAAAACTTATCATAACATATTTGTGATCGATAATGGGGAGTGAGAGATTAAATTCTTTAGCTGTGGTATCTGTTGAAAATGCTGTTGCTCAGAAAATAGACATTAGTGAAAGAATAAAAGCTTTTGCAGATTTAAAATCAAGAAAAAAATATATCAAAATTATAATTGATTAAATTAAAATGACAGTGTAAAATCAATAATTTTTGTTTGTAATCATTTTTATGTGTTTCTTTTTTATGTAGTATATCTTAGTGAATAAAAATGATAAGTAAAAATAATGAAGTTATGAAATTATTAGTCATTTGAAAAAGTACTTACAATTAGAAAGTACTTAAGTATAAAAAAAAAAAAAAAAACTTAGGGGCATCACACATGAAGTCTGCTTGGTGTGCGAAATTATCTTGGTCCAGTACTGGTTATATCCACATGGTATTTTTAGTTTTTCTGCCAGTTTAATTTCTTTCTGTTGATTCTCCTTATGTTGATGGTACCTGTCTTCATTTCTTCTGATTATGTTTGTTCCAATAGCTGACATACTTTCCACTGCATGCCTTAGTTCTCTGAAAAAACAACAACATTTTCCTTGTTGAACTGGGTAGTACCTCCCAGCCAGCATGAAACTTCATTCATTATGTAGTAATATCATGTTTATTTCTGATATAGGAACTGAAATTCAAGGGATACATTGGAAAAAAAAATTGAAAATATCCAGAAATTTGCTATCATAATGAGAAAGACACGATCAAGTAAAGATAAGGAGGTGATTGATTTACTGTATGTCAATGTCACTAATCAGGCCGACTCTGGATTTCTGCAGATACACACACACGTCTGGTCATCCAGATATCTGGGTGATTGGATGCATGTTTCACTTGTCTCTGATTTCACTCTCTCTTTAACATGGCTTTGGTCTTTTCAGCAGTTACTTGCTATACCTATATGGTCTTGGAGATAATTGACTTTTCCACTGTAATAGCTATTGATTTCTTTTGCCACAACATCCATAATGCATGTCTTATCAGCTATTATAATGTTTTTAGGCGCATAAGTACCTGTTTTCATTTTGTCAGTTCATCTGTATGCAAGTTATATATTGTCTCTGAATGGGTAAGGCAATGAACTTAATTTGTTTTAACCAGATCAACTGAAATTATGAGTTGAATGAATTAAAATGAAATTTGGTATGTGTGTACTCAACTCAGTTTGTTTATAATCAAATCTGGCATGGTTGATCCAGTGGATAGTATTTCTGCTCTCCAACCAAAAGGATCATGGGTTTAAATCATACTACTTGCATGTTTGTGAATGTATTTTAGGTGGGAGATGAATTTGATTGTGTGATGTGAGACAACTGCCATCCCCCACTTATTGGAGGTCTGAAGTATCTTGAAAAAGTTCCATGTTTAGTCTCTATATCAGGGTCTCTGGATTATGTAAAAAAAGAAATCAAAAATATAAAGACACCTGATGAATGGAAGGAGGGCAAGATAATTTCATTATGCAAGGATGGAGCAAAGACTGATGAAGTGAATTGTTTATTGACTAATTAGTATTTTTGGTGTAGTTATCTAGTTATTGGAAAGGTTGGTAGACAACACTAGGATCTTCTGTGGTGGACAGCATGGTTCTTTTAAAGGTAGATCCATCCTGCTTTTAGCAATCTGCTGATTTCTGTAATAGCAGAGTTAAATAACCTAAATGGATGTTCAATGATGCTTTGTCAAGTCATTGTGACATTGAGCCCTTTCTCTCAGTATTCCACATTGGAGATGATGATAACACCATTTTAAAAGGGGTGAGTTTGCAAAATAAATGTGTGATGTGGATTGGAGGGCTCACCGATATTTATCAGAAAGTGGTGTGCTGAATTGGTTGAAGTGGAGGATGATAAGAATTCTCCACAGAATTCTCAACTTGAACATTTGTTGTCTAACAGGTATATTAATGATTTTTGGAGAGTCTTAAGTGTGATATTCAATTATTTGCCTATGATGCTAAGTTCAGGCAAGTGATAAGAAATGTAATCAATACAGAATTCTTGCAGGCTGATTTGAAAAATTGGTTATATGGGTAATTGTCAATGAATTTCAGTTTGATGTTGCTAATTGTAAAATTATGCATTTTGGATGGAGGATATTACAGGCAGAATATTAATGGAAATTTGTTGAAAGTAGTCAGTGAAGTTAAAAATTTGAAGGATTATTGTGGATAGTGAGCTAAAGTTTAAGATAATGTGGGTAAGCCACTACTTCATATAGCCACTGTTAAATTGTACATTGACTTATAGGAATAGGGATGTTATTGTACCACTTTGCATGGCTTTGATAAAACCGTATCTGGATTGCTATGTGCAAATATGGCTAACTGAATTCCGAGGAAATGGGGAAACAGTTAAAAAGATTCAGCAGTGAGAAAGAACTGGCTTATGGAATTGTACAAAAGGCACACTAAAGGAATATTTTCTTCAAAGGGGACTTACAGTATAGATACAAATGAGAATTTGAAGCTTATTAGACAGGTTTATGTAGGACTTGGCATCATTTCTGGAAAGGATTGAGGCTACGATTAAATGTTGTGAGTTAAATAAATGTGTTCAAAGTGAGATATGATAGATATTTAAATATGAGTATTCACATGTGCCCTTTCTCTCAGTGAATCCTTGAACTCACTGAAGATGCATTAATAATAATAATAAAGAACCAAAGACTTAGCCTGTCCACATTACTAATGTACTATATGTTTACAAAATTCCATTGGAAACATTGATTCCATCTCATCAATCTCATCTCATCTTCCTTATACCCTCTTTTACCTTGCGGTGTCGAGGGTCCATTGATCATCGGACCTCACTCCATTTACAGGATGAGGTGGTCAGCCTTATGCCCCGGTGTATCCTATGGCCTGTAGTGTTGAGTTCTCAAGGCCAGTTTGCCTGCTTTGCGGGATGAAAAACCCCAGAATAAACTGGGGAAAAAACCCTGCTGTCCACGCCCAAGACTGGCTAACTTGGCTATGGCTGAGGAAGATCCTTCAGCTCCTCACGTCACCAACGGGAATCGAACCTAGGACACTCCTTCCCCAGGCATATGGTTGCGAAGTGCATAGCCACTAGGCTAACCGCACGGACTAAAAAATTAAAAATGTCATCTCATATTGGGAAAATGGATAAAATTATATTTTATGTCTACAGTACATATATCAATGGAACAGTTTTAGGCCCCATGATGTTGCTATACAAGAATACTATTATGAAATGCACTTTTTTTGTGATCTCTCATTTCTTTATTTGTTTTTAATTTTTTTTGTTATGTCAATAAATGTGCATATTGAAAGAAATCAAAAGACTGCAAAGATGTTTTTTTTTTTTTTGATTGTTGTTGTTGCTTCACTGTTAACAGATGCAGCATGCACTTTTTTGATTGAAATGTGCTTATGTTCTATCTTTGAAGTTTTCTTCCTCTCTCTCTCTCTCTCTCTCTCTCTCTCTCTCTCTCTCTATATATATATATATATATATATATATATATATATATATATATATATATATATATATATATACATACATACATATATACTCTTTTCACAAATTATTATTTCACTAGCTGTTTTGTCAGTTTTAAAGTAACCAAATTACTCCTTTCTTTTAAAACAAAAATTTCTCTAAAAAAAACACATTTAGTTTTGTTAGCTCACCACGTTCAGCAGACTGTGGCTAAATCACCTAAACTTGTACAGACATGTTCTGCACTGTTAAACAAGGAGTATGCATGCGATATCCATCCATTGTATAAATTATTACAATTGTGTGTACCTTTTTATACTAATAATATGAAAGTAATTTCATGCTGCAGTTTACAGAGTTTGATTGTTTTTGTTACAGGATCTTGCAACTTTAGCACCACGTAAACCAGACTGGGACCTAAAAAGAGATGTGGCTAAAAAGTTAGAAAAACTAGAAAGAAGAACACAGATCGCTATTGTGGAGCTTATAAGTAATTAAACTATTTACAATTTTTCCTTTGTTATCAGAAACAGAGATATTTAGTTTGTACTTTTAGAAATCCTAGTCTTTATTTTCTCTCTCTCTCTATCTCTCTCTCTTCTAAAGTGTAGTTATTAACAAGACTATTATTATTACCTGACACCTCCAGAGAGTCCAAAGACTCATCGAGGGAATGCACCTACTCTAGAACTCTCCATCTCCACCACTACAGCAAACCACATCATCTACACCATCGCCATCTACTGCCCACCACCACTAGTATTTTCACAGACAATCACAAACATCCATGCCCAAGGCAGGATTCAAACCTGCAGCCTTTTGGCTGGAGAGCAGATGCACTAACCACTAGGCCAACCAGGCTATGACTGTAGTTATGTATAAGGTATGTTAGCAATGGCAGTTTCCCTATATTAGGAGGGGGAAGGGGGGGGTATCCTATATATAGCTTACCAGTTTTTGTGTGTTGAATTTATAATTTATGAATACAGTTTCGTTTTGTTTTTAATGATGTGTATATACATTGATGGAAAATCAATACTAATAATAATGTCTTTTTTATATAATTATCAGTAAATACCATTGTCTGTTCTATCATTATCTAGGCAGAAAATTTAATGAAAACATTCATTTATCATGGAACACTCTTTTTATTTTGTGGCTTAGGCAACTTTACTGTATCCTCAGCCGGGGGGGGTCTGGAAAGTTCTGATGAACACCTAGAACAAAAATGATATTAAAGCAACTGATAACATAAGAAAGAACTAGTATGTTCTTTCTTATGGTTATATCAGTTGCTTTAATATCATTTTTGTTCTAGGTGTTTATTAGAACTTTCCAGATCCCCCTTCCCCATATGTAAGAAGTGGGTATACAAAAAAGCATACAGGTAATTTATTATATCTATATATTAGAAATAAAGGGATAGTTTGTGGGCTTGGTGAATATGTTGAGGCATCAGAATTGTAGATGAGATCAAGTCATCAGAGGCAGACATACTAACTGGTATCGAATGTGAAGGGTATAGTATTTTTAGGAAGAATAAATAGGAGTGGATGGTGTTGCTGCTAATGATATTGTATGATTTTAATCTAGTTAGGGTAGAAACTCATGACTGCATTGGAGGTGGTGAGTGCAGGTAGTGTAAATGAATTTGAGAAAAGGTATGACAGCTGGTACGGGTGATATGTGGCCTTCCTCTGTGTCACTGAGGCTTATTATTTTTATTATTATTAAATAATAAAAATAATAATAATGTAAAAGTTTTGTATATACATAGGTACTTTATTTTTCATTTACTTATGTGGGAACTTTTGTATTATGTGAAACATTTACATACATAATATCAGCATTTTGAATTTGCTAGTTTGTACAAGTGTTTTTGTTATTCCCACCCATGATAGCTTGTAAATGTATAGTACTTAATACTCTGAGTGAACCAAATATTTTTTTTTATTTAATTTTTTTTTAAATTCTATTTTTTACATTGTCTGGAAACTGCTTCAGAGATCAAACATGGAACATTGTCATGCTGCTTCAGGCTTCAAATAAATGGGTCTATTGAAAGTGCATGGTCTCTCAATGGGCAGTCAGATTCATCTCAAGTAAATGACATTTATTAGAGATAATAGTAATACAAATTGAATATATTAATATAGGGAGATAAAATGTTGCTTGAGTTTGCAAGTTCTGGAGAAAAGGCAAAGAACAAAATGTTTTGAATATAATGCATGGCTGAAAACAAGAGACTATAATCTCCTGTTTTCAGTTTGCAGTGAGTGTTTGCATTCATGCAGTCAGAGAGAGAGCAAGAGGAAAAAATTTTATCCACATGGATTGCCCATTCCTTCCAAAAACAGATGAAGAGAATATCTTCAGCAATCTCTAGTAGAGTACACACTATGCTAACATGAATTGGTCATGTAATATGAAAACTCAATGTTTGCAGTTGATGGCTGGTTAAGATGGCTTTCATTTTTGTGATGACGTCATTTTTATAGACCACCATAAAAATAAATATCTCCTTAAAAAGGAAGCTATATAGAAAAGTTTTAAAAACAGTCAAAGTCGAGCACCTTTCAGGAATGAACTGTAGCTCAAATTCATGTTTAATGGCTTGAGTGGTTAGTGTACCTGCTCTCCATCCAGCTTATTTGAATCTCACTATAGACATGGATGTTTATGAATTCCTTCAGGCAAGAGATAAATTCCTTCACTGTGTGAGATCATTGCTCTGCTTATGAGAGTCCTGCACCAGCTTGAAAAAGTTCCGTGTTTGGATTCTAGTGTAGAGTTTTATAAAAAAAAAAAAAAAAAAAAAAATCAGCTAACGCCTTTTTATTTCCATACAGGGAGTAGGCGAGGCTGTTTTTAGCCCTATCTAACTTTTTGGAGACTGAGTGGGCAGTTCAATCTCCACTGGTACCCAATCAGAGATAGAACTGCCCACTCAGTCTCCAAAAAGTTAGATAGGGCTGAAGAGAGATGGCTCTACAGGTGCCGCCATCTCGTGGTCCCTAACCCTAACACTTGTATTTAATGTCTGAAATAATGTGGGTTCTGTGGTCGATTTTCTTGAGTTTCCGGGAGAAAAAAACCCGTTTGCCCATGTCAGAGATCGACTAACTCGGGAACCGGTCGAAAAAAGGCTTAGAAAAATTTCCTCTAGTCGCCAACTAGACTCGAAACCAAGTCTTCCTTCGTGCAGCCAAGCACCGTGGTGTGCAAACGCCACATCTACTGAGCTACACAGGCTCAGAGTTTTATTTTTATTATTATTATATGAGTCCTAGGACTCCTCCAGGGAGTCCAAGGACTGATTGAGAGCGGCACCTGCTCTACAACTCCATCTCCACCATTCAATCACCAACTGACCGCAACTACACCAATGCCATCTTCTGCCGACCACCACTGGTATTCCACAGACAATCACAAATATCCATGTCCACAGCAGGATTTGAACCTGCAGCCTTTTGGCCAGAGAGCAGATACGCTATCCACTCGGCCAACCAGGCCAGGTTTCTGTCAAAATAAATAAATAAATTGTTCATCGACTCATGGTGCTAAGTTACCATTATGTTTATAACCTTTCATGTGTAGATATCACAAAAATAATAATAAATAAATAAATAAAATACAAATATTATTGGAAAAGTTAGTGAATTTGTAATCAAGAACCAAACATTGATACGGCTGCATTTGGCGGGGGGGGGGGATTGATTAATTGTTTCAACCAAGGAGGTGAACAATGAAATTTTTTTCCAAGGATAGAATAATCAGAACTTCAGGATGAACTCAAATTTAAAAGGTCATACCTGGAAAAGAAGAGATTGTATTGAAATTTCCCTGCAAGTAAGTCAGCAGGTCTTAATACAGTAAAGCTAAGTTAAATAAAAGTAGACCAAGAAATCATTACTATTATCATTACTGTTGCCTATTACCCTCAAGAAGTGTATGAGATAATATGATAATACTACATATTAATTTCAAATTATTATTAGCTCCCAAAATTATCTCGTATTTGTCAGGTCTGCAGTGTTTTTAGATCTTACATTTTAGGCTTTCCAAGAATTATGAACTGCATCAATTTTGTGACTATTTATTGTAAGCTTCATATTCTAGTACAAAATTTTGACAGTCATGTGTAATCTAAGAGCAACAGTTCGCCCAGGTTACAACATGCATTATCATTATATACACACACGTACATTCCTATAATATAATAAAATCACAGGAAACATGCTAATATGTATAAAGAAAGTTGCATAACATTAATTAGGAACAAAAATTAGACAAAGTAGTTAAATACGAGGGTGGTCTTAAAAGTTCTCGGCCTCGACCATAGATGGCAACACTATCGACGAGATTTTTTTTTCTAAGTTGGTACATCTTTATGGGCACTCTTCTTCTTCGTTTTCGACAATTAAGAAATGGACTGCCAAGTTTAAACGTGGCCATACTAAACTTGAAGATGATCCACGTGAAGGACGTCCAAAAAGTGTAACAACACCAGAAATCATTGATCAAGTGCACGATATGGTATTGGATGACTGGCAAGTCAAAGTGCATGAAATTGCTGAGACTATAGGCTTTTCAAAAGGATATATTTTGCATGAAGAATTGCAAATGAAAACGCTTTGCGCAAGATGGGTGCTGCACTTACTCACAGCAGATCAAAAATGCACTCTCATGAAAATCTGTAGCATTTTAACAAGAATAAAACTGATTTTGTGCATCGATTTATTACTATGTATGAGAATTGTGATTCACCTATTACACACCAGAATCCAAACAATAGTCAAAACAGTGGACATAAGCCGGTTGTTCTGCACCAAAGAAGACAAAGTCTGTTCCATCAGCAGACAAGGTCATGGCATCGGTGTTTTGGGATGTTAAAGGCATTTTGTTTATTAATTATCTTGAAAAGGGTAAAACAGTAACTGGGGGATATTATTCCGATCTTTTAATTAGACTAGATGAAAAAATTTGTGAGAAAAGACCCAGTTTGCAGAAGGAAAAAAATCATCTTTCATCAGGACAATGTACCTGCCCACAAAGGTATTTTGGCAATGGGAAAATTAATGGATCTGCACTATGAATTGTTGGAATATCCACCCTATTCCCCAGATTTGGCTCCCTCTGACTTCTATCTCTTCCCAAAACTAAAACTCTTCCTCACTGGTCAGCATTTGTCTTCGAATCATGAGCTGATTGCATAGAGGGGTATTTTGCAGATCTTGCTGAGAACCACTACAGGGACAGGATAATGGTGCTGGAGCATCGCTGGAATAAATGTATTAGTCTTAAGGGAGATTATGTCGAAAAATAAAAATAATTTTGAAATTATCATCATCATCATCATCAAATTCCTGCTATGTACCCTCAAAGGGTGTATAGGATATGACAGTACTACATGAAAAAATTACATCATTACTAACTTCCTATCTACAATTTTCCTCCAAATCAGTCTGTTACTTGTCAAGACTCCAACATTATCAGATCTTATATTTCTATCGTCTAAGGTACTTTGTACCGTATCAATCCACCTATATCTTGGTCTTCCTCTGGGTCGTTTTCCTGCCAACCTGGCAGAGAACACTTGTTTTGCTAATCTTTCCTCTCCCATTCTATTTAAGTGACCATACCACCTGAGATTAGCTCTGCTAATGCATTCCTGGATGCTGACAATGTCAAGTTCTTTCCTAATATCCTCATTTTTAATATGATATTGCCATTGATGCCATCAGTTCACGCCTCTAATCTTTCTCAGGACTCTCATATCTGCGGTCTCTAGTCTTTGGTCAAGTGTTTTACTTCTGACCCAGCTCTCAGATCCATAAGTTAAAACTGGTTTGAACACTGTCTTGTATATAGCTAATTTAGTGTTCCGACTAATTTCTCTCTTATTCCATATGAATTTATTCAATTGACTTCCCACCATACCAGCTTTGCTGATTCTGTTGTCTATTTCTATATTTAATTTACCATCTTCAGTAAAAATTGTGCCTAAGTAGCTGAAATGTTTTGCTTGTTCCACAGGTTCTCCATTCACAACACAGTTGACATTTTCAATGATTCTGCCTATTTTCATTGTATTTGTCTTTTTATTGCTGACCTTCATACCATATCTATTACAACAGCTATTCAATTTAGTCAGAGAATCTTGCAGACTTGTAGCGGATTTATTTAGAAGTATAACATCATCCGCATAAAGCAAAGAGCTGACATTAACATCTCCAATTTTGATATCAGGTTTAATACCACTTTCCTTCATAATGTGATCCATATAGATAATAAATAACAGAGGGGATAATGTACATCCTTGTCTGACACCAGATTTAACATTAAACCATCTTCGTGTACTTCCTTCAATTCTAACTGCTGACTTACAACTCAAATAAAGACTAAGTATTGCTTGATATAATGTCCCATTGACACCATATAACTGCAGCGTATTGAATAGCTTCTCTTTTGGCACCTTCTCATATGCCTTTTCCAAATCGACAAAACTTAAATACAGATCTTTGTTATATTCCCATGCTTTCTCGACTATTTGTCGTAAAGTGAAGATCTGATCCTGACAGCCTCTATTTGGCCTGAATCCAGCTTGTTCTTCACCAAGCTTTTCTTCCACAATTCTTCTCAACCGTTTCTCAAGTATACTGGCATAGATCTTGCCAGGAACACTCAGTAGGAAAATACCTCTGTAATTCTCACATTCAGTTTTATTTCCCCTTTTATATATGGGTACTATGAGAGCTCTACTCCAATCATCGGGAATTCGTCCCTCTGTCCAGGCTTTCTGAACTATGCAGTGCAGCCACTGTAAGACTTTTATACCACCATACTTCAGCATTTCTGGTCGAATATCATCTACTCCTGCTGCCACATTTCAAGCCTTTGATGGCTTTTTCTACTTCAAGTATGGATATGTATTCCTTACTGCATGTCTGGTCAGTGTTTTTTTATCACTGTGCTGTCATCACTGCTTGTTTCATTTAGCAGTTTTTCAAAGTAATTACTCCATACTTCAAGGATATATCTTTTTCTCCTGTTTTCATGTCACCTTTATCAACTCTAGCTCCTTTTACAGCACTCTTTCCTCCATTCCTAAGCTTCTTCAACAACCTCCAGAATATTTTGCCACCTTCTTGATATTTATTTTCTATATTCTTGCCAAAGTCCTCCCATGACTTTGGTTTAGCTAGTTTTACACACAGTTTAGCTTTCTTACATTTGTCTCTGTATTCTGTAAGAGTAAAAGCTGACTTATTTGCCAGGAACTTTTGATATGCTTTCTTCTTTTCCTTCACTGCCTCTTTAACTTCCTCTGTCCACCAGGGAGTTCTGATTTTTTTATCCTTGCACACAACCTCACCACATGCCTCTCTGGCATAATCAATCAATGTTTTCTTCAGAGTTTTCCACTGAATCTCCAAGGTTTGATTCCTGTTCTCAAACTCTTTTATTTTATTTTCAATAATCTTTCTGTATTTTAGTCTATAGTTCACATCTGAGAGCTGCTCAACTTTTATTCGCTTTAAAACTTTCTTGCATGTTATTCTTTTCAATATGAAATTCAATTTTATCCTGCTCAAGACTAAATAGTGATCACTTCCAATTTCAAATCCTCTGTACACTCTGGTGTCCTGCACCAGGGAGAAGACATCACTATCAACAATAACATAGTCAATGAGACTTTTCTTATTCCTAGCCTCTTCTCTCCATGTGAATTTGTGCACATTTTTATGTTGGAACATGGTGTTAGTAATAACCAGTCCATGTCCTGAGCAGAAATCCAACAGATATTTGCCATTATTATTAGCTTTGCTCTTTTCTCCAAATTTTCCCAAAATATTTTTGTATGTCTCGCAATCATTTCCTACTCTGCTATTTAGATCCCCAACAAGGACCAACTTTTCCTTTTTCATTGTGTCAGTTGCTTTTTCTAGAGCGTCAAAAAATTCCTCCACTTCTACCTTAGTAAAACCTTCTGTGTCACCATAGGCACAAATAAGTCTCATTGTCCAGTTCCCCATTCTCATATTTGTCCACATTACTCTACTTGAGACTGACTGCCATTCAAGAAGATTAGCCTCGTATTTTGTGTTGAATACTATGGCTACTCCTTCTTTTCCTTGATTGTCATTGCCTGAATATAACATTTTGTATTTATTGCTTAGAAAGATCTCACCAGTTTTGGTCTTTTTTGTTTCAGTCACCCCTATTATGTGGATCTGGTACTTATCTAATTCCTCAGCTAGCTCCATTTCTTTGCCATTCAGTCTTCTTACGTTGATAGTACCGATCTTTAACTCTGGTGATGTTGAGTTGGGGTTTGTTTTCAGATTTGTTCCAGTAGCTGACTTTTTGCTGTTCACCCTGGTTCCCTGGCGAAAACAACGGGGGCCTTGTTTAACCGGGCGACGCCCCAGCCGGCATGAAATTTTGTCATGTTGTACCATCATTTATTTTGAAATTATAAATTCATTATTTCATTGTTAGGCCCAGAACGTTTCAGAACACCCTTGTATTTACGACATTGATAATATGGTGTTTCCAGCTTAAATTACTATCAATTTTTAATCCCAAGTACGTTATTACATTGACTTTTCCTATTTCTCCACAATTGTAATTTGAATTTGTCCTGCAGTTCCAATCATGCAAAACGTTAAGGATGTAAGCAAGTCAGTTAGAATGCAAAAACAGAGGGTGAAAGAATTGATAGTAGTAGCAGGAACGAATGATTTGAAAGGAGACAAAATGGCTATGAGAGAGGATTTGAAGGAATTACTTGAGGTAGCAAAAGAGAAGAGTGAGAGTGTTAGGATGATGAGTCTGTTGCCACGTTATGACTGTGAAGAGTATAGGAGGGCCAAAATTGCTAATGACTTTATGCGCGGATTATGCAGGAGGAGTGGTGTGGAATTTGTGGGTGTGTGGAGTGAGTTCGATGGGCGAAAGGATTTATATAAGATGGATGGTTTACATTTAAATGGATTTGGTGTGCAGAGACTTGAAAAGGTGTTGTTGAATGAAGTGGAAGTGCAGAATCAGGGAAATTAGATTTATTAAGGGGGGGGGGGGAGTAGATATGCAGACTTTAGGGAGACAGTTGAGTGTATGAATGTGTGTAATATGCCCGAGCGAGTACAAAGGACAACAAATCAGAATGGGATAGTTAGTATAAGGCACCAAAATAGGGATGGGACAAATGGACTTCTGCAATTCATGTATACTAATACCAGAAGTATTAGGAACAAGAAGGAAGAATTTTTGGCTTTGGTTGGCACTTCCAGGCCACAGGTTATTGGCATTAGTGAAACATGGCTGACAGAAGATTCAAACCTAGTGGGATTGAATGTGAGGGGTATGGTGTGTTCAGGAGTGACAGGGAGAATAAAATGGGGGGAGGAGTGTTATTGATGATAGCTGATGAGCTACAGCCAAGGAGAATAGATGGGGAACTGCAGGATAAAGAAAAGAGCACATTGAGGCTATTTGGTGTTAGATTGAGGCTAGCTGTACAAAATATACAGTTGGGTGCTGCTATAGACCAGGTGATGGAATAGATGGTGAAGATAGTATGCATAAGCAAATAGAAGAAATGAGTGGAAGGAGGGTAATTATTATGGGAGATTTCAACTATGGTAACATTGATTGGAAGGAGGAGAGGACACATGGGAGGAAGGAATTGAATTTTATGCAGTTATTAAGGGATAACTATCTGCGACAGCATGTAATGGAAAATACTAGGGGTCAGAAAGTGTTTGACCTAGTAATTGCATCTGAGAATTTGGCTGTAACGAATATGACCACGTTGCCACCAATTGGTGAGAGTGATCATAGGGTCTTGACTTGGGAGGTGACTAAAGGTGTGGAATTTACAATTAAGACAGGGTACATGTGAAATTATCGGGCTGGTAAGTATGACAAGCTTAGGAGTTTGGTTCAGTGCCATGGCATGTAAACTTGCAAGGGCTGGATGTCGACAGTGCATGGAAGGCGGTTAAGAAGTATTTGCATGAGGCAATGGCTGACTGTATACCTAGAGTCCGAATAATAAATCAAGTAGGGGTTAAATGGATGAATAACACCATTAAGCTTGAGCTGCAAAAAAAGAAACAACTGGAGGGAATTTAAGGAGAAAGGTGACCGGCAGGCACATGAATGGTATAAAGCGCAGGCCAGAAGGGTAACGAGTGTGGTAAGAAAAGCAAAAGCAGATTTTGAAAGAACATTAGCCATGCAGGCTAAAGAGAATCCCAAACAGTTTTTTCGATGTGTTGCAAGCAGAATGATTTTAAAGAATACCGATGGTAGGGAGGTAACCGAATCAGTTGATATAGTTGAATTACTGAGCATGCACTTTGCAAGAGTATATCATCCAGGTGGTGGCATTGCAGGAATGAATGAACCAATAGCTTATACGGGAATTGTGGTGAATGACGTGGAGATGAATAGTCTATTACAAAACCTCAATGTCGATACATCTGTGGGATTGGATGGTATACCAGCTCATGTCATACGTGAAGCGGCTAAAGAATTGTCAGTGCCCTTGACCATTTTCTTTAATTTGAGTCTCGGGTCTGGGTTAGTCCCGAGGGGGTGGAAAGAGGGGAAAATAGTTCCACTGCAGGAGGTTCCAAGACTACTGTTTTAAATTACCGACCGATCAGCATATCAAGAATTGTTGTCAAGTCTTGGAGAAAATAGTCAAGAGAAAAATACAGGATTGTATAGATGAAAACGGGATACTCTATGGGGGACAGCATGGTTTTGTGAAGAATATATCATGCCTCAGTATCTTGCTCACGTTTTATAACACAGTGACGGCTGAAGTGGATAAGGGTAATGGGTTAACAGTGATCCTACTGGACCTTGCTAAGCCCTTTGACAGGATACCACATGGAATTCTAATCAGTAAACTGCAGCATATGAAGATGGTGAGATGGATAGGAGGGTGGTTAATGTAGAAATATCAGAGAGCGGTTTATTCAGGAGTAGAGTCCAAAAGATGGCCTGTGACTAGTGGTATGCCTCAGGGTTCTGTTCTTGGACCACTACTTTTCAATTTGTTCATTAACGATATAGGAAAGGATCTGAGAGGAAGTGTTCATTTGTTTGTTGATGATACAAAGTTGGGTAGAGTAATAATGAGTGCACAGGATGTCAAAATTTTGCAAGATGATAAGATGATTTGGATAGTTTGGAGGACTGAGCTAAGCAGAATGGATGTCAATTTAATGTGGTAAAGTGTAAGTTTATGCATTTTGGAATGAAAAGATTAGCAGCAGCATATCACATTGGTGGAACCATACTCCAGGAGATTGACGAGGCCAGGGATTTGGGAGTGTTGATGGATAGGGAGTTAAAGTTTAGGGGGCACATCACAAAAGTGGCTAAATCAGCTCATCAAATCACTTGGTTGCTGAAAAATACTTTAACAAGCAGAGACAAACAGGTTATTGTTCCTCTGTATCAAGCCTTGATAAGACCCCATCTAGACTACTGTGCCCAGATATGGGCGCCAGGGTTTCTTCTTGATAGGGAGGAGGCGGAGGGGATCCAGAGACAAGTGACCAAGATGATAGCAGATCTATGGAATGAACCTTATGAGAATAGGTTGAAGATTTGTGGGTTGCAGAAATTGGTTTGCTAGGTGGAAAAGGGGTGATATGATTGAGACATTCATATTACTTGAAGGGTTTCTATAGGATTAATTCAGAAGATATTTTTGAGAATAGGACTGGTGGTGGGAGGACTAGGGGCCATACATGGAAGCTGGGCAAGAGTGTGGTTAGCAAGGGTGTTAGAGCTAGGTTTTTTACTTGGAGAGTGGTGAATGATTGGAATAAGCTGCCAGAGTCTGTTGTGGGTGCCATGACTGTGAATGAGTTCAAGGCGAGGTATGATAGATACTGTGTGAATGCCGAATAGTTATTCTTGACATGATGTTAGTGCCTCCCTCGATGAGTCTGTCAACTCCTTGGAGTTTTCCGTAATAATAATAATATTTAGTTTTTGAGACATTCAGACTTTATTTATATGACAGGAACAAATTTGTTACTTTTTAAAGATCGGCATTCACAATGGCTTGCATTTGTTCAGCTGTGTCCATAGAGAAAATTAGTACTGTATCATCTGCAAAAGTATTTATTTTACTGTTTAGTTTAAGATTGCAGAAGTCATTGATATAAATGTTAAATAAAATTGGGCCTAAGACAGATCCTGGTACACCAGTCTATTGTTTTGGAGCTGATATAGATGTTGTTTATTTTTACAATTTGTGATCTATCATTGAAGTAATTTTTGAACCAGTTTAGGGCAGTACCTCATATTCTTATGACTTCTAATTTTTTTATTAAAATTTCATGTTATATAGTGTCAAAAGCTTTGTGTATATCTAAAAATACTGCTAATTTTTAGTTTTGTTTATATTCATCTAGGGAGGTATAAACTGTTTATGAAATTCAGTAAAGCATGTTTATGTTCAAAGTATTTGACTGAACCCAAATTGATTCTTTGAAAAGATGTTGTTTTTGTTCAAAAATTTCATGAGTCTAATTTTTATCAATTTCTCTTATATTTTCAAAAAGACTAATAGAAGGGAGATCGGTCTGTAATTTTAAGAGAAACAGAAATAACTTTTTCAAGTTATTTTTGTTTCTCTTTTTTTGTAAATTGGCTCAACTATAGCCTTTTTAAAATCTGATGGAAACATGCCTGTCATCAGTGATAAGTTACAAACGTACATTAGGGGTTCCATAATGTACATTTGGCATTCTTTCATAATGCTAGTATTAATACCATTGAATCCTGAAGTTTTTGTTTTTAGGCTAGCAGTAACAATTTTGATTTTGTTTTCACAAGTGGGGAAGAGATATATGGAGTTATCAGTTCTCTTGGGGGTGGTTTTAGCATTTTTCAGGATGCTTTCACCGACCGTAGCAAAGTGATTATTGAATTCTTCAGCTAATCCTTTGTCTCCATTTTCTCTATTCCTATTGATATCTTTAAGTTTGGGGAAGGTTTGTTTGTGTATATCTTTGCCGATTAAGTTATTCACAAACTTCCATTGTTTTCTGGGGGTTTCCTTGGCATTTTAGGAATTCATTTCTGTAGTATTCATTTTACTTTCTTTTAATTTATGGTGTATTAGATTTCTATAGTACTTGAAACTGTGTTCATAATATTGATGGTGTGGGTATCTTTTAAACTTTTTATACACTTTATCTCTAATTTTTACATAGTGTTAGTGTCTGAATCCTGTGTAATCCAGGGCTTTGTTTCTTTCATTTTGTCTGTTATTTTAACTTTAATTAAGTCTTGTATTTTATTGTTTAATATTGCAATAAATTTATGATAAATTTAGTGAGACCTGGCTATCAGAATCAGACCTAACTGGTATCGAGTGTAAAGGGTACACTATGTTTAGGGAAGGATAGAGACTGGGAGGGGGGGGGGGGCTTGCTGATAATCATATCGGATGGCTTGAATCCAGTTAGAATTAAGACCTATGATTGTAGTACTACTACTGCTAACAGTATTTCATGTGGCAGTGAGTTTAAAGCCATCTGGTGTGTGATGGAATCTAACAAGATCAATTACTTAGTGGGGTGTTGTTACAGACCTGGTGGATTGGTTGCTAGTGATGAAGAAATGCATCACCAAATAGACAAGATGAGTCCAAAAAGAGTAATCGTAATGGAAAACTTTAATTATCCAAATATTGATTGGGTAGCAGTAGAATCTCATGAAAAGAATGAAAATGCATTTATTGAGCTGTTGCAGGACAACTTCCTCAAGCAGCATGTGACAGAAAGAACTCAAGGTCAAAGAGTGTTAGATTTGATTATAGTGTCAGAGGGCGTTTCATTTAAAGATGTAACTACTCTGCCTCGGTTGGTGACAGTGATCATGCAGTACTCACTTGGGAATTGACTAAGTTTATGAATGTTCCATTCAGAAAAGGTTATATGCTGAAGTACAAAGCAGAAAATTTTGACCAACTGAGGAGTATACTAAGTTCAGTGGAATGGGAACGGTTGATGAATGGGAAGAATATCGACAGTGCGTGGGAAGCATTTAAACAATACTTAAATGATGATATATCAGAGTGTGTCCCAAGAGTTCAAAGAATAAATAGGGTAGGATGTTGTAGGTTTCTGTGGTTTAGCAGTTCAAAAGAAAGATTCCGGTATTGCGACTGCATATTTATTAAAATAAATAAAAATAATCAAACCCGACAAGTTTTGTGTGTCGTTTGACCTACATCTTCAGTGGTTAAAGGCAACTAAAAGTTTAAAACACAGGAAATGAGAAATTACTCGAAACAGTCTATTCTATGATGTTATGGCCGTCTAACTCTTCATTAAATTAAGATTCTGCATTCGGATTTTTTAATTTAATGAACAGTAAGACGGCCATAACATTATAGAATGGACTATTTTGAGTTTGTTTGTCATTTCTTGTGTTTTAAACTTGTAGGGTTTGTTTATTTTTATTTATCTTAATAAACATCTGGTTGCAATACCAGAATCTTTCTTTTTAAATAGGATAGGAGTCAAATGGATGTGCAATTTTATTAAGCAAAAAATTCATAAGAAAAGGATGGTGTGGAAGGAATACCCTTTGCCTAAGGATGATGTCCATTATGAAAATTGTTAAGCAGCAGGCTAGAATAGTCATAACTGTCATATGGAAAGCAAAGTTTGAGTATGAAAGGAAACTGGCTCTGCGTGCTAAAGACAATTGATATGTTGCAAGTAAAAGAAAGAATGAATATGAAAGAATAACTGTTCTAAATGCAGATGTTGATAGTTTATTTTTCACTTGGTTAGACTATAATAAATTTAGTTTAATCCTTTATCCAAGTGTGAGCGAACAAAGTTTGCATCTGAAAATATCATCAGGACTGGGGTAAGGTAGTACAACACCGGGAAACTCGTAGCAAAAGTGGACCAAGCTAACATCACTCCTATCTCAGTATCTCCCATAATGCAAAACACATCTCATTGCAGATGTTATGCATTAAGGGAAGGGTCACTACCCAGACTAGTTTCGACCTTTATTGAGGTCTCTTCAGTGGAAGCCGGTTAGCTTGGTCCACCTTTGCTACGAGTTGCCCGGTGTTGTTACTACCTTACTCCAGTCCTGGAGATATTTTCAGACGCAAACTTTGTTTGCTCACACTTGGATAAAGGATTAAACTAAATTTATTATAGTCTAACCAAGTGAAAAATAAACTTTCAACATCTTTCTCTAAATCCAGAGTAATTTAATAAAAAGGTGGCACACCGTTTGCAACATCTATATAGGTAAAAGATGACCTCGCCATTGCTTCTGCCTGGTATCTCCACTACTGGGTCTGGCTCCCACTGAAGACCTCAATAAAGGTTGAAACTAGTCTGGGTAGTGACCCTTCCCTTAATGCATAACATTATACATATCTGCAGTGAGATGTGTTTTGCATTATGAGAGATACTGAGATAGGAGTGATGTTAGCTTGGTCCACCTTTGCTACGAGTTGCCCGGTGTTGTACTACCTTACCCCAGTCCTGAAGATAATTTCAGGCGCAAACTTTGATTGCTCACACTTAGATAAAGGATTAAACTAAATTTATTATAAATGCAGATGGCGTGAGGGTTACAGATGCAGAAGAGGTTGTTCATTTAATGAATGCCCATTTTGTTAAAAGCTATCAACCTGGTGTATGCAACATTGAGCTCACTGCCACCTCTTCACTAGATGAAGAAACTGAGGTGTATGATGATGAGGTATTAGAGCTGTTGCATAAACTGAATAAGAATTCAGCAATAGGGACTGATGGGATATCAGCATGTGTGCTAAAAGCATGTTCAGTTGAACAGCCTTTGATCAGGCTGTTTGAGTCTCAGAACATGGAAGAGGAATGTAAAGAATGTGTGGTAATTCCATTGCACAACAGTGGTGCAAAGACCGATGTATCCAGCTATCGACCAATTAGTATCTCTGGAGTGGTGGTGAAGATTTGGAAAAATTGGTTAGGGCTCGCATTCAGAAATGGATTGACAGTGAATCTCTACTTTGCAATGAGCAACATGGGTTTTCTAAGGGAAGGTCATGTTTTAGCAACTTGTTCACACTCTATAACAATGTTACCATTGAAATAAAGAGGGGAATGGATACCGTAAAATATTGTTAATTATTTATTTTTAACTATCTGTGTCTTTACTTACATTTTTATTTACTTTATTCTGCTTCACTAAGTTAATGACTAGAAACTTCTTCAACACTGCCTTTCAAGGTGTTAGGCTTGTGTTCGCTTAACCTGTACTACAAAAGATAATCTTACTGTAACCAATTTCTGTCCCCCCCCCCCCTTCTCTGTGGTTAGTTAGACCTCGTGTAGTAAGCCTATCTGACGTAGCAGCCCCTGAACACTCGCGCAATATCAGTTAAGAAATTTATATTTTATTATCGACTGCACTACTTAATTGACCTTCTATTGCTTGTAAGTTAGGGTGAGAAGATAACAGAAATAAAATAATATGTTTACACAATTTCCTTATATGCAAGTCGTGGTTAGTCATTTCTTACTATTCCCCGCAGGTTTGCTAATTTTTTCGAGATAGTGCATTGGCTAAGGAATAAGAACTAGGTAATTACTAAACTAAACAAAACATTTATTTTCGATCTAATGGAATTGGTACAGAGCACATAATAATTACTGAAAGATTAATTTACTCAAAAGTTTTAACACACAAAACAATTTGCTATCTAAGCAACAGAACGTATTCTGCTTTCACTACCAGAAAACTTATACCTTAACATAAACGTGTCTCCTGTGACACAACTTAGCACACATACACTTGCAAGCTAACATTTATCTTCCAAAAACGATTGTAACAAAAACTTTCTTCCGCACATACAATACTTAATTAGCACTAATTCCAACGTTATCACATACAACATGTGAAATAAAAACACTTTAACAACACATATTCTTCCATCAATTAAGATTCAATTTACCGCCTGTTAACAAATAACCTCTCGCAATCACATACGATCACATACTCTTAACAAAATACAATAAAATAGTTGCTTACTTGCTAACAATCACAAGTGGAAAGTCCAATTTACACACATCGACCTACAACAAAACTTGCGCATCTTCCGTCTGCTCAGTCTTTGAGAGTTGTCCTCCATCAAACTATCTGGGATTCTGCTGTAGCTATCCAGAGCCTAGAGAGAGAGAGGGGGCTGGCAGTGAAGAAACATCTGGTGTCTGCGGCAGGAAGAACAATCCTTCTGGACGAAGGGAAGTAGCCACCGTGGAAGTCGAACGTGAAGAGCCAAAAAACAGTCTTCAGCCAAACACTGCATTCCATATTATTCTGTTTTCAGTCCTTTGTTCTTAATTATGAATCTCCCAGGATTAGCCAGTAGCAAAAAATATTGATGTCATCCTGGCCGTTTGACCATACGATCATTGGATGGAATTTATCAGCGCTAATCCAGCTTAATTCCTGCTAAGCTTCTACTGACAGGTCAAAATTCATGTGCATTCTTACAGCAATTTTTTTATTTTAGCATCTTATTAAGCACATTTTTTTTCTCATAATTTCAAATGAAAAACTGGAAAATCTTTAGCGAAAATTTTTTTGAAAAATTAATTTCTCACAAGATTTTACAATACACCACGATACTTTCGGTTGTTGCTAAGGCTTTGTACAGAATACAGCATGGTAGACTTGCATAAATTGGAGAATATAGGTTTGGATTATAAAATATTAGCATGGATAATATTTCATAAAATATTAGCTTGGATAAGAGGATGGCTGAGTGACAGATATCAATAAATGGTATAATGGGGGATGTGATTCTGCAAGATTTAAGGTAACTAGTGGTGTATCATGAGGATCAGTCCTTTGTCCACTGTTATTCAATCTATACATTAATGATATTGAGAAGGATTTGACAAGTGACATACAGCTATTTGCTGATGATGCAAAGATAGATAGGGATCAGGAATGCTGCTGATATGCAGTACTTGCAGAATGATTTGAATAGGCTAGAATTGTGGGCATGGGAAAATGGATATCAGTTCAATGTCTGTAAATTTAAAGTCATTCACTTCGGTGTGATTAGATATCCAATTTCATATTATATTGGTGGAATTATGCTTGAAGAAATTGATGAGGCTAGGGATCTTGGAGTGTTAATAGATAGGAAGTTGAAGTTCAAGGGCCATGTGGCAAAGATTGCAATACAACTTAAAAGATAATTGCAATGCTGAAATGAACATTCACATGTAAAGATAAGGTTGTCATATTTCCTCTTTACAAGGCCTTGATAAGACCTCACTTGGACTATTGTGTGCAGATCTAGTCTCCTGGTTTTTGTTGTGATTCTGATATATTGGCGAAAGTGTTAAAATTGATATCAGGATTATGGAATACTGATGAAGACAGATTGAGAATTTGTAGACTGCAGACACTAGCAAACAGGAGAAAGAGGGGTGATATGATTGAGATATACAAACTTCTGAAAGGGTCATACAGGATTTCAGTTGATGGAATTTTTCAATTTATGGAGGGTAGGAAAAGGACAAGAAGGCATCCTTGGAAGCTAAGAATGAATGCTGCTAAGAAGGGGATGAGGACTAGATTTTTATCTCAGAGGGTGGTGTGTGATTGGAATGGATTGCCATTGGATGTTGTGAGCACAGCAGTGTGAATGAATTCAAGAATAAGTATGATAGCTGTTGCGTGTAGTATATGGCCTTCCTCGATGAGTCCCTGGCAGTCTCTCTTAATAATAATAATAAAATTGGCATCCCTTATCTGCTATACCAAAGACCAGCCGTGTTCCCTAGACCTGTCAGGTGTTTACTAGATCCCTCGCAGTCACAAAATTTCCTACTATGGCTAAACAGGTAGGGAAGTCAATATCAGAATTTCTGAACACATGGACTACATTCAGTTCTACCATTATAGCCACTCTGGATTTGCTGACCATACTTTGAATATCCACGTGGACAGTAGGATCCCCCCCCCCCCCTACTGTCCACGCCCAAAAAACCGGCTAACTTGGCTATGGCTGAGGAAGATCCTTCAGTTCCTCACGTCACCGACAGGAATCGAACCTTGGATACTCCTTCCCCAGGCATATGGTTGTGAAGCACACAGCCACTAGGCTAACTGCGCAGACAGACTTTTTATTGCTTTAATTAATATAGGAGGTATTTTATCGTCTTGTAATATTTTCCAGAATAGATTTCTGTTCAAATTATCACATGCCTTTTCATTGTCAATAAATAGAAGAAAAGTGGGCAGGTTAAATTGTTTGCTTTTTTCTATGATCTGTTGCATTGTGAAAGAGGCATCTGTGCATCCTCTCCCTCTTCTAAATCCACACTGTTCTTCTTCTAAATAATTTTCTGTATATTTAATTAGTCTGTTCTTTAAGATGTTTGCATATAGTTTAGATGCTGTTATTAAGAGAGTAATGCCTCTGTAATTTCCGCATTTGTCCTTGGGACCTTTTTTGTGAATATTTATTACTACTCCAGTTTCCCATTCTTTTGGGATCTTTTGATATTTCTAGATATTATTGAAGAGTTTAAATAGGTTTTCTTTTAAGCTATTGTCTTCATATTTAAAGAGCGCAACGCATATTCCATCCAGGCTCGGGCTTTTTCTATTTCTTGAGTTTTCTAATTCTTTCATTACTATTCTTCTGTACTTTCCTGTATATTGATATCTTCAATTTTGTGAGTTTTGTCATTGTTTTATATTTCTTGTTTTTCATTCCACAATATTTTAATAGTGTTCTATCCAATCCTCTCTGGAAATTAGATTGTTTCTTAATTGGTCATTTTCTGCTGTTTGTAGTTGCCTGAAAATTTTAAAACCTGTTCTTTGTGGTCCAGTGATATCCTGCACTAATGATTTAACATATTTACTCCAATCTTCTCTGCATATACTTCTGGAAAGCTTTCTGACTTCAGCCTGTAATTTCTTATATTGTATATAGTCAGCAGTGTTTTTACTTTGCAGATAGATTTTAAAAGCTTGTTTTTTCCTTTTGATTAATTCCTTTAGGTCATTATTCCAAGTTCTGAGCATTGCTTAAGACAAAATATATATATATATATATATATATGTGTGTGGCGATTAGTTTTTACTCGGTTGTTATACATTTCAAAAAATAGATTTAATGACTCCAAGATCGAGATAACATATAAAGATTTTAATGATAAATACTACTAGTTTCGGCATATAGCAGCCTTCTTCAGGTATTTATAAAGGAAAGGAATACTAATAAACATTGAATTATTTAAATAAACAAACTGGAAATTACAGGTACAAATTGCCTCACATAATCGATACATAAAAACGTTGTATTTTTCAAGTTGTTTATTAGTATTCCTTTCCTTTATAAATACCTGAAGAAGGCTGCTATATGCCGAAACTAGTAGTATTTATCATTAAAATCTTTATATGTTATCTCGGTCTTGGAGTCATTAAATCTATTTTTTGAAATATATATATATATATATATATGGAGATTCATTGACTCGGTTGAAATCATCATCATCATCAAATTCCTGCCATGCACCCACAAGGGGTGTACAGGATATGATAGTACTACATGAAAAAATTATATCATTACTAACTTCCTATCTACAATTTTCCTCCAAATCAGTCTGTTACTTGTCAAGACTCCAACATTATCAGATCTTATATTTCTATCATCTAAGGCACTTTGTACCGTATCAATCCACCTATATCTTGGTCTTCCTCTGGGTCGTTTTGCTGCCTACCTGGCAGAGAACACTTGTTTTGCTAATCTTTCCTCGCCCATTCTGTTTAGGTGACCATACCACCTGAGATTAGCTCTGCTAACGCATTCCTGGATGCTGACAATATCAAGTTCTTTCCTAATATCCTCGTTTTTAATATGATATTGCCATTGATGACATCTGTTCACGCCTATAATCTTTCTCAGGACTCTCATATCTGCGGTTGAATGACTTAAACCGAGAGTTAAGTAAAAAAGGTTTAATAGTAAAACACGATTAGTTTCAGCTTATAACAGCCTTCATCAGGTGACATTATAAAAGAAAAGAAAAAACACTTAACACTGAAGCTTAAAGAAACTATGAACAACATAGAGTCTCTATACATAATTAGGACGAAAACGTTGTAGTTGTATTTAAAGCTGTTCTTTTGTTTGTTGCATTGTTAGGAGAGTGCGTGCTTGCAGCATCACGTGAACACCAGTACCTGATTACTGCTGAATGGCTATCTGGGAGGTTGTAGCTCAAGTTATTATTTAGATGTTCAGGGGTGAGGATGATTTCCCTAGATTCTACGATTTTTCTCTCCATTTCATCATAGCAACGAAAAATGTTGGTAGATCTGTCCCAGCGGACTGTATGACTTGGGTTATCATCATTAAGATTAGCCGAGAAAAGGATATGGTTTGATAAGGCACTGGCTCGCTGTCTCTTGAAAGCAATGTCCCTCATGTGTTCCTCCATACGCAATTCATTAGATTTGTCCGTCTGGCCAAAATAAGGAATATCACAATCACACCATATTTTGTACACACCAGGATATTTAAGATGATGATGACAAGGTTTTGGGTGGCTTATTAAGGAGTGGATTTTTGGAAGTGGAGTGAACAAAGTTCTGATATTGTATTTTCTTAGAACCTTGGCTAATTTTTGTGAAACTGAACTTATGTAAGGAATAGATATATTGCCTTTGACTGTGTTTATTTCTTCTGTGTGATGACTAGGAGGATTAAGAAGGAATTTTTCAATAATTCTTTTAGAATATCCATTAAGTAAGAAAGTAGTTTTGAGATAGTTGATTTCTTTATGAAGTTCATCTGGGTCATCAAGAAGAGAGTAAGCTCTATGTCCCAAAGTAGAAATTATTCCAAGTTTTTGGGGAGGGAAGTGATGGGGCTGACTATGAAGATACCTGTTAGTATGTGTAAGCTTTCTATACATCGAAATTTTTAAGTTTACCAGAAGAGCGGGTCAGTTTTACATCTAGAAAAGGCAGGGAACTATCAGTTTCAAGCTCGGCTGTGAACTTTATTCTTGGATGTCGACTATTGAGATGTTTAAGGAATCCATAAGGGAATCATGGCCATGGCTCCAAATGAGGAAAATGTCATCCACATAATGTTTCCAAACCTTAGATGTTAAAGCAAAGGAAGAGATAGCCTTGGCTTCAAAATCCTCCAAGTAAATATTTGCAAGAACAGGGGATAAAAGATTACCCATCGGCAGAGACCACGATTTTGCTTGTGTATAATATCTTAGAATCTAAAGTAACCGGATTTGATGCAATGGGTAAGTAAAGCCAACATTTTTTTGGATAACTTGTCTTGGAGTAATGTTAGGACTTCGTCTGTTGGAACATTAGTGAACAAGGAAACTATGTCAAAGCTAGCCATGATTTCATATATATGTATATTATTGTTCATATTTACTCAGTAGATAATATTATAAAAAAATTAGTTTGAATGACTATATACCGAGAATGAAAAAGAAAAGGTTTAATGTTAAGATACTACTAGTTTCGTTGAATAAATCAACTTCTTCAGGTATCACAGGCAAAGAATTATATAAAATAACAAAGACATGATAAAATTACATCAATAGATCTAGTATAAAGCACAATAGTACATTTTAAAACAGGAATGCATGCTGGAGTTCCAATTGAAGTTGACTACATGCATGAGCTGTCACCAGTGCGCCAATACTGGACAGTGGCAATGTGTGCATCAGAAAGATTGTAGCTAAGGCTGTTGTTAATATGGGATGAATTGAGCGATATTTCTCTAGATTCGATAATCTTTCTTTCGAGTTCATCATAACGCACATGGATATTAGAAGTTGGCGGCCTTCATCCGAGTTGATAGAGAAGAGAACGTGGCTAGAGAAAGCACTGGCCATACATCAGTTCTCTCTTGCCAAAACTGGCAAAAATTTTTATGAAATTCAAGATTAGAACTTGCTTCACTATGTTTCCAAAACTTCGCTCCATACTAAGTAGACCTAAAGTGAAACATCTTCCTATTCAGTATCCAGGAGTCTACAAGATTTTGTGTGAATGTGGCAAACCATATTATGGCCAGACAGCTAAATCTATCATTTTACGTATGGAAGAACACCAAAGAGACATCTTGTGCAATAGGACTATGGCCAACGCTCTCTCTAGCCACGTTCTCTTCTCTATCAACTCGGATAAAGGCCGCCAACATCTCGTAGACTGGCCGCAAACTTCTAATATTCATGTGTGTTATGATGAACTCGAAAGAAAGATTATTGAATCTAGAGAAATATCGCTCAATTCATCCCATATTAACAACAGCCTTAGCTACAATCTTTCTGACGCACTGGTGACAGCTCACGCACATAGTCAACTTCAGTTGGAACTCCAGCACGCATTCCTGTTTTAAAATGTACTATTGTGTTTTATACTAGATCTGTTGATGTAATTTTATCATGTCTCTGTTATTTTATATAATTCTTTGCCTGTGATACCTGAAGAAGTTGATTTATTCAACGAAACTAGTAGTATCTTAACATTAAATCTTTTCTTTTTCATTCTTGGTATATAGTCATTCAAATTAATTTTATATATATACAGTGAATATATAATCCCCTTAATTTAAATAATGACTATCATATTATATTTAAGACTTAGTTATTTGTTCTAGTAAATTGTATAAATGCCATCAATTATTTCAATTAGAGTACTACAGTGAGATTTTTTTTTTTTTTTTTACCTCTTTACATGCAAACAGGGGACAGGCTGAGATCAGAACAGACCCTTGCTGAAGCAGTGAGTACAGTGACAGAGCGGAACTATGTTGATTCAGATGAAGATTAATATCCTACAACACAGTTTCTTTACAAATAAGAATTTTAAAAATTAAATTGATTAAGAAGAGAGTGCAAAACTTGAACTTGCTGAATGTTATTCATTCATGTTCATGTGTGACCGATAATAAAGCAAAGAAGGAAGATTAAAATCACTCTTGTTGTAACAATTTTTTTTTTGTACTTGATATAGTATTTCAAGCATTATTTTTAAAAAAATGCTCATGTAATTAGAATCTTATCATCTGATTAACAAATGCATAACACTAACACTTCTCATACAAACAACACAAAAGAAATGTATTTTTAAATAAATTAAATTTCTTTTAAAATACATAATTCTCAGTAAAATTGAAAGTGGGGTGCTTAAGTCAAAGCTGCATAACTGGGAAGAGACCTCCACATAGCCTTTTAAGGAATGTGGAGAAGTGACTGGGACATTCTGATCTAATGTCCAATCCTTACCTTATGGTGCTGTTAGGTATCTACCTGGATACTGAATGAACAAGAATGGGCTGTAATTTGTAATTTAACTGACCAAATTGTATTCTTATTGGCTTAAACCACAATGTAAAATGATGATACAACATGACAGAATTTCATGTTGGCTGGAGTGTTTCTTGGTTGAACAAGGTCCCTGTTGATTTCATCAGGGAACTAGTACGAACAAGCAAAGTCAACTACTGGATTAATTTGGAGGAAGATTGTTGATCAAAGTTAGTAATGTCGTAACTTTTTAATGTAATTATTCCATAATATCCTGTACATCCCCTAAGGGTGCATATCAGGAATTTGATGATGAAAATTGGAAGGCTACAAAAAATAATAATAATGGAATTAAAATTAGCATTAAATATTTTTATGCTTTTTATGAATATAGCTTTTTGGGGGTTCACTTTTTTTTTTTTTAGAAATTTGTGTTATCCAACCAGAAAATATCTTGTTTTTTATTATTGTGTGTTCTGTATAAACTAAATAATATAATAATGAAAATGTAAAGAACACTTCTGTGATTTGGTGATCTCTCAATTATCTGACCTTCCAATGACTAAACTTTCCATTAACTGACCATGTTTTTTTTTTTTTCTTTCCCCATGTTCACCATAATGTGAATGTGTTATGTCATGATCAAGTAAGTTCATATCACCTAATTAATGTTTTGATAATGCAGTTAATCCCATTTATATAGTATTATTACATTTACGGCTATTTTGCCTGCTTCTGTTTAGGAGTGCCCCTGTTTAAATGTCATTGGCTTTTTACTCACAGATTCTTAGGGCATTGTAGATGTATATTTACCAAGAAATATATGTAGCATAGAGGACAAGAAATTTGCACATACCTTTTTCTGGGTGCTGTGGCTTTTCATCTTTCAGCATTGTCCAAACTACTGTGTGTGTGTGTGTGGAGGGGGGGGGGGATTAGGCAATGTGGGAGAATTGAAATACAAATGGAAAAAACCCAGGTTTTTTTGGTAATAACATATACATATATATTATAAGGGATGGGCGGAGCGTTTTTTATATTTATATAAGGTGGGAAAGGGGTTGAAAACAGCAACTGATTTTTAGAGGGGGGGGTTGACGGGGTGCAGTCCGTTTCGACTATTCTTGGTCATTGTCTATGTGTTCAGACGACGACTAAGAATAGTCGAAATGGACCGCACCCTGTCAACCCCCTTTGCTCCCCCCTCTAAAAATCAGTTGCTGTTTTCAACCCCTTTCATCCTTTCCCACCTTATATAAATATAAAAAAAACGTTCTGCCTATCCCTTATAATATATATGTATATATATATTATTCAAAAAAAACCCGGGTTTTTTCCATTTGCATTTCAATTCTTCCACATTGCCTAATCCCCCCCCCCCACACACACACACGCACAGTAGTTTGGACAACGCTGAAAGATGAAAAGCCACAGCACCCAGAAAAAGGTATGTGCAAATTCTTCTTCTCTATGCTACATATATTTATTCGTAAATATACATCTACAATGCCCTAAGAATCTGTGAGTAAAAAGCAAATGACATTTAAACAGAGCACTCCTAAACAGAAGCAGGCAAAATAGCCGTAAATGTAATAGTTTGTTAAGAGAAGTAACATGGGAGTTTTCCCAGAAATAATATCCATTTATATAGCTTTCTATGTTTGTCAGTTGCATGCATTCTAAGGCCAATGAACTATTTTAAAGCACATGAGATTGGCTCATTCATTTTCCGTTGAAAATGTCCTATAAAGGTTCTTCATGTCCCAGACAGGATTCATGTCCAGGTCTTTCCAGCCAAAGAGCGTCGTCATTACTGACTGATTTCCTCTGAAATGGCATCATCATCATTTCAGGGGAAATCGATCTATGGTTGTTGGAAACAATCTGTAAAATCTAATTTTGGAAATTTCTTAAGTAGAGATTGCTGTCACAATCCCTCCCCTAGCCAGTACATTCAACCATACAGTGGCAAGCCAAAACATTGCTAGGATCAGCTTGTCTCCACATGGGTTCAGTTGGTGAACTCAATCACCAAAATCCATAGAGCCTCGTAGCTCAGTCGGTATAGGCAAAGACCTGGGTTTGATTCCTGTCAATGACTTGAGGACCCTTTATCTAATCTCTTTTACTAAAGGTGAGTTAGCCAGTCTCATGAAGGTAGAAGGGTTTTTGTCCCTCAGAACAGGTAAACTGGTCAGGAGAGCACATGCAGTTAACAGACAAAAATACATTATAACCAACAGCTTCATGTTGTTTTTCTAAGATGGTACCGTACTTCCCATATGGGACTCACGGCTGCTGCATCATCATACAGTAATAATAATAATAATTACTGACTGAGCTATGGCAGTGCCTTTGATATTTAAATTGCCTTGAACAGAATAACATTTTATAATTTGGTTCATAACAAAAAAAAAATAAAAAATATATAAATCTGTTAGTACAGCATCTTGGAATATTTGTTGCCTGAGATACTCTTTGTATTTTGAAGGAGAATTGTTGAAATGGTTCCAGACTCATAAAATTCCTGTCTTCATTGAAATAAATGATAAGAGGAGTTTATTATATGAACTCCTATTATCATTTGAACTAAAGTATTTAAAAAACCTTTTTATTTCAGTAGCAGATCAAAAAGTGCCACATATATTACAGCTCTGAAAAAATAAGAGAGGGAGAGCATCTAAAAAATATTAGAAAACAATGATTTTATTGATATTCAGAAACTCAAGTAGAGCTAAACCTAAGATAGTGTTGTAACTTCAAAAGAAACTTCCAGAATGAGAGATTGTTAAATGTAGTGTTTTGTGAACATCTCATCTTGGAAATTTAGGTAAGGACAAGGTTTGGGCTGATAATCCAATCCTGGTCCTCACCTAGTTGATTTTTTGTGAGAGTCAGCATGAGTTTAAGGGAGGTCATGTTTTTGGAGTTACTTACATAGGGGCCTCTCCATATCAACTGAACTCTGGCTTCCCGTTGTGTGGCCCATTTTCACAAATTCTGGCAAATTCCCAGTAAGTATTCTTGCTTTAAAAGGATACGTTCCTAGTTTGAGAATGGTTATCTACATCTTAGAACCACTAAGTGATAGATGATCATCACCTGCTGAAATAACCCCACCCAGCTTATTGGAGGGTTGAAGTGACAAATGCCTTGTTTGTCTCCACAACAAGGGTTTTGGCTTCTCCATACATTAGTGACACCAATCAGGGGCATGAAAAAACATACATGAGACCCAAACATCCATTTCAAGGGTATGCCAGTAAAAATGATGTTGCTGCAAGATAGTGCACAGACTAAACCTCTCGGTAATGAATTAGGAGGCTTCCTGGTCAATTGGTGCATAATCCTGCTGTCACATTCTGCCAGATCATGCTGTAAAGGAAGTCAGAGTAGTATTTGGAAGAACTGTTGACCAGTCCCCTTGCCATAATTGGTTGAGTTTCCTGATGGTGAAGGGATTCAAGGAGAGGTATAATGATTGATTTGGGTCTCCCATGATGAGTCTCTAGACTCCATGGAGATGCTGTAAATAATAATGTGCCCAAGGGATTAGTCACTCTATATGAATGTCATGTCCAAGTGACTGTCTCCTCTCAGTGCACATCTATTATTATGAATTATGTAGAAGATGACACTGCAATAAAAATGAATCTCCCGCAAAAATTAATAACTGCAAAAAGACAAAACATCAATAACAAATACAAATCATGCAAGAATCTCCACAATAAAAACGCTTTCGCGTCCAGTTTGCTAACATCTGTAGCATTAACAACCACAACATAAACTACATCACCAAACTAGACATCTTACTCTCAACACACACACAAACTACAGCTTCATCCACTACAGGAATTAATTTGCATGCAACTTGAATAAAAGTTACAGAAAAAAAATTGCACATACAACAGAGGATAATTGGAATGTGGTTGCCGTGTGAAGGACTTGAAACGACCACACATGGACAACTGTGCACAGATTTGGTCTTTTGGGTTCCAAGGGGATGAAGTTACAGAGATACTGGGATTGGATTATGGAATGTAAATTATGAGGATAGATTGAGATATATGGATTTCAGACACTGAGAAAGGGCTAATAGGATGGAAGTCGAAAACTACTGAGAAGGTATTACAGGATGTGGATGCTGGGAACAGGACAAGAGGAAATCCATGGAAGTTAAGTGTGCAGGTAAGAAAGGGATGAGAAATAAATTTTTCTCTCACAGAGTAGTGAGTGGAACAGTTTGCCTGTTGAAATGGTGAATACATAAAGTGTGAATGAGTTTAAGAGAAGGTATGATGGCTAGTGTATGTGATGTATCACCCCCCCCCCCATTGAGTGAATTCTTTACTACCTGAAGGTCTGATGACAATAATCTTAATGAATTAGCATGAAAGCATTTCTTTCAAATATAAATTAGATGTATTAATATTTAAAAATAATGTGTATATATTTACGCTATAAATATTTGCTTAACACTCGGGCGCTCACATCTGATCTGACAGATACATGCAAAATGTTTAATATAAATATTCTTACACAATTCAGTGTATAACTTGGAGGTCATGAGTACCTGTGCATTCATATGTTACGAGTGATATTCCGCATTTTTTTTTTTTTTTTTTTTTTTTTGCTGTCAGTTTGGTTTAGCGCATGTTATGTAAAGGTTTGTGATATTTGATAGTAAATTGTATCTGAGAGATACCGTGACCTCCGATGTCAGTATAGTATGGTTTAGTTGTTGTTGTTTTTTATTCTTTGTTCAATAATTTCTAGATTGTAGCTGAAAAAAATAAACAAACCATCATGTATTACTGAAATAGAGAGCCAAAGGCTTATTTTTGTCATTCATGTCCTCTATGAGATGTGCTTTACATTTATGGAATACTAAGGAAAGTGGTCTTGAGCTTGCTCCACCTTTACTACGAATTGCCCATTAAGTCACTACTTATGCTTGCATCTGCCGAAACTTTTAGTTTTTTATATACTCGACGCGAAACTTGTTTCTATATTTGGCTATGAAATAATGTTGGATTTAATATTCACTTAATTTGTACCATCATGTACTATATTTGCAGTGTTTTTTCCTTTTATGTTTTATTGCATTTTAGCACATACTAGTAATGAATGTATCTCTCAGATATACCACATCGTACACTGCAAAATTAGCGATGCGAGCTCCCAAGTGTTGAATACCTATATGTATAATGTGTGTGTATATATATATATTTAGAAAGTTTTTTTACCATGGGTATAATATGTTAAAGATGCCAAGTTATTTTAAACTTGGTTTTACTCCATTTCCCAAGTAAGCAAACAGACAAATAAGTCAAGTTTGCACCTGCACGTATTGCAAGTCTAGACAACTCGTGGTAAAGGTGGAATAAGTTCTGATCACTATTCCTAATATTTACCCTTAATGCAAAGCCCATCTCCTTGAAGAGATGTATGATGCTATGTATTAAAGGCAAGGGACCACTACCCAGACCGGTTTTGACCTTTATTGAGGTCTCATCAGTGGGAGCCATATAGTTGCTAGGCCACCCAATCTTTCTTGGGTCGTTGCTGTTCACAAATAATTTTTAATCAGTTCACACTTGGAAAATTTTCTTTCCGCACTTGCTATGCTGAAAGGAATTGTTAGCGTAGCGATGGGCCCTACTGCAATATGGCTGAACTAGCACCCTGTTATAAGGATTATAATCCTTATGACAGGAAGGATTATAATTGATCATATCATGGTATCTCTACTATGGCTCAAGTGCTGTGGAAGTAAATGTCATCCAGGGCTAAACAGACACTTCCCATCGTATAAGGCTTTGTTTTTTTTATCTTTATTTTAAAATTCTTTAATTATCTGTATGGTGTAATTATTTGCATAAATATGTTTTTTTATTATTCCTTGGACTATTCAGATTTAATCTGGATGATTGCAGGTAGTGCCTGATATATGGAACACATGATGTATTGTAGGATTATGTTGATGAACGGATTTAAACGTGGCCGTACGAGTTGATCCACGTGAAGGACGTCCAAAAAGTGTAATAACATCAGAAATCATTGATCAAGTGCATGATATGGTATTGGATGACCGGAGAGTCAAAGTGCGTGAAATTGCTGAAACTAGGCATTTCAAAAGAATGTGTAGGATATATTTTGCATGAAGAATTGCAAATGAAAAAGCTTTGCACAAGATGAATGCTGTGCTTGCTCACAACAGATCAAAAACGCTGAAAATGAAAATCTGAACAGTGCTTGGAACGTCTTAACAAAAATAAAACTGATCTTATGCTTCGATTTATTACTATGTATGAGACTTGGATTTACCAAGTACACACCAGAATCCAAACAGTCAAAACAGTGGACAGAAGCAGGTTGTTTTGCATCAAAGAAAACAAAGTCGGTTCCATCAGTAGGAAAGGTCATGGCATCGGTGTTTTGGGATGTCAAAGGCATTTTGTTTATTAATTATCTTGAAAATGGTAAAACGGTAACTGGGGGATATTATTCCGATCTTTTAATTAGACTAGACGAAAAAATCCGTGAGAAAAGACCCGGTTTGCAGAATAAAAAAATCATCTTTCATCAGGACAATGCACCTGACCACAAAGGTGTTTTGGCAATGGGAAAATTAAAGGATCTGCACTATGAATTGTTGGAGCATCCACCATGTTCCCCAGACTTTACTTTCTTTGACTTCTATCTCTTTCTTAAACTAAAACCCTTCCTCGCTGGTCAGCGTTTTTCTTCGAATCAAGAGGTGATTGCAGCTGTAGAGGGAGGGGGGGGGGTATTTGGCAGACCTTGCTGAAAACCACTATCATAATGGCACTTTAGCATCGCTGGAATAAATGTATGTCTTAAGGGAGATTATGTTGAAAAAATAAAAATAATTTTGAAAATTAAAAATTCGTTTTTTCATTGTTAGGTGGAGAACTTTTCAGACCACCCTCGTAAACATTGCTTATAGATTAAAACATCCTTTAGCATCATTTAATTTCAATTTTTTTTTATCCACCTTACTTTTTTGTAGTTATTGTTGACGATAATTAACTTGGTCTACGTGTAGTTTTCCCTATTGAGTGAATTGTCTATTAGTGTCAGTCAACTTTCTGCCATCTCCTGTTCCTAATCTTTAATTAATATTATATGCTATATGTAATTTTATGTTCCATGGTCAGTTTTCGTCTCTCTCTTTCTAATGAATTTTATATCCAAAGGAAATAGATGGAATTCAAAAGTTTTTTTGCCCTGACGAATATTTCGAAGATCGATTAACACCAAATCTCCACTTACTGCAGCATCATTCAGAGATGAGTTCGAGGCATTAAAGGAATGAAGAGTTCAGGACAGACATTACGGATAAAATATGGATAAAGGTTGTTCATCTAAATCCAATCAGGTACATATTATTTCTGAAATACTCTGAATAGTACGAAATAGTACGATTTTTTAGCTTCAGAGTTGAAAATCCGAATATCTCAAAGGGAAAAACGAAATAGTCTTGCCAATTATCGACTTACTCGAAACTACTCGGAAAGAAAGTTATAGTAAGGTACCTCTGGTTGATGATCAGAACTGAAGAAAAGCTGATGCCTACAGAATTGCAAAAGCACTATCGTCGGTATTTGATGGGTTAAAAATCCAATTATCTTACCCAAAAGAACTCCCCTTGGAGGAAATTGGATAAAAATAGGTAGAAAAAACATTCTTCAGGTTTGTGACAAAAACTATCATATGGCTTTCATCAGGTCATCAAGCATTATTTAAAATTCTGGAAGGACACTCAGCTGCCCTAATATTTTTTTTTCAGAATGATAAGAAACTTGAACTTTCCGAAGTTAATGTACATGAGTACTTTTCTTTCACATCTATTATTGCCAACTAACTGGTTATGAAACTAGTGCAGACTGGTGTCCTGGATCCCTTTGGAATTAAGATTGTGAACTTTCACTTGTAAAGCCAAGGTGCCCTTTCACTATTATTATTAGTAGTAGTATGCGATGCCTTCAAAGAATCAATACATTCATCCATGGCATGCAGGCGGCTTACTGTTTATGATGTATTAGAGTAACATAGAGAAGGTTCCAAGACTGGTGTTGAAAATTACCGGCCGATCAGCATATCAGGAATTGTTGTCAAGGTCTTGGAGAAAATAGTCAAGAGGAAAATACAAGATTGGATTAATGAAAATGGGATACTGTATGGGGGATAGCATGGTTTTATGAAGGGGTAGATCATGCTTCAGTAACTTGCTCACGTTCTATAACAGTGAAGGTTGAACTGGATAAGGGTAACGGGTTTACAGTGATCCTACTGGACCATGCTAAAGCTTTTGATAGGATATCACATGGAATTCTAATCAGTAAACTGCAGCATATAAGAATGGATATAGGGTTGATAAGATGGATTGGAGGGTGGTTGATGGAGAGATATCAGAGAGTGGTTTATTCAGGAGTAGAGTCCAAAAGACGGCCTGTGACTAGTGGTGTGCCGCAGAGGTCTGTTCTTGGACCACTACTTTTCAATTTGCTCATTAACGATATAGGAAAGGAGCTGTGCATCTGTTTGCGGATGATGCAAAGTTGGGTAGGGCAATAGTGAATGCAGAAGATGTTAAAATCTTGCAGGATGATTTGGATAGATTGGAGGTCTAGGCTAAGGAGAATGGATGTCAATTTAATGTGGAAAAATGTAAGGTTTTGCATTTTTAGGTGAAAAGATTAGCAGCAGTATATCAAATTGGTTGAACTGTACTCCAGGATATTGACGAGGCCAGGGATTTGGGAGTGTTGATGGACAGGGAGTTGAAGTATAGGGGACACATCGCAAAAATGGCAAAATCAGCTCATCAAGTCACTTGGTTGCTGAAAAACACTTTAACAAACAGAGACAAACAGCTTATTGTTTCTCCGTATTGAGCCTTGATAAGACCCCATCTAGAACTACTGTGCCCAGATATGGGCGCCAGGGTTTCTTCTTGATGAGGAGGAGGTGGAGAGGATCCAGAGACGAGTGACCAAGATAATAGCAGGACTATGGAATGAACCTTATGAGAATAGGTTGAAGATTTATGGGCTGCAGAAATTGGTTGGTAGGCGAAAAAGGGGTGATATGATTGAGACATTCAAATTACTGAAGGGTTTCTATAAGATTAATTCAGAAGATATTTTTGAGAATAGGACTGGTTGTGGGAGGACGAGGGGCCATCCATGGAAGCTTGGTAAGAGTGTGGTTAGCAAGGGTGTGAGAGCTAAGTTTTTTACTTGGAGAGTGGTAAACGAGTGGAATAAGCTGCCAGAGTCTGTTGTGGGTGCCATGACTGTAAATGAGTTCAAGGTGAAGTATAATAGATACTGTGTGAATGTTGAATATTTGTTCTTGAAATGATGTTGGGCCACCCTCCTGAGTTTAAGGACTCCTTGGAGTTGCCCGTAATAATAATAACCTTGTATATTGGCCTTTTCTTAGTGCTTTGATTAAGTTTCACAGGCCTAATAGCTGCATTCTGATATTTTGCATACTTAATTTTTGTCTTTATTTTTACACCAATTTGAACACTTACTATTGAAATTACTTTAATTATTGAACAGCTGACAGATACTATTCAAATTAATTTAACTATTCATTCTTAAAAATGAAAAGTGAATATATATATTCAGTTTTATTCTTAGGGATTAAAATGAATATATTAATAAAGGCTTCTTTTTCTTTGAGTGCCACGCTTATCGGAGGTCCAATGACCACCTTGGCAAATTTTGAGCGATTCTCTGCCATTATGAATAGTCCCTCATAACTTATGCCAGTCTACTCTCTGTTGTCTGCCAGCCAAGATTTGTCGTCGTCTTGCTTGTCCTTTTCTTCCATTATCTTCCCTTTTATAATTAACTGAAGTATCTGATATTTTTCATTACGAAGTAGGTGACCAAGATATGCAGATTTTCTTCTTTTTATCGTTTCTAAAATTTCATATGATTTCCCCATTAGCTCCATTTCTTCTTAATTGGACGTTTTTGCTGTCCATGGGATTTTTAACAGTCGTCTGTATAACCATATCTCAAAGATTTCAAGTTTTTTTTTATCGATGCTGTCTTCATGGTCCAAGGTTCTTCACTGTGCATCAGTACACGCCATGCATAGCATTTAACCATGCTTACTCTAAGCTTTAAATTTAAATTACGGTTATACAGTGTTGATTTCATCAGGAGAAACGTTTTTTCCTGCCATTTCAATTCTAACTTTTATTTCCATTTCCGGATTGCATCCTTCATTTAATTAGCATCCAAAATATTTAAATTTTGTCACTCTCTCTCAATCACATTTATTGCCTTAATAAAAGCAATGAATTAAATTGGAAATAATTGGGAAAAGAGAAACATTTAAACAGTACTTAAATGATGCGATATCAGAATGGAGAGTTCGAAAATAAATAGAGTACGAGTCAAATGGATGTGTAATCTTATTAAGCAAGAGTTTCGTAAGAAAAGGAAAATGTGGAACCAATACCATTCATAAAGGACGCCATCCGTATGCAAACGATATTGGAAGAACAACAGTTGTGACTATAATCAGCAGGGTAGAATACTGTTGTTGAGAAAGCAAAGACTGAGTGTGAAAAAAAAAAACAATCTCTGCGTGCTAAACACAACCCACAAGATTCTATCGATATGCTGCAAGTAAAAGAAAGAATGGATATGAAAGAATAACTCTTCCAAATCCAGATAGCATGAGGCGTTACAAATTCAGAAGAGTTGTTCATTAACGAGTGCCCATTTCGTTGAAAGCTATCAACCTGGTGAATGCAACACTGACCTCACTGTTACCTCTTCACTAGATGACGAAATGTAGGTGTGTGGGGCCGAGGTATTAGAGCTGTTACACAAATTGAGTAAGAATTCAGCAATGGGGAGTGATCGAATATCAGCACGTGTGCTAAAACGGTGTTCAGCTGAACCGTTCCTTTGACCAGGGTGTTTAATATGAGTCTCAGAACAGGGAAGATTCTGCAGGAATGGAAGGAATGTATGGTAGTTCCATTGCATAAGGGCGGTGCAAATAACGATCTATCCAACTATCGACCAATTAGTATCTCAGGAGTGGTGGTGAAGATTTTGAAAAAATTGGTTAGGGCCTGCATTCAGAAATGGGTTGACAGTGAATCTCTACTTTGCAATGAACAACATGGGTTCATTAAGGGAAGGTCATGTCTTAGCAACTTGCTCATATTCTATAACAATGTTACTATTGAACTAGACAAGGATAATGGATACACCATGGAACTTTTGGATTTTGCTAAGGCTTTTGACAAAATATAGCATTGAAGGCTGTTGCATAAATTGGAAAACATGGGTTTGGATTATATACTATTAGCATGGATAAGAGTATGGCTGACTTATAGATACCAAAAATGGTATACGAGGGGATCTGAGTCTGCAAGGTTTAAGGTAACAAGTAGTGTACCAGAAGGATGGATCAGTGATTGATCCACTGTTATTCAACCTGTACATCAATGATAATGGGAAAGATTTGACAAGCGACATACAGTTATTTGCTGATGATGCAAAGATAGGTAGGTAGGGTAATCAGGAATGCTGCTGATATGCAGTCTTTGCAGTATGATTTGAATAGGCTGGAACTGTGGGCATGGGAAAATGTGTGTCAGTTCAATGTCAGTAAATGTAAAGTCATTCACTTCGGTGTGATTAGATATCCAATTTCTTATTATTTGGTGAGATAGGGCTAAATGGCCTCGCCTACTCCCGTATACGTGAATAAAAAGGCGTTAGCTGATTTTTTTTTTTTATGATTATTATGCTTGAAGAAACTGAGGCTATGGATCTTGGAGTGTTAATAGATAGGAAGTGTTAATTGAAGTTCAAGGGCCATGTAGCAAAGATTGCAAATACAACTCAAAAGATAATTGCAATGCTGAAATGCACGTTCATATGAAAGATAAGGATGTTATTTTGCCTCTTTACAAGGCCTTAATAAGACCTCACTTGGACTATTGTGCACAGGTCTGGTCTCCCGGTCTCCGTTGTGATTCTGATATATTAGAGAGAGTACAAAGGATAGTGTTAAAAGTGATATCAGGATTGTTGAATACTGATTGTGAAGACAGATTGAGAATTTGTAGACTGCAGACGCTAGCAAGCAGGAGAAAGAGGGGGTGATATGATTGAGACTTACAAACTTCTGAAAGGGGTCATACAGAATTTCAATTGATGGAATTTTGCAATTTATGGAGGGTGAGGAAAGGACAAGAGGGCTTCCTTGGAAGCTGAGAATGAAGGCGCCAAAAAGGGGTGTGAGGGCTAGATTTCAACCATGCACCACCCTCAGAGGGTGGTGTGTGGTTGGAATGTATTGCCTTTGGATGTTGTGAGTGTAAGCAGTGTGAATGAATTCAAGAATAAGTATGATAGCTAGTGTGTGTAGTATGTGGCCTTCCTCAATGAGTCTCTGACTCCCTGGAGGTCTCTCTTATAATAATAATAATAATAATAATAATAATAATAATAATAATAATGTATGCTTTCATTTTTGTCTTTATTTTTACAGCAGTTTGAACAGTTACTATTCGAATTAATTTGACTAATGAACAGTTAACAGTTACGATTCACATTATATCTATTTGCATATATTTATTTATTTTAATTTTATTTTATTTTTTGTTAATGTGTTTTATAACCCTCAAGTAGCAATCCTTCATTTCTCCTTTTCCTTTGTGTGGCGCTATACAAGTCGCTGCGGCGAGGGTATAGGTTCTGTTACTGTTCAGGTGTTGTAGTATTTTTTTTTCTTCTTTAGAACATGGCTGAAGGGACAAGTAAAGATGATAATGCTAAAGAAACTAAAGATCCAAAAAGTGATGTTATGGTATTAAATTTATTTAGTGGCGAAGATCCTTCAACAGCTTCTTTAGCATTTGGTTTAGCAGAGAGTTTGCGGTGGGATCCGATGAGTTGCAACGACTGGGACAAAGAACATCCTTCTCCAACTTGTTTGGTAAGGATAAAAAGGTAAGAGAAAGCGATTTATTTTGAATATTATCTAATCATTTTATAGCTATAATGGTCAGCTACTTGTGATTTATTTTAAGTGGACAAATCTTATAGTTATGCATTAAATGTAAGTTTCGAATAATGCAGTTTCATTATGAAGTATTTAAGTTTTTCAGTTATTGACAGTTAAGCGTTCGAAAATGTTATCAGTATAAATGAAATACTTTTATTCGAATTCGACTTTTCCGAATATGTGATTTATAATTGAAGCCTAGTAGCATGTTTTTATATATATTTTAGAAATAATCAAGCGTCTTGAAAGAACTATGGGTTTAATGATTTGGAACTGAAAAATTCAAGAACAATGAATTCTTTAGTTGAAACAATTGAAGTGTTAAGGCTTTTTTTCTTTTCTCTTTCCTTTTATTGTCCCATATATGAGATCATTGCATAGGCTTTAAAAAATTGCATCTGTGCTTTGAATACTGCAGTTTTAAGAAAATTGCGGGATTGGTTAATGAACATTCCCAAGCTCGCCATTCACATTCATGACCTTCAATGTAAATTAGCCAAATCATTTTCGAATTTATTATTATGAATTTAAGTTGAATAAACAGGCAAAGTTAATAATTTGTAAAATGTGAAACATTTTCCTCTGTTTTAATGCATGAAATTAATTTTCAATGCATGGTGGAATTTGCGATTTTGAGATATCTTACTTTTCACGAGACTTGAAAATAATATGTGACAAATTACGAGTCTCGAAAAATTATTCTTGGCATTCCCCACTCATCACGATATCATTCATTCGTTTAAAATTAGAAAATAAAGCATACTAAATAATTAGTAAGATTTTCTTTCAAATTTATCACATTATTTTCAAGTCTCGTGAAAACATTTTTAATACTAACTTGTTAACTCGATATGTTGTGTTAGGACTCACTTCCATTATCTTTCCACAATGTTTTCTGAACTGCCCACAAATTACGTGACCCAATTTTTCGTGCTGTAAAATAGTCATTTATATAATGGAGGTTACACATGGAACTCTGTTGCATAAGTTGGAGTGAATGGGGATGAATAAGAATTAGTGTGTGAGGGTGGCTGATGGACAGATAATGAAGTGGTGTTGATGTATGGGAGAGTCCAGTCTGAGAGAAGACAGATGACTCTTGATATACTTGGTCCACTGCTGTTTATTTTTTTGTCACTGATATTGGAAATTATTTAATGGGAAATAATTGGTTGTTTGCTAATAATGCAAAGCTAAGGCGAGCAATAATCAGTGAAGATTATGTAGTGATCTTGCAGATGACTTATTATTATTACGTGACCCCTCCAAGGAGTCCGAGGGCTCATTGAAGGAGGACCTACTCTACAACTCTCATCCACTCAATCTACCAATTACAGTGAAACACAACTACCACCATTTATGCCCACTACCACCACCACCAGTAGTGTTTTCACAGGCAATCACAAAACATCCATGCCCATGGTGGGATTTGAACCCACAGCCTTTTGGCTGGCGAGTAGATACGCTAACCACTCGACCAACCAGGCCTGCAAATAACTTATAAGACCATGCACTTTGGGATGAAGATATCACAATCTAAAGACTATATTGATGGAAATGAATTTCAAGAAATTGATGAGGCCAGGGATTTGGGGCTGATTGTATAGAGAGGACATTGCAAAGGTGGTCAAAACAGCACATCAGACTATGTATTTGGAGAAACACAGTAACAGACAGGGATTAAGTAGTCATCCCTTCATAAGGCCACATCTGGACTTCCATCTGCAGATCTGATTGCTGGAATTATGTGAGGATGTGGAGGTTGTGGTGAAGATCCATATGTTAAGGCTTAAGTGCTGGGAGAAACTTGTGAGAGGCTTAATGGAGTGAAACAACACTGAGAAAGGATTAAAAATATTAATTCTTCCAATGTTTTGTCTGTCACTGAGACATTCTTGGAACAAATTGTTCCAGTGAGTCCTCTCTTAGAACTTAATCATATACACCACACCTTATCTAATGGCTACAGTTCCCGCTGTATCAAAAAAATAATCCTTGACCATCTCTTCAAAAGATTTTAGTAATGCTATCATCATTCCCTGTGTTGGAGGTACTTGAAAAAAATAGCTAGTCTTAAAGAAATCTCTGCACGGTTTTCAAGTCCCCTGTTCCTGCAATTTGGCTTACTATGGACAGACCGAAAAATCAGTCAACATCTGCACAGGAGAACACAAAATACGTCTGGAGTCTTGAAGACAATGCTTTAGATATGGCTCATAGAATCAGTTGGAAGAAGACCACCATGCTCCATTGCAGTAAGTATAGAATTGAAGACTAATTTTGGTATCAACCTAATTTAAATAAATATGGGAAATAGTAATGCTTCAAGATCCCAGTTTACATCTTAGATGCCCACAAAGTGCACCCCACCTAGTTAGGACTAGTCTTTCACCCATGTGTTTCACTTAGTTTTGTGTTTCCTATGTGTGTATTACAAGTGTCATGTTGTATATCCTTGATATCTCAGTGACTGAGATGAAATATTGGAAGAATTAAATAATATTTTAATCCCCTAACATGTGAGGATCCAGTGACCAAGATTGTGGTGGGTCTATGGAATACTATGAGAATGGATGGAAGGTCACTGGGCTTCAAAATCAGCTAGTAAGCAAAATGGAGGAGACAAGAGAGAAGTGTGTTATTAGAGTGGTTTTTATGGGATTGATGCTGAAGACCAGTACATGACAAGAAGGGAGAGAACAGAGGGTCCCTTTGGAAATTATACGAGTGTAGTTAGCAAGGTTTTAGGACTTGATTTTTTGCTTGGAGGGTGGTGAATGGGTTACAAGATGTGGTTGCAAGTACTTCATCAGCGAATGAATTCTAGAAGAGGTATGATGGGTATCGTGCTACTGTTTGCACGATACCCATCATACAAGTCTCCTGTAATGAGCTTTATGACTTTGGAGATAGATTCGTACTTGTGTACTGTCATAAGATTAATTCTCCACTACAAGTGCATTACGTAATTTCAAGTTTTAATTTTTCTATGCAAGGTTGGTTGATTGGTAGAGCCTCTGCTACTAATGGCTCGCAAAAAGTTAAGCAAGTTTGAGCGTGGTTAGTAGTTGGATGGGATCAATTGTTTGATGCTGTTGGCACACTTTCCTTCGAATCTTTGGACTCCCTGGAGGTGTCACATAATAATAATAATTATAATAATCTTTTACTATGACTTAAGAATAAATAGCAAGCTTTTCTATTCAACCATGTGCACATGAAACGAAATAGCATTTCATGCTGAGGATCTGTTTTTTTCAATGAGTGTAGTGTTGTAATCTTTATAAACACCATAAACATCCATTTGCAAAATTATAAATTACTGATATAAACTTATTTTGAACAAATTATTCCCATTTTCTTTCACGTTTGATTTTTTTTTTTAATTTTAAATTGCAGTGTGTGTGTGTGTGTGTCAAGTATTTCTAAGTTGAATTGTTTCCATTTCTGAATTTATGTTCATTTATTGTTGTTTTATTATTTTTTTTTATTGATCTCTTACATCTGAGCTAAAAGCACCTGTAAGCACATCAGTGCCATTATGTAGGATCCATGATGGTTGGGAAAGAAGCTGATTGTAGTTGTTTGGGAACACTTCATGAAGCAAAATTGTTCCATAAGTAAATAGAATAAAAAGCAACAGAAGAAAGTTCGCTACACTTGCATTTGTACTGAAAAGGGATCTTGGACATCTGCTGCTCTTGTTTTTAACAGGTCCAGCAGAAAGTGGTGGAATGTTGGTTGCTAGTTTTGTGAAGAAGTAACCGTAGAAGTATTTGTAGAAGAGACATATTTGAAACAATGCATCTCTGAGGTAGAGATTGAATGAGCAATACAGAAGAGGTCATCGTATCTGAGCCAAATTTCTCTCTTGTGAACAGCAGATAGAATTTTTACGGAGACTTTTCAATGCACCTCAAATGTGAGTATTCCAAGGATTGTGTGGATTGGTGAAAAATGGCATCTTGAGTGGAAGAGAGTGCTAATTTTTATTTTTATTTTTTTAAGTGAGAAAGCTAATGATTTTTTTATGCCAAGGGAGGCTAAAGGTAAATGTCAGTTCAATCAGAGATCTCATATGGTGATTTGATTATTATTAAGGGTAAGAATAGGGAACTTAAGATCCTCTAGTACAAAAGAAATGGGAAGACTTTTGGTGGCACTGAAGGTGACTAGATTGTCCTTTCCCCACTGAATTTGGTACAGAGATCATTGTTTAAGGAGCTGGTTGCAAGTTGTCTTGATGCTTAGGAGAGAGAGCACTGTGTGGTTTGTTAAATGAGAAGAGTACTATCAATAAAGCTACAGATAGGATTAGTGAAGATTGAGAGTAGATTGTTTATATATTAGAGGAAGATGTACATAATAGAAAAGTTCTTAGGTACACTTGCATTTATGGTGAAACTTGGAGAGAAGGAACCATTCACCACAACATGCACTGAATAACCAGAGAGAAAGCTCTGGAAATTTTCTCAATGAGATCACATTTCTCCAAATCTTTTTGTAGTATGTATCCAGAGATGGGTGATGTAGGCTGAGAGGTAGGTCTAAGTCTAACCAAAAAACAACGAGGCACTCAGTTTCTGTTATAGTAGGAGGTGATTTTGCCTGGGTAATCTGTGCAAGAGTTGAAGATAAAAAGGAAGCAAATGTAAGTATTTTGACTAAGGTCTAATCTTCTCTCTATTATTGTTCTTCAAGTATTGCCTCTCTTGTTTCTTTATTCTTTCTGAATCCAAATTGGTCTTCATCAAATAGACAATCTATTTTTGAATAAATTCTATTTTGAATAATTTTTAGCAGAATTTTGCTAACATGTGGGATTAAAGTTATTGTTCTAAATTGGCTGCATTTGTTTGCATTATTCTTTTTTGGTATTGGTATTATGGTTGATTTCATAAACTCTTTTGGTATTTCTCCTATCATAGATTTGAGCTATTAATTGATAGAGAAAGGTTTTTGTCTCATCACTTAGATTTTGTAGCAGTTCTATAGGAATATTGTCTACACCTGGACTTTTTCCATTACTCATTTCGGACAGTGCTTTATCAAATTCTTCTCGCATTATTGGGGGTCCTAGATTATCTTCATTTTGATTTTCTATGCTGATATCAACATCAAGTTCGTCGCCATTATAGAGATTTTCAAGATAATTCTTCCATTCCATTAATATATCCTCAGATTCTATTAGTAATTTTCCATTTTCATCTTTGATGGCATTGTTTTTGCTGTTCTTATTAAATTTGAAAGTCAGTTTGTTAATTTCTTTATAGGCTTTCTCTGTTTTCTTTTTTAAATAATTCATCTATGTTATTACACTGTTCTTCCAGGTATTCTTTTTTGGCTTGTCTACATTTTCTTGTAATTTGATTTTTAAGATATTTGTATTTGGCCACATCTTCTTTAACAGCATTTTTATATTTTCTTCTTTCATCCATAAGGCCAAGTATTTCATCTGTTATCCAATGTTTTCTTTTTTCTTTTTCTGCATTTTTCAATAATTGATTTGATGAATTTGTAATTAACTCTTTAATCATATTCCATTGGTTTTCAATGTTATTCTGACTATTTGTTTTCTGGAATGTTATGATCAGTTGCCTCTTGGTATCCTCTCTTTACTTCTTTACTCTTTAATTTTTCAAGGTTCCATCTTATTGGTTTGTATTTTTGGATTTGTTTCCTATGTTTCAGTTCTGTTTTCATTAAGACAAGGTTATGGTCACTACTAATGTCAGCACCTGGATAGCTTTTGCAATTTTTTATTTGGTTTCTGTATCTTTTCTTGACCAATATATAATCTATTTGATATCTGTTTGAATCCCCACCTGCTTTCCAGGTGTATCTTCTTCTTTTTGGAGCTTGAAATAGTTTATTTGCTATAACTAACTGTTTTTGTGTACAAAATTCTATTAATTGCTTTCCTCTTTCATTCCTACGTCCAAGACCAAATCTTCCTGAAACATTATTGCTCTCTTCTCCCACTATAGCATTCCAATCTCCCATTATTATTGTATTGTCTCTGTCTTTAAAGCTGCTCCAGATTTCTTCATCGCTATGTTGTGATGTTGGCATGTAGACCACTATAATATTGAGGTTTACTGGTTCATTTTGAATGCTTATCGCCATGATTCTGTCACTATAGTTAATTATTGTAGTGATTAACTTTCCAACTTTTTTATGAAGCATTATTGCAACACCTGACTCGCCCTTCTTTTGTCCTGAATATATTATCCGAAATTCTCCACTCCAGAAATCACCCTGTCCCTCCCATCTCGTCTCACTCTAGACATGCCCAGAATGTCTATTTCAAATCTTTCCATTTCTTTTTTCACATTTTCTATTTTACCTGGTTCTATCAGTGTTCTTGCATTCCATGTTCCAATATTCAGTTTTTTTTTTTTGTCTTCATTTTTGAATAAGTACCAGGATTTCGTTGGCTGTCGACCTGAGAAGTCTGGTCAACAGCCAACTTCTCCTGCCGGGCATGACTCCTTCATTGAAGGCTCCATCGCCAATCTTGATTTCATTTTTAACTTCCATTGCTGCTTTCAATTGGTGAATGTAATGTGGTGGTTTCCCCTTGCCTTCCACATCGCAGTATTGTAACATGTATGCTACAGGAGGTTAATACAAGTAGCGCTGCTGCCCACTACTATAACTATTAGTGGTTAGTTGAAAGAGGAGGAAACACCCCTAGCCTAATAGCTTCAGGGAGAATGGAGGACCTCCTCCTGAGGTTAGTAAACAAGAAAAGAGACAGACAGAAAGTTTTAAATAAAGAATCCTCATTAAGAAGAATGTTAGTATGAGGGTGGAAGTGGAAGAGTTAGAGAAAAGTATGACCAAAAAACTTTGAAATAGATCATACTTAGCTCTGGGACCCTGGGTTAGCCATGCCCGTACCTGCAAGTCGCAAGCCCCATGGGGACTTGCGACTACAAATAGTAAAATGGTTTATCATATTTTTAAAACACTCCAGATCAGAGATAATTGTAGAAAGTATTTTTATTTGTTTATCAAGTAAATTCCACTAAATTTTATTTTTGATTTAATCTTTTCTCTTACAGTATTAAAACTAGTTCTGTTCTAGTGTGTTTTCAAAATATGGTGATACATGATTTTACTACTTGTATGTGAAATATGTGACTATTGCAGCGATTTAACTTCAGTATCATCCTAGGTCTACTTCCTACTGAAGCAATCTCAAAGATTGGAACTGGCCTCAGTAATGTGCTTTGCATTATGGGAATACTGAGGGAATTAATGCAAACAACAGCCTCTATATATATAGTCAGCATAGTTGTGAAGATACATCATGTGCAATCTTTGTTTGCTTATGCTTGGATTTAGGATTAAAACAAGAATATAATTATCTTTTATAATTTACTTGACAACCAAGCAAAAAAGAAAAAAAAAACTTTCTACAATATCAGCAAATCTAAATCTGACTTCATAAAGATGGCAGAAAACTCACTTTCTGTTTAAATGGAGACTGCCTTCTGGTCCCTTGAATTGCCATCAGATGCAACTTCTGCTCACCAGCACTTACATTCAGATGGCACTACTGTTATAGCACTTGAAGATACTTCTATCATTATTCTTCCTTCATCTCATTCATGGATTATCAAGACAAATCACCTCCTACCTTCCTTACCTACCAGACTTGAGATGTGGATTTAAACAAAAGATATCAAAGAATAATTTTAGAATTTTGGTATTCCTTGGTATGAACATTTTTCCATCTGAACTTTGTGATTAAGGAGAGATGAATATTTTTCTCATGAGATTATTTTACATGCGTTACCAAGGGTAATTCTTGAAAGCAAAGGTCACAGTTTTAAGGGTAGATACCCTTTGTATCTCTCTTTCGTTCATCAGTGTTATATTGCAAATTTAAAAAAAAAAAAAAATAGAAATATAGTTTTGTACATTGTTTCCATATAAGTTCGTTCAGTTGTGTTAAACATCCACATTACCATATTTGTAATCATGGGATAAATCAGTAACTGTATTTTGTATTCAGCAGTTCATTGTAACTCTTTAATTTTTAAAATGAGGCACACTGGATGTAATTTGAAAATTCATTTTATTTATTATTAGATACCTATTATATTATTTGAGGACCACCATATTATGTTACTATGAAGATTATTTTCTTTGATTTAAAGGGATAAGATGAATAATTTTACTAGGTTATTTTTATGTCAAAATCCATAGTGCAGATAGTCTTCAACTTATGTAAACTCACACTTACACATATTATTGTAAAAGGGCTAGAAAATGGTAAATTATAAAAATTTTACTTAACCTGCCTATGCTATTTTCACATCATTAATGGTTAACTTCTACAAAGCAGAAAGCACATGTGCTTTCCATATACAGTCTCACTTTCAACACAGAATACTATATTTTTAGTATTCGCATGTATCCTAAATACTTCATGATTCTTAAAAGTCCAAAGAGAAATATATATGTTAGCCTGTTATGGAGATTTATGAAGAGAAGAAACAAGCTATATTCAGTCATCTCTTGATAATTTCATAAATGTTAACAGCCAATTAAAATTTGTTTATTTTTTTTCTATTTTCTCATTCCATTTATATTGTATTATATTTATTACCTTGTACTGATAATTATGCAGCTAATTCTCTTTTTACACAGTTTCAAAATAACATGGCGTAGAAAACTAAAGCAATTCTATTTTCATTCACATAGTATATTTTGATTTAACCTGTTCAGTGGTGTTTATTTTTAAAATTTCTGTTTGAATTCAGTTTTGTTAAAACGGGTATTTCCATTATAATTACCATTTCCCAGAATGGTACATACGTACTTAAAATTGAATTTTGGGGAACCCTCTCGATGTTTTTACTATCAGGGATTACTCTATCCTACAGAATGTAGACAATTGAGGTGACAACAAAAAAATCAATTTTTGTAATTATGATTCCCCAAAGTTAAGCTTACAGATCCGTTATATTCACTTGTCGTTGGTTCCTGGAAGCAGAAGGGTGCTATGCTGATTCCTTGAAGTTTAGTTGGTCCGTTACTGGAGGCCCATCTATATAAAGCTGCTTGGAAGGAGTTAAGTTGTTTGCTAAATAATCATTTCTTGTTTACAATTTGAACTGTACACATTTTCTTCATGCAATAGAAAGCAGTAGCAATAGCATCATCATCATCAAATTCCTGCCAAGTACCCTCAAGGGGTTACAGGATATGATAGTACTACATGAAAAATTTACATCATTACTAACTTCCTATCTACATTTTTCCTCCAAATCAGTCTGTTACTTGTCAAGACTCCAACATTATCAGATCTTATATTTCTATTGTCTAAGGCACTTTGTACTGTATCAATCCACCTATATCTTGGCCTTCCTCTGGTTCGTTTTCCTGCCAACCTAGCAGAGAACACTTGTTTTGCTAATCTTTCCTTGCCCATTCTGTTCAAGTGACCATACCACCTCAGATTAGCTATGCTGACAATGTCAAGTTCTTTCCTAATGTCCTTGTTTTTAATATGATATTGCCATTGATGCCATCTGTTCACACCCCTAATCCTCAGAACTCTCATATCTGCGGTCTCTAGTCTTTGGCCCAGCGCTCAGATCCATAAGTTAAAACTGGTTTGAACACTGTCTTGTATACAGCTAATTTAATGTTCCGCCTAATTTCTCTCTTATTCCATATGAATTTATTCAATTGACTTCCTACTATACCGGCTTTGTTGATTCTGTTGTCTATTTCCATATTTAATTTACCATCTTCACTAAAAATCGTGCCTAAGTAGCTGAAATATTTTACTTGTTCCACAGGTTCCCCATTCAAAACGCAGTTGACATTTTCAATGATTCTACCTATTTTCATTGTCTTTGTCTTTTTATTGCTGACCTTCATACCATATCTATTACAACAGTTATTCAATTTAGTCAGGAAATCTTGCAAACTTGTAGCGAATTTATTTAGAAGTATAACATCGTCCATAAAGCAAACAGCTGACATTAACATCTCCAATTCTGATATCATGTTTAATACCACTTTCCTTCATAATGTGATCCACATAGATAATGAATAACAGAGGGGATAATGTACATCCTTGTCTCACACCAGATTTAACATTAAATCATCTTCCTGTACTTCCTTCAATTCTAACTGCTGACTTACAACTCAAATAAAGACTAAGTATTGCTTAATATAATGCCCCATTGACACCATATAACTGTAGTGTATTGAATAGCTTTTCTCTTGGCACCTTGTCGTTTGCCTTTTCCAGATTGACAAAACTTAAATACGGATCTTTGTTATATTCCCATGCTCTCTCTCAACTAATTGTTGTAAAGTGAAGATTTGATCCTGACAGCCTCTATTTGGCCTGAATCCAGCTTGTTCTTCACCAAACTTTTCTTCCACAATTCTTCTCGACAGTTTCTCAGGTATACTGGCAAAATCTTGCCCGAAACACTCAGTAGGAAAATACCTCTATAATTCTTACATTGTTTTATTTCCCTTTTTATATATGGGTACTATTAGAGCTGTACTCCAATCATTAGGAATTCGTCTCTCTGTCCAGGCCTTCTGAACTATGCAGTGGCCACTGTAAGACTTATACCACCATACTTCAGCATTTCTGGACGAATATCATCTACTCCTGCTGCCTTTCCACATTTCAAACCTTTGATGGCTTTTTCTACTTCAAGATATGGATATGTATTCCTGACTGTATGCCTGTTGAGTGTTTTTTACCACTGTGCTATCACTACTTGTTTCATTTAGCAAATTTTCGAAGTTATTACTCCATCATTCAAGGATATCTCTTTCTCCCATTTTCATGTCACCTTTATCATCTCTAACTCCTTTTACAGCACTCATTCCTTCATTTCTAAGCTTCTTTAACAACCTCGAGAATATCTTACCACCTTCTTGATATTTATTTTCTATGTTCTTGCCAAAGTCCTCCCATGACTTTTGTTTAGATAGTTTTACAGTGTTTTGTATTCTCTAAGAGCACAAGCTGACTTATTTGCCAATAACTTTTGATATGCTTTCTTCTTTTCCTTCACTGCCGCTTTAACTTCCTGTGTCCACCATGGAGTTCTGATTTTTCTATCCTTGCAGACAACCTCACCACATGCCTCTCTGGCTGAATCAATCAGGGTTTTCTTCAAGGCTTGCCAGTGAATCTCCAAGGTTTGGTTCCTGTTCTTAAACTCTTTCGTTTTTTCTTCAATAATCTTTGTGTAATTTAGTCTATAATTCACATCTGAGAGCTGCTCAACTTTTATTCGCTTTAAAACTTTCTTACATGTTATTCTTTTCAATATGAAATTCAATTTTATCCTGCTCAAGACTAAATAGTGATCACTTCCAATTTCAAATCCTCTGTACACTCTGGTGTCCTGCACCAGGGAGAAAACATCACTATCAACAATATCATAGTCAATGAGACTTTTCTTATTCCTTGCCTCTTCTCTCCATGTGAATTTGTGCACATTTTTATGTTGGAGCATGATGTTAGTAATAACCAGTCCATGTCCTGAGTAGAAATCCAACAGGTATTTGCCATTATTATTAGCCTTGCTCTTTTCTCCCAATTTTCCCAAAACATTTTTGTGTCTGACAATCACTTCCTACTCTGCTATTTAGATCCCCAACAAGTACCAACTTTTCCTTTTTCATTGTCAGTAGCTTTCTCCAGAGCCTCAAAAAATTCCTCCACCTTAGTAGAGCCTTCTGTAGGACCATAGGCACAAATAAGTCTCATTGTCCAGTTCCCCCATTGTGATATTTGCCCACATCACTCGTATTTAGTGTTGAATAGTATGGCTACTCCTTCTTTTCCTTGATTGTTATTGCCTGAATATAACATTTTGTATTTATTACTCAGAAAGATCTCACCAGTTTTTGTCTTTTTTGTTATAGTCACCCCTATTATGTCGATCTGGTACTTATCTAATTCCTCAGCTAGCTACATTTCAATGCCATTCAGGCTTCTTATGTTGATAGTACCTATCTTTAACTCTGGTGATGTTGTGTTGTGTTGTGCTTTCAGATTTGTTCCAGTAGCTGACTTTTCGTTGTTCGCCCTGGTTCTCTTGCGAAAACAACGGGGGTCTTGTTTAACCGGGCGAAGCCCCAGCCGGCATGAAATTTTGCCATGTTGTACCATCATTTTGTATATTGGTTTAAGCCAATAAGAATACAATTTGGGTTGGCTAAATTGTAAATTATACAGAGTTATACAGATATATATATATTAAATTTTGAAGTTTTATATGCGTAAAATAAAACTTCAAATTAGTAAAATTAATTATTGATTATTTTCAGATATTTTCGTAACATTACCCCATTAATCATGGTGTCAGATAATTCAGTTAGACAGAAGAAGCAAAAAACTATTTCTTTAGAAACTAAAATCCAAATTTTAGATTGTTTAGCAGCTGGAGAAGGTCCAGTATCCTTAAGGAAATATTTTGGACTGAACAAAGCTACAGTGAGAACAATTAAGAAACATGAAGTGGCCATTAGAAAATCTGGTCTGTATGGAACAAAATTAGGTGCAAGTCATCATTATATATGAGAGATATTATAAAAGTGAAGATAAAAATGGCCCTAATGATGCGGATAGCAGATTGCTCACAAAAGGAATACCTTTAGACAGAAATGTCATCAAACAAAATGCATTAGGATTGTACAAACAAATTCCGGAAAAGGAGCTAAGAACAATTGTGATTTTTCTGCAAGCACAGGTCGGCTTACAAAATTTCTCAAAAGATACATGCTTCGTAATGCAAAAATAAAAGGAGAAGCTGCATCTGCAGATGAGCCAGCAGCTAGGGAATTTCTTTCAAAACTGTCTAAAAATATTGAAAATGGTGGATACACTCCTGATCAAGTTTGGAATGCAGATGAGAGCGGCCTTTTTTGGAAAAAAATGCCAAGTAGAACTTGTATAGCGAAATCACAAAAAAAAGTATTGGTGGCTTTAAAGCAGCTAAGGATTGTATGTTAAAACTATTGCTCATTAATCTATCCCTAAAACCATGGATAACGAAAGGTGTGGATTTTAGCACATTACCAGTATGCTGGAAGGCAAACAAAAAAGGTTGGGTTACAAAAGAAATTTTTAATGAATGGTTCCATTAATGTTTTGTTCCAGAAGTTAAACGCTATCTGGAAAAAAATCTAGAGTTTAAAGTTTTATTGATTACAGACAATGCTCCTGGCCTTCCTGTTTTAGAATGTGGCATTTTGTTTTCTGCCACCTAATACGCAACCACTAGACCGGAGTGTGATTGCTACCTTTAAAACTTACTACATAAGACAAACATTCCAATACATTTTGGATAAATTAGTAAGGATAATTTACTGACAGTTATTGAAGTGTAGAAGAAATTTTCTATTTTGGATTGCATCAAACTTGCTAAGTTGACATTATCAGAATTGAAACCATCAACTTGAAATGCATGCTGGAAAGCTACTTGGCCATGATGTGTGAAAAAGAAAAACCCCATACCTTTTGCATACGACTGAATATTCCAGTATCATCAGATTAGCACATGCAGTTGGTGGAGAAGGATTTGATGATTTTTCGTCTGCAGATATTGAAGAATTGATGGTTGACAAGGCTGTTAGTGATGGCAAAATAATAGAAGCTGTCCTTGAAAATCGCAATGAAAAAGAAAAAAGTGATCACTGCAGGATTAATTAAAGAAGTGCTTCAAATGGCTAGTAAATTGCAAAGTCATTTTCTTACACATCATCCAAATACTGTTTTAACGTGAAGTCATGTATGATGCGATATGAAGGATTATAGAAAGATCTAGTCAAAACAGGATCTCAACGATTAATTACAAAGTTCGTGGTTTAAAAAAAAAACCTTCTGAATTATTGCAAATTAGTGCTAATTTAGTTTCTTTTACTGAAGAAAACATTTCACCATTGCAATATGAACATGACGGCCAAAGTGTTTCAAGTGGTGGAAGTGATTTAATTCCAGTCTCACACAAAAGAATGTGACTACTGACAGAAAGTGATGGTGAATAAAATTTAACTAATAACCATATGTGCTGGGGTATTTGGGGATTTTTATATACTTTAAATAAGTATTTAAAATAAAAAATATTCCATTAAAATTAATATGAACAAAAAATAACTTTTTGTTCATATTGAGTTTTCATATCTGGAACCATTTTTCTATTTTTTTCATATGCACTGTATTGTTTTTTAAAGTTTTTTATGGAACCAATCTACCATGTAAATGGAGAATTTTGATGTACAGTCATACCCCGACTTATGCGAATCCAGAGTTACGCGGTTTCTTATATGTATCTTTCGGTATCTTTCAGGCGCTGGCCGCATTTGCCAGTGTCGCACATGCTGTGAACAAACACTGACGTGTTTCGCGCGGTAGTCTACAAACCTTGCGGTTGTTTAATGTTATGTTCTTGATAAAAATTTCATCACATAAAAAAATAATAATGTCATCCAAAAGAAGTAAGTCTGATTCTTCTGCAGCTAGCAAGAAAAGAAAAACATTGACTTTGGAAACAAAACTCAACATTATTAAGGATTTTGAAGGGCAGAAAGAAAATTTGTGAGCTAGCAAAGAAGTTCGATCTACAGGAATCCACAGTAAGAACAATCATAAAAGAAAGGTTTACAGATTTTGGAGGACATAGATTCTAACGAGGAAGAAATTGTAGCCACAAGGCAAGGAATAAAAAAATCATTAGCTTGCTATGAAGAAATTTTGCATGACAAGAAAAATATATTATGCCGTCAGATGAATCTTAGATTTTATGAAACCATCGACATCAAAATAACTTTTTTTTTATGTACGAAAAACTACAGTTATAATTATATTTCTTAAAAAATATAGGTGTTTTTGTAAACCTTTGGTCCCAATTGTATGTTTGTATATATAAATTACATGCAAAATTATACCCCGAGTTACGCGAATTCGACTTGCGCACTTTTTGTTGGTCCCACCGTGTAACTTCTGGGTTTTACTGTATATTGAATTTCAATTTGTGGGAATTTTAATCATAATGTTGAGTTTTTAATGGCACTTAGGACATAATAAAATTTATTACACATGTATTCACAAGAATAAATAATTTTTATTATTGCAAATATTTTGACCAGTTTTCAGGTTAAAATATTTGCAATAATGAAAATTATTTATTCTTGTGAATATGTGGCTAATAAATCTGACTTGCATAAAATTTCAGAATATAACTTATGTAAATTGGGCACTGTCTTGATAGTTTCAAAGGACAAATGATTTAGATTCCAGTAGAGTAAACAAAAAAGGTAAGTTGTGGAAGCTCGCTTGCTGTTTTTAATTCTCCCAAATAAGTTAATAGAAAGAGTGTAATTATTCCTTACAAGTAGGGAGAGGAAGGCGTTACTCATTTCCAGAATTCTAACCCCTTGGTTTGAATTATTTTTGCATTAATGGGGAAAAAACACGGTTCAACTATATTTTATTTATTTAAAAAATTTATATACAATATTCTGTATAATACAGATTATTTATATACAATATGTACAAGTTTGTACAACCCCAAGTGACACTGCTGTGGCTAGCAACATAATAATACAGAAAAAATACAGAATATATTTAAAAATCGCGATGTAAGCAAGACATTATAATACCAATTAATACAAATTAGTATTATGAAATAGAATAAAATAGAATTGGCATATATCAGATATATAATGAACACAGGAGTTTTTCTATTAATTTGCATATCAAAATATGATCCGGTTGGCTGTAATTTTACAGAAAAAAATACATAAAACATCTGGCATACTCAGTTTTTTTTTTTGCAAAAATAGTTTTCTAAAGCTTCACTATATGCCTCTGTTACATGACCTTATCTAATGTGTACAGATGAATGGTATATAAGATATTGTAATTTATATAGCCCTTTCCTTAATATAATAATTTCATATGAGTTCATAATTAACAATGAAATGAATTTGTGTGATGAAGGAATTTTATTTTAGGGATATAATGGATATCTACAATGACCCTCCTCCAGGACTGTTCATCGTTCCAGATGAAAAAGATATTACAAAGGTATTTTTAGTTAATATATTTTTGTGTTCAAGAATACTTTTTGGGAATAAAATAGCACCAGAAGCTGATGTATATTCTAAACATTATACAAGGATGACGACCAAGAATTAGTTGAAACGGACCGCACCCCGTCAACCCTCTTTTTCCCCTTTCACCTTTTCCCCCACCCTATATAATATAGTAATATAATATATATGTTTATATATATATTATTGAAAAAAAAGAAAAAAACCCAGGTTTTTCTAATTTAATTCTCCCAAATTGCCTACCCCCCCCTCCCACACACACACTCGGTAGTTTTTGGACATCGCAGAAAGAAGAAAAGCCGCAACACCCAGAAAAAGGTATGTGTAAATTTATTTTCCTTATGCTACATATACTTTTTGGTAAATTTACATCTACAGTGCCCTAAGAATCCATGAGTAAATAGCCAATGACATTTAAACAGGGGCACTCCTAAACTGAAGCAGGCAAAATAGCCGTAATTATAATACATTATACAAGGTGTTTCAGCTGGTTCGTCTCATGGCTTTGCTATATGTTTGGACTGTGCTGTTATGTAGGACATTTGAATTTAGCTTATTGTTGATATCTGTAATAAAACAGCTAAGTTTTACTACAGACAATATCATGTTTTTCAACAAGTTTATGCAGTGTATAGTGTTCTTAATAAAATGCTTTCATGATTCTTTCTGAGATTTCTGTGTTAGGTTTGTGCAAGTGCCACAACCCATCTCTCTTCTAGCATAACTGGTAATTAGTTTACGGAATTAACAACGCATATAAAGTATATTAATTAAAGGTAACTTTAATGAATAACTTCTATATTTCGGCAACGTCACATTGCCATCTTCAGGAACATAAAGATATGGTATGTGCACGCAGGCACTAACACAAAGCAAATGAGGAAGAAAGCAAGAAACAAATATTGTTCCTAAAGTCCTAATGGTGCCCTCTTGCGGGCTAATTTGGTAGTCTTGGCAGTTGGGCTGAAGTTCTCATAATGTAAGTCTCCCAAATTTGGGGTAGTTTCATGCACCCAAATTTGTTGAGGTTAGGAACGTTTTTTAGAGCTGCTGAAGATTCTTTGAATAATCTTTCGTATTTAAACTTGCTGCGATGAATTATTTTTGTTTTCTTCCAACGAATTTTATGGTGGGTATCTAAGGCATGGTCTGCCAGCCCAGAGCGGCTGTACTGGTGAAACCGGTCTTGGTGTTCTGATATCCTGATATTTGTTGTTCTGCCTGTTTGGCCAAAGTAGGACAATTTGCAGCTGCAAGGGACCTGGTATACACCAGGTAGGTCTAGGGGAAGTGGTTGGTCTTTGGTAGAGCGGATAAGGGATGCTAACTTTTTATATGGTCTGTAACAGGAAGTAAGGTCATTTTTTGAGGATATTGGTTATTTTCTCAGAGGTGCCCTGGATGTAGGGGATGGTGATAGACTTGGTGTAATCTTTATTGTGGAGGTGGGTTGTGGTTTACTGGTTTTAGTATTTTTTGGATTTTTTGGGGGTTATAGCCATTGGCTAAGAAAGTGTTGAGCATGGTCACAATTTTGCCCTAGCTCCAAAAAGAATGCCTGCCGAAGAAATCATGATCCAGATAGAACGTGGGATTCGCAACCTGCCTAACCATATCGCCAACAATGTTAGACTGGATGTAGTCGGTGTTCTCACTAAAACCAACTTATCCAAAAACGAATATGCAGCCCTACAAGAATTGAAAAACAACAAAAAAATAGTAAACACCAAGGCGGATAAGGGAAACGCCACTGTGGTGCTCAATCAAAAAGACTACAAATGTAAGCTATCTTCTTTACTACTAGACCGTACGACTTACCTCCCCATTGAATATAATCCGACCAGCTCTCAGATTAGAACTCTCCACAGACTCCTTAAGAAGGTCACTTCTTGGCCTGTGGAAGTCACCAACAAACTAAAACCTTATAACTCTAGACCCCCCCCGATTATATGGACTCCCAAAAATACATAAACAAAATGTGCCATTGCGTCCCATAGCAGATGGCATTGATTCCCCCACATACAAATTAGACAAACACTTAGCCAAAGAGCTCACACACTATACTGGCAACACACCATCACACAGAAAAAAACTCAGCCCACTTTAAAGCCAGTATAGAAAACCTCGCACTCCAACACACTGACATAATGGTCAGTTTTGACGTCTCCTCCCTATTCACTAATGTTCCACTCAAAGAAACTCTAGAGCTCATCCAAGCCAAGTTTCCTTCCGATATCTCAGCCCTATTTCAGTTCACAATGAACTCAGGCTATTTCGTTTGGCAAGGAAAGTTCTACAAACAGATAGAGGGGACAGCCATGGGTCCACCGCTTTCCCCACCATTGGCCAATTTCTTTATGGAGACATTTGAAGAGAAAGCCTTAAACTCTGCCCCACAAAAACCCACCTATTTGGCTTCGTTATGTGGATGATGTGTTTGCTATTTGGCCACATGGCTCAGACACACTTATTTCCTTCCTAACACTTAAACAACCAACACCCCAGAGTCCAGTTCACCTTAGAAAAAGAGGAGAACAACACCCTCCCCTTCCTAGACACTTTAATCACCTGCCAGCTTGATGGATCTTTGGTTTTCTCTGTTCACAGAAAACCCACCCATACTGGCAGATACATTCACCAGCAGCCCCCCCCCCCACAACAATATGGGGTTATAAAAACACTATATAACAGGGCAAAATTAATCTGCTCAGATGACAAGGCACTAACTACTGAACTAAACCACTTCCTCAACACTTTCTTAGCCAATGGCTATAACTCCAAAAAAATCCAAAAAATACTAAAACCAGTAAACCACAACCCACCATCCCCTACATCCAGGGCACCTCTGAGAAAATAACCAATATCCTCAAAAAATGACCTTACTTCCTGTTACAGACCATATAAAAAGTTGGCATCCCTTATCCGCTCTACCAAAGACCAACCACTTCCCCTAGACCTACCTGGTGTATACCAGGTCCCTTGCAGCAAATTGTCCTACTTTGGCCAAACAGGCAGAACAACAAATATCAGGATTTCAGAACACCAAGACTACATCTGGTTTCACCAGTACAGCCGCTCTGGGCTGGCAGACCATGCCTTAGATACCCACCATAAAATTCGTTGGAAGAAAACAAAAATAATTCATCGCAGCAAGTTTAAATACGAAAGATTATTCAAAGAATCTTCAGCAGCTCTAAAAAACGTTCCTAACCTCAACAAATTTGGGTGCATGAAACTACCCCAAATTTGGGAGACTTACATTATGAGAACTTCAGCCCAACTGCCAAGACTACCAAATTAGCCCGCAAGAGGGCACCATTAGGACTTTAGGAACAATATTAGTTTCTTGCTTTCTTCCTCATTTGCTTTGTGTTAGTGCCTGCGTGCACATACCATATCTTTATGTTCCTGAAGATGGCAATGTGACGTTGCCGAAATATAGAAGTTATTCATTAAAGTTACCTTTAATTAATATACTTTATATGCGTTGTTAATTCCGTAAACTAATTACCAGTTATGTCTGACCAACGTATAAGCCTTGCTACTAGAATCTCTTCTAGCAGATAGTGTAGAACAAATAACTGGTTTATTATCATGAAAATTATTACTTGTAGGTGAATGCTGTAATAGGATTGGATTATCAATTCCTACAACACTACCTCATCAGGTTACTTCGGTACTATGTACCAGCTATCCCTACATGCATCAATTGTTATTAGAGTATGAGAAACATATTATTTAAATTGGTAATTGGTGACAGAGTTGAATGCTGTAATAGGATTATCAATTCTTGCAACACTACCCCCATCAGGTTACTTCATTATTATGTTCCAGTTATCCCTACATGCATCAATTGTTATTTGAGTATGAGAAACATGTTATTTGAATTGGTAAGTCAGTGTTCATCTGTAATATTTTATCATTGATTAAGCCTGGTTTTTCAGTAGGTATTTATAAATGTATAGGTACACAGATTACTAGGAATCAAACAATTTAGTATTGATTTTGATTTCATTTCTTCTGTGCGACAAAAAGATTCGGTGTTACTCTGGACTTGCTGGAAATCATGGAGCCTTTTTCCAAAACATAAAATATTCAAGTTTATTATTCTTATTTAGGTTAACAAGACAATTTTGATTTTATAATAATTGTGATGTGAAAATCAGTTTTAAGTCTGTGCCATGTTCTTCTAATCAAGATTACATCAACAGAATTTTATTTTTCTAAAAACAGCTAGTAAGGATTACATTCCTGTAAAATGTCACTATTTGTGACATTGTACTAAATTTTAAAAAAAACCGATAGAACTTTTCAACCAAATGAGTGACTTTTGGTTGACAGCTTGATATGACCACTCTTTGTGTGTGTGGGGGGGGGGGGGAGTGAAAACTACTTCATTCAATCAGCTTACCTGGTTTTCCTGTTGATGTTGGTATCATAATGTCACTTTTTATCTTACTTTTCATGTATTATGGAAAATTCATCATTCCAGAAGCTCCTGGATAATCAGGATTGCCAGTTGCAAAATTTGCTATAATGTAAATACTCAGCTGTGCAAGGCTTTGGTGATATGCTCATATTCTTTCAGGGGGGGGGGGGGTATTCTATTTCTGAAGTTAACTTTACCACTTCTGTTGATTTTTATCATCAGCATTTGGATGACCTCCTTTCTACGTAAACTAGGACAAGAAATATTGAAGAGTTGAAATAATTTGGTATTGACACATTTCTTTTAGGAATGTTACCTGCCACATCCTCTAGGCTAAGTGGGTGATATAGTACTTTATCAGTACTGTTGGTTTGGATCTTACTGATATAAAAAGATAATGTCTGGTTTTCAACAGGGTTTTTAGTTTATCTGAAATGAAAGGAAAAATTCAGTTCTGTCATCACTACTATGACATAAAACATCAGTACTATGTGCTATAGGTTTCTGATTTTTTTTGTGGGTTGGGTTGGCATAAAAAACTTGTATACTTTATTTCATAGGACTCTAAGTGTGTTTTCTCTGCTTTGATTAAAGTGGTTTCACTTTTTTTCTTTTTCTTTTTTTTTTTTAAGTTATCAAAAAATTATTGCATTTCTTGTGCAAGTGCTTAAGTATTATTTAATTTACAAAGTTTTGCATACTCTCCCTTCATAATTGCTGCTGCCTTGTGTATTTATTCTTTGTAAGACAACTGCAGATTTTTGAATTTTTAAGTGTATACTGAAAAACTTATTTTGGAAAGAATCCATATAATAGTCTTTTGTGTTAGCTGTTTCTTGAAAGAGGGCTATAGCAAGAACACCCATGTTCCTGGAGTTGTCATGTGTAGTGATTCCTCTGTGGCTAATACTCAGAACATCACAGAACACAATCAGCAATGATGTTGAACATGACAGCATCGTCGCTGATCTTATTCACCCATTCGTGGCTGCAGTTTATTGTCAAATGGATACTTCCAGCAAGACAATGTGCACATTGTCTTGCTGGAAGTATCCATTTGATAAATAAAGTATGTAGCATGTTAACGGGTTCGAAGAACATGACATAGTTTCTTTCAATGGCCAGCTCCGTTCCCAGACCTCAACCCAATAGAACATTTCTGGGAACGTGGAATGGGCAGTTAGCAGCAGCAAACCACCGTCCAACCTGCAACAATTGGGCAATGTCATGAATGTAACACCACGGACAAGCATCCAAGAGGAACATAGTAGACACTTAGTTGAATCAGAGCCATAAAGAATACAGGCCATACTTAAGATAAAAGGAGGTTCTATTTGTTATTAAATGCTGTTCTGTTTGTAAGGTAAAGATATATATTTTGCTGGTTATTTATAACAGTACTTCACATCACCAGAGAAACAAAACTTGTGTTAAACCATTCTGAATATGAGGATTTGTTTTATATTATGAGGTTTGATTTAATTATTTGCTTTTAATACTGAGTGGCAAAGAAAATAGAATGATCATGGTTTCAGGATGATAGTATAATTTTTGTTACTGTGCTTGTAGTAGAAAGAATGCCTATCAGCTCCACACAAGAGATCCCAATACCTACGACATGACAGTGCTGTGTGTAAATGAGAAATGGAAGAGAGTATCATGTTGATGTGCTAGTACTGCCATTATCCTGGAGTTCAGAAAATTCTCAAGTAAAAATATGCTTTAATGGCAAGAATATACTGTCTTAATTTTTACTGAAAGAACTACAGGGATATGTTATTACAAGAAAATTCCATTGCTTTATTACACAGTATTTCTCAGATATGGAGTATATTTCATTGGGACTGCTTGGTTGGTCTCAGAATTCAAATTGTTAATTGACAAATGAAAATTGTTACACTTCACTCAATATAACAGTATTCTGATTGAGTTGAAAAATAAATTTAACATCAAATTCACTAACTGTTTTCACTAACTCTTCAGTATTCAGAACAATAATTTTTTTTATTTTTGTAGTTTTTTTTTTTATTTTTCATTATTAGTAGGAATGTTATCCAGAAGTGTTTCAAAAGTTCATAATAAAGTGTCTTTGCTTATACATAAATGTTTGTCACTGACTGAGCATTCCTCACCAATTATTTTTGGACAAGCCTCTTTGCTTTGTTATTTGGTATTGTAAGGTTTATCTGTTAGCTATTCATAACTGTATTTTTTAAAGAAATTTAAAACATCGACATCCCAGGAATTCAATTCACATTAGAAAAAGAAAATAAGTTGCTTCATAGACACTTAAATTACACCAGTCTGGCATATCCATGGCATTTTATGTTTACAGAAAACCAACACACACACACCACTAAATGCATTTCAGAAACACCCTTTCCCTTCCAACAGTATGGATTATTATTAAAACTTTATGTAACAGGGCTAGATTAATTACCGTATATTATCACGTATAATGCAAACTAGAAATTTTGTTTGAAAACTAGCCCTAAAGTGCCATGTCCACGTATAATGCGATCTGTTAATCTTGCTCCATAACATTATAAATAATACAATACGAATTAACGAAAGAAATATTTATTTTAAAACAAAATGTCAAAATCCTTTAAATTCTTCTTTATCTTTTGAGTCGTCAAACATTTCATTTATAAATTCATCTGTAGGGATTGCGTCATCAGTGTAGCAGTTGTTGTCATCGTCTTCATGCTGTCCAATTTGTTGTGCGTCATCCTTGCTTTCGTATATGACGTCATCTAAGGATCCATCCATTGAATTACTTATTCCACATTTAAGAAATGAGCGTTGAATCATTTCAGATGGTATCGAATCCCATGCTTCTTTAACCCAGCTGGTGACTAGGGTGATCTCAGGCTTCTGAAAATTCCCACCCTTTGTCATCTTCACCAAACCAGATGACATCCATTCTCTCCATTTTTCACGTATAAGTGATCTTTAAATGGCTTATTCAAGCTGACATCAAGCAGCTGCAAAACGGAAGTTAGACCACCCAGTATGACTGCTAGGTCTGTACGTAGCTCACGTGCTTTCTCTTTGCTTGCCTCTGTTAAATGCGCCCGGAACATATCCCAGACTAGCATGCTTTGTTGACGTAACAAGCTACCTGGACGTATGTTCCATACTTGATCCAGCCACAATTGTACACCTTCATCCATCCAACCTTTCTGATTGTCACGAACAATTACACCTGATGGAAATTTCATATGCTCCAGAATTTTCTTCCTTTTAAATATCACTGTTGACTTTAATTTGGTTCCGTCTGCCATGTGCTAGAACAATGGTAAAATGAATTTTTTCATGTCCCGTTGTTTTTATGAAGAGACCCTTTTCACCAACTGAGTTTACTGTTTGATTCCCAGTCATATCAGAGTACATGGGCATTTCATCCATATTGCCAATTTGGAAAGTTCGTATCCGTGACACTTCTGTAATTTTATGATAAATTTATGGAAGGACTGCACTTTTTCTTCAAGCTGCTTTGGTAACTTCTGCGCAATTTTTGTTCATTGTCGTAATGTTAATGCTTTGTGTTCCATAAATCTGTTGCACCACCCAGATGAAGCAAGAAAAGATGAACTACCTGGTGTGGCCTTGAATTTGGCATTCTTGAGTTGTAGAGCTCGAAAATGAATTGCATTTCTTGTTACTATAATGCCATCTTGTCGTTGCGTCAAAATCCATTCATTTAGCTCTTCTTCGAGTTCTGGAAAGGATGCTACATCTCCATGAAGGGCACGTTTCGTTTTGGGGATTTTTTCAAGACTATCTTTTTGCTTACGCCAAAGTCTAATATTACTCTCTGCTACACCAAATTCTCTCATAGCAACACTGTTATGTTCTTCTGCAAACTGCACGACACGCAATTTAAATCCTACTTCAAAAGATGAACGTTTCTGTTGGCTCATTTTCAGGCTAGGTTTGTTTAACGAATAATATTTAAAATGAACTGTGGTTAAACTGATATACCTAACTGTGCTCTATCATTCGGCGACGGAGAGCACATGCGCAGATACGATGCGCGCTCGGTCGCCGAATGCGAGTGGGTCAAGTAGATGTGGTTGCATAGGCATTAGGTAGTATATATTGCATGTGCAAGTCTAATCAGATGTTATATTTTTTAGGATCTGCATATAATGCGAACACCTAACTTTAAGTAGTATTTTTTACCATAAATTTTTCGCATTATACGCAATAATATACGGTAGTTCAGATAACAGTGCCCTCTCCAAGGAACTTAACCACATTCACGAAACCTTAGCTAATGGCTACAATTCCCACCATATCCAAAATATATTACCCCCCCCCCCTCCACACATGCCCTCTCCAGAACAGAGAGTACACCACGACTATCTCTATTCTATATATTCAAGGCACATCTGAAAAACTAACAAATCCTAAAAAATACAACTTTCCAACTACTTACAAACCATATAAAAATTGGCATCCTTTATCTGTTCCACCAGACTGGCCACAATCCCTACACCTTCCAGGTGTTTATCAGGTCCCTTGTACTATGGCTAAACAGGCAGAATTGCTGAATGTAAGACTATATCTATTTTCACTGCTCTGATCACTCAGGACTTGTTGGCCATGCTTTGGACACCTGTCATAGAATACACTGGAAGAATTCCACTCTACTCCATCACAGCAAATGTAAATATGAAAGACTTTTTCTTGAAACTGCCCTAGATTTGGGAATCCTCATCCTCCATACCTGTCCAACAGCCAAGGATGGCATGATTTAGCCTACTAGAGGGCACTGTTTAGGTCTCTCAGTTGACATGCTTCAGCCTCATTACTACATAAGTAATGATTAAAATAATTATTACTTATGTAGTAATGAGCATAATAATTAAAATTATAATAACGGAATTAACTCGTAAAAATATTATTTATTAGTAGAATTTTCACCCGAGTATCACAGACATCTGCAGTACATGTATAAAGCTAATTAAACAATAACTGACAATTCCAAAAGGCACCACCTAAGTAGCTAATGTAAGATAACAAAAAGGTCAGTGAATTTCTAACTTATTTTTAAATATATATATATATATATATATATTTAAAATATATATATTTTAAATATACAGTAAAATACAGCGCACACAGTAAAACCCTGCGATTTACGTCATTTTCCGTTGGTCCCGTCTTAAAACCTATTCTTACGATATATTCTTTTCCTGCTATTAACAACTTGATGTGGACGTTATTTCCCATGATTTGCATTTTTTTCTCGGGTGACAATACTGATTTTCAAACCATTTCTGCGAAATCTGCACATTTCTGTTCCCAGATAACATTGCTTATGGCTGTAGTTTCGTTTCTGCTATCACGGTGACTTGCACACTTGCAGCAATAATGTAGTGATGAGCGATACCGTGATTTTTCAATCACAGTACGAATTGATGTTGCAGAATTTCTGCTATGTGATTTAGCGTGTGAAAGTTGCTTTCAAGTTGCGGTGGTGGATTATCCATGTTAGTAACATGGAGAAAAAAGACAGAAAATGTATTTCTGTAGAAGAAAAGATATCAATTCTGCGACGTGTAGATTGGCATGCCGGAACACGTGAGCATTATGCAAAAGATCTTGGACTCTCCATGTCCTCTTTGAACACGATAGTTAAAAACAGGTCAAGCATTGAACCCAATGCGAAGCAGTCTGGCGCTATGTCAAAAAAAAAAAAAAAAAAAAACGAAAAGCAAAAACAATCAACAATTAAAGATTTTTTAAATACATAAATGTTAGTAATTGTAAATTCATTTATTTTCAGTTATTAAATTTTGTAATCTAGTATGTAGACTCGCATACTAGCAGTAAGTCATCTTTTAGCCTTTTTTTAAATGTATTTTTACATTTCCTGCTTTTTACACTTTTTTCCATCAGTCCCCTGAAAAGTGTAAAAAAAGAAGTTTTACTGTGTGTGTGTGTGTGTGTGTGTACATATTACAATTGAAAAAGTTAGGAAAAATTAGCTGATTTATAAAGTACTATCTCCCACAAAGGGGAGATAGTACTTTAAGGAGATAGACGTAAACCATCGGATCTTTTTAAGTTATCAGAGTGAAGTAAAGTTTCACGTTTCTTTATAAAGCTGTTCCATAAGGAACCGACTTTTATGAAGGACTCTTGTCTTGTTCCAATGAACTCTGTCTAGTATTGATGGCATGTTCTGCAAGTCCAGACTGTTCAGGCTCAAGGTATTGAATATAAGACCGATGTTCTTCTAGACGAATAGAGGCAGATCTTCCTGTTTGTCCAAAATAAGATAATCCACAAGAGTAAGGAATCTGGTAGACACATGGTCGAAATGCAACAAAAGTTGCCTTCGACCATTCAGAAAAATCTCCACCTTTCTCACTTCTCCAAAGGACAAGCTTCCACATCTCAGTTATCCATGTGTCTACCAGATTCCTTGCTCTTGTGGATTATCTTATTTTGGACAAACAGGAAGATCTGCCTCTATTTGTCTAGAAGAACATCGGTCTTATATTCAATACCTTGAACCTGAACAGTTTGGACTTGCAGAACATGCCATCAATACTAGATATAGAGTTCATTGGAACAAGACGAGTTCTTCACAAAAGTTGGTTCCTTATGGAACAGCTTTATAAAGAAAAGTGAAACTTTACTTCACTTTGATAACTTAAAAGATCCGATGGTTTGCGTCTATCCCCTTTGTGGGAGATAGTACTTTATAAATTAGCTAATGTTTCCCAACTTTTTTAATTGTATACATATATGTACTTTTTTTTTTTTTTTTTTTTTAATAAGTTAGGAAATTTATTGACCTTTTTTTAGTTATCTTACATTAGCTACTTAGGTGTGCCTTTTGGAATGGTCAGTTATTGTTTAATTAGCTTTATGCATATACTGAAGGTGCCTGTGGGCAAAAATTGTACTAATAAATAATATTTTTATGTGCATTATTATTATTATAATTTTAATTATTATGTCTACTCATGGTATTTCTTTACTGAAACTTAATATATCTGTGTACTACACACATACCTATGTGCACATCTTATTATGTTTTGCTCCCTGATGATGGCAATTTGACTGCCAAAATATTCGAGAGTGTCAAAAATGATGTCAGGGTTGTGGAATACTGATTATGAAGAGATTGAGAATTTGTAGACTGCAGACACTAGCAAACAAGAAAGAAGGGAGATATGATTGAGACTTACAAACTTCTGAAAGGGTCATACAGGATTTCAATTAATGAAATTTTTTCAATTTATGGAGGATGAGAGGGGCATCCTTGGGAGTTGAGAATGAAGGCCGCTAAGAAGGGGATGAGGGCTAGATTTTTCTCTCAGAAGGTGGTGCGTGATTGGAATGGATTACCATTGGATGTTGTGGGTGCAAGCAGTGTGAATGAATTCAAGAATAAGTATGATAACTGGTGTGTCTAGTATGTGGCCTTCCTTGATGAGTCTCTGACTCCCTGGAGGTCTCTTAAATAATAATTAATAATATATTAATATATGTTGTAATTTACTTTAAAAAAAATACAGCTCTGTTGCCTATAGCAACTTTATCCCTCTTTATCAATGTACTCAGCTGTTTACATTTTGCATTTGGAAATACTAATTAATGTAAGAATTATTATGCATGTCAGAACAGCTTGACAGCCTTTACAGGGCACGTTCCTTATGTATACATTGTGATGTTCAGAATAACAATTTTTTTTGCATATTCTTTAGTTATTACTGAGATCCATTTTTAGAATTGTCAGCATTGTTCATAAAGAAATATGAAGTAATCAAATTAAATCTTTCTACATATTTTAAATCAAAGCTGCGGTGAGAAAGCTGGTACATCTTTTGTAATAATTCATATGAAGAAATTTTATGATATACATGAATTCATCAAAATTTGTTTTAAATTTATTAAGTATAATTAAGAAATATTTGTAATGCTTTATCTGAAAAATTTTATGCTACCCAACAAAAATTTTTTTTTAATTAACAAAACTTACAAGATACTTTCTTATCCAGCTCTGAAATAATATGGACATTGAGGTGTATTACAGGACTTCTAATTTTTTTCAGCATTAGCCAAATCATCTTGATTGCTTATTGAAGAATCATGTAAAGATAAGGAAGGCTGAACTGATCAAATTTAGTTTCCTCCTGTAGATCAGTCCTATAATTTCTTGATAATCTGCACTTTCATTATGATCATTTCATTTATGCCAGTATTATTTGCAGCCATGATTATCACTGTAAATGTGATGTCACTTAATTAATTTGCTTATCTCTAATGAACTTAACACATTAATTCATTATCTGTGATAGTCTAACATTAACGACATTCAAGTAAGTCTTTAATGTCCTTTCAAGTCCTTTTCTAAATGACACATCTGTTTTCATATTTTGAGTTCTGTTTATTTTTGTGACTAACATTGCATTTCTATTACAGGTTCTCTTTTATGCATTGTTTCCTATCCATGTGAAATACTAGGCTGATTCTTATCAGTTTGTGATTGAGGAGCATAATTTTTATTGATTGAAGGAGAAACCTTCAATTGATGCTATGAACAACCAGTGTTTGGATCATTCGTATCTACTATTTTTTTTAAACTATTCCTTGTACCAATAAATCCTTTCCTTCAATTAGCAGTTCATATGATACGAACTTATGAACTTAGATGATAATCGATTATAAATGTTCAAGTATGAAGGTATAAAAATTTTAAATTAGCTACACTACGCCATGGAAACTGCAATACAGGTGGCATTATCAGTTAAAAGATTTGTTTTGAATATTGTTGAGTCTTTTTCATGGTAAGTTCTGTAGCATAGCACATGGCATCAATGAAGCAGAACAATAGTGCCTGAGGCATCATTGTTTAAAAAATTTATCCCAGGGACTTCATGTAGTGCAATGTCTGCAAAATGTACACATTACCGAAAGCAGGTGGAATTTGGTTTGAAAGTAATAGTGGTGGGAATGTATGCCGAAAATGCTATGAGAGCAAGGATCAAAAGTGTGTGTCAGGTTGCAAGATTAAAGTTTTGGTATCTACCTGGATCCTAAACGAACAAGGATGTGTTGGAAATTTGGGATTTAGCTGCCCAAGTTGTATTCTTATTGGCTTAAACCACAATATTAAATGATGGTACAACACGACAGAATTTCATGCTGGCTGTGGCATCACTTTGTTAAAGAATCCCCCCTCCCCTCCATTGATTTTGCCAGGGAGCCAGGGCAAACAGCGAAAAGTCAGCTACTGGAACAAATCCTAAAACACACCCCAAATCAATATCACCAGAGTTGAAGATCAGTACTATCAGCATAAGAAGCCTGAATGGCAAAGAAATGGTGGAGCTAGCTGAGGAATTGGATAAGTACCAGGTTGACATAATAGGGGTAACTGCAACAAAAAAGACAAACTGGTGATATCTTTCTCAGCAATAAATACAAAATGTTATATTCAGGTAATGACAATCAAGGAAAATAAGGAGTAGCCATAATATTCAACTCTAAATACAAGGCTAATCTTTTTGAATGGCAGGCAATTTCAAGTAGAGTGATGTGAACAAATATGAGAATGGGAAACTAGACAATGAGACTTATTTGTGCCTATGGTCCCACTGAAGGTTCTACTAATGTAGAAGTGGAGGAATTTTTTGAGGCTTTAGAGAAAGCAGCTGATGCAATGAAAAAGAAAAGTTGATCCTTGTTGAGGATCTAAATAGCAGAGTAGTCAGACATACAAAAATATATTGGGAAAATTTGGAGAAAAGAGCACAGCTAATAAGAATGGCAAATACCTGTCGGATTTCTGCTCAGGATATGGACTGGTTATTACTAACACAATGTTCCACAATAAAAATGTGCACAAATTCACATGGAGAGAAGAGGCAGGGAATAAGAAAAGTCTCATTGACTATGTTATTGTTGATAGTGATGTTTTCTCCCTGGTGCAGGACACCAGAGTGTACAGAGGATTTGAAATTGGAAGTGATCACCAGTTAGTCTTGGGCAGGATAAAATTGAATTTCATATTGAAAAGAAGAACATGTAAGAAAGTTTTAAAGCGAATAAAAGTTAAGCAGCTCTCAGATGTAAATTATAGACTAAAATACACAAACCTTATTCAAGACAATGTGAAAGAGTTTGAGAACAGAAACCAAACTTTGGAGATTCAGTGACAAGCCCTGAAGAAAACAGATTGATTTAGCCAGAAAGGCATGTGGTTGTGTGCAAGGATAGAAAAATCAGAACTCCATGGTAGACACAGGAAGTTAAAGAGGCAGTGAAGGAAAAGAAGAAAGCATATCAAAAGTTCCTGACAAATAAGTCAGCGTGTGATCTTAGTGACAAGCCTTGAAGAAAACAGATTGATTTAGCCAGAAAGGCATGTGGTTGTGTGCAAGGATAGAAAAATCAGAACTCCATGGTAGACACAGGAAGTTAAAGAGGCAGTGAAGGAAAAGAAGAAAGCATATCAAAAGTTCCTGACAAATAAGTCAGCGTGTGATCTTAGAGATTACAGAGACAAATGTAAGAAAGCTAAATACTGTGTTAAACTGGCTAAACAAAAGTCATGGGAGGGCTTTGGCAAGAATATAGAAAATAAATATCAAGAAGGTGGCAAAATATTCTGGAGGTTATTGAAGAAGCTTAGGAATGGAGGAAAGAGTGCTGTAAAAGGAGTTAGAGATGATAAAAATGATATAAAAGTATGGAGTAATTACTTTGAAAAACTGCTAAATGAAATGAGCAGGGATGACAGCATAGCAGTAAAAAACACTGACCAGACATGCAGTCAGGAATACATATTCATACTTGAAGTAGAAAAAGCCATCAAAAGCCTGAAATGTGGAAAGGCAGCAGGAGTAAATGATATTCTACCAGGAATGTTCAAGTATGATATAATAAATTTAGTTTAATCCTTTACCCAAGTGTAGGTAAACAAAGTTTGTGCCTGAAGTAGTTCAGAACTGAGGCAACTCGTAGCAAGCTCTTAACACTTCTTGTCTCGGTATCTCCCATAATGCAAAGCACATCTCCTTGCAGACATGTATAATGCTATACATTAAGGGAAGGGCCATGCAGATCTCTTTAGGAGAAAGCCATTTGGCAAGCTTATCAACATGAATTTTATTTCATTGGAATGTTTGACTCATTTTCCATTTCTTAAGATTGGATTTGTCTCTCTCTGCTTATCCTACACTTGTGAACTAAGATGTTAGTGATACAATATACTTCATTTAACAGCATGGTATTGGGGAATTTCTTTATTAATTTTTATGCTTTTTGTTCAGTATATATATATAATGTTAGAAGACTGACTTACTCAGTTGACGTACATGTTTTTTAGGATTAAATGATTGGGAAACCGAGATAAGAGATAAAACAGATTTTAATGGCACGACTGGTTTCGTCTTTAATAGAGTTCTTCAGGTGCAAAGAAATAAAAGAAGCAACCAATAAGAACCATAAAGGAAATAACTCTAAACAGTACAAAAAAAGGTTAGCGTATGCATTTCACCGTTAATGCATTAACATTTGTGTATTTAAAAACATTCTCTCTCCGACTTAATTGTTGGGTGCACATGTTCGTTCACAATCTCGTGTACGCCAATATTTTATAGCAGTGCATTGACAGTCAGACAGGTTATAACTTAGGTTGTTATTGAGATGTATAGGATTGAGAATGATTTCTTTCGATTCTACTATTCTTTTCTCTAATTCATCGGAACGATGGAAAATATTAGTAGACTTGCCCCTGGATGGGTGTGGTTCTCTTCGTTAGAATTTGTGGAAAACAGAAATGGCTAGACAGAGCACTGGCTCGCTTTCTCCTATAACTTATGTTTTTCTCTCACAACCGCACCAAATCTCATAGACACCGGGATACTTGAGATTATTTGAGAATATACTTGAGACGGAGCTGATGTAAGGTAGACAAGCGTTACCTTTAACACTTGTTGTATCGTCATTATGGTGAGGGAGTGGATTAAATAGGAATTTGTTAATAGTTTTTTGTGAATAGCCATTCAGTTGAAATGCTGTCCTGAGGAAATTAAGTTCTTTGTTTAGTTCCTCCTCATCATAAAGAAGGGAACGAGCCCATTGTCCAAGTGTCAAAATGATTCCAAACTTTTGTGGGGGATAATGATGAAATTGAGCATGGAGATATCTGTTCGTGTAGGTAGGTTTTCTGTAAATCGAAATCTTCAATTTTTCCGCTGAACGGGTCAGTTTAACATCCAAAAAAGGAAGAGAACCAATAACTTCTAACTCAACTGTAAATTTGATGTTTGGATGTTGATTATTCAGATGGGAAACCCTTTGCCACCAGTACTTGCTAACATCTACCTCAAAGATTTTGAAGAGAAAGCTATCTCCTCCTTCCCTTTAAAACTTAGAGTTTGGAAAAGATACATAAATGACATTTTTTTTAGTTTGGGGCCATGGCCATGAATCTTCAAAGTTTCCTAGACCATCTGAATAATCAACATCCAAACATCAAATTTACAGCTGAGTTAGAAGTTAATGGTTCTTCCTTTTTTTGGATGTTAATCTGACCCGTTGAGCGGAGAAATTGAAGATTTTGATTTACAGAAAATCTAGCCACGCGAACAGATATCTCCACGCTCAGTCTCATCATTATCTCCCACCAAAGTTTGGAATCATTTCGACACTTGGACATCGGGCTCATTCTCTTCTTTATGATGAGGAGGAACTAAACAAAGAACTTACATTTCTCTATATACTATTGTTCTTTTGCTTCTTTACACTTTCTGTTTATCATTTTTTATATGTTTATATTTGTCTTTGCTTTCTTCATTTAGGAAGGTTTTATGCTTTTATCTATTAGGTCTAGAATGTCCTGGGTAATCCATGGCTTTTTTTATTTCCTTGTTCTTCAATCCTATGCAGTTACTGTTGGTCATTTATTAGATGAGTCTTCAGGGTAGTGTCAGAGTTGGCCAATGATGGTTCTTTCCATTTAGAAAGAATAGAGGTGACAGAAATTGGACGGTAGTTAGAATGTAAGGATTTGTCACTCTTAGGAATAGGTTGTATATGGGCTAGTTTCCAAACTACAGGATAGATACCGGTGATGAAACAAAAGTGTAAATAGGTGACACAAAGTGGGGGTCACAGACCTTTAGAACAATTGGAGAGATGCAGTCAGGGCTGGGAGATATTTTGGTATCCTTTGAGCAAAATTTTTCTGATCTCTTTCTGGCAAAATATCTTAAAAATCTAGATAATCAATCCACTGTATTTTTACTTTCAGGGACATATGGTATTATATTCCTGTTTCTAATGCCCACTTGATTATCCCTTGGTATTTATCATTCATGTTAGCTAAAAAATGACAATCTAATGATTAGATTTCATAAGTTAAACCAATAACAAAGATTTAAATTTTCTTAAAGAAATAATTATTGCCAGTACCTTCTTTTCAAGAGTTGAATCATTTGTTTTATTTGTAATGAATGCCAGAAGAGTAACCAGTGTATTTAAAGTATTCTTCAGTAACCAAGTAATTCAATGAGCTGATTTAGCCACTTTTGCTATGTGTGTCCTCTAAACTTTAACCACCTATCTGCCAACACTCCCAAATTCCTGACTTCATCAATTTCCTGGAATGTGGTTACTAGCTGGTAATCTTTTCACTCCAAAATGCATAACCTTACACTTTGCCACATTATATTGACATCCATTCTCCTTTGTCCAGACTGGCAGTCTACCCAAATCATGTTGCAAAATTTTAACATTTGTATCAGCTATTGCTCTATCCAATTTTGCATCATTGGCAAACAACTGAACAGTTCCTCTCAGATCCTTTCCTATATCATTAATGTACAAATTAACTAGTAATGGTAAAGAACAAGGTCCTGTGGCATACCATTAGTCACAGGCCTTCTTCTGGACTTGATGCCTGAATAAACTACTCTATGATATTTCTCCATCAACCACCCTCTTATCCACTTTACCAACTTTATATCAATCCCTATGTGCTGCAATTTACTAATTGAAATTACATACTGTATCCTATCAAAGGCTTTTGCAAAGTCCAGCAGTATCACCTGTAAATTCATTAACTTTATCCAACTCAACTGTCGCTGTGCTTTGTACATTCCCTCCACTTTTTTTTGTAGCTCCAGCTTAAGAATGATATTCATCCATTAGAGACAAGCAGGTGGTTATTATTCCTTTTTATCAAGCCTTGATAAGATCCCTCTTGACTACTGTATGAAGATCTGGTCACCTGGGTTTCTTAATGATGAGTATGAGGTGGAGAGGATCCAGAGACTAGTGACCAACACGGTAGCAGGTCTAGGGAATGAACCTCACAAAAATAGGTTGCCAATTTCTAGGTTATAACAATTGGTTGACAGGTGAAAAGGGATAAAATGTTGAGACATACAAATTACTGAAGGATTTTTACAAAATTAATACAAGGGGGAGTTTCTCAGAACAGGTATAGTGGTGGGAGAACCAGGGCCATCTTGAAAATTGGCAATAGTGTAGTAGTTAGCAAAGGTGTTAGAAATACATTTTTTTGTTTGGAGAGTTGTGAATGATTGGAATAGGTTGCCAGTGTTGTGGGTGCCATGACTGAATGCGTTAAAAGCAAAGTATGATAAATACTGCACAAATGTTGGTTCATGCTTGGCATGATGTTTAGGTCCTCTCTCAATCTGTCTAAGGACTCCATGAAGTATCTTGTAATAATAACAATAATTCTGATTAATTGCTATTCTTCTAGCTCAAGTATCATAATTTACATAATCAATTTTTATTTATAACATTTATTCATACACTTTTTTTTTATCTTAGATTCATGCCCTTATAACTGGTTCTTTTGATACGCCATATGAAGGGGGATTTTTTTACTTCCTAATTCGTTGTCCACCTGACTATCCAATTCAGCCACCAAGAGTAAAATTAGTAACCACTGGAGAAGGAAGGGTTAGATTTAACCCCAATCTGTACAAAAATGGCAAGGTGTGCCTCAGCATTTTGGGGTAAGTTTGTGATAATATTCTGTTAAAATAGACTTAAATATTTAAATTTTCTAACTAAAGTTTTAAAGTTTGCATATAAGTCGACCATCTTTATTTCTTTTCTGAATGCTGTTATGAGGTTATTTATTATCAGTAAGAAAATGTCAGAAATCATTTTTTCCCTTCCAGTACATCCAGAGGTTAGAAAAATACAAATTACTGCAAATAGATATAAACTAACCACTAACTAACATCCAGTATACATCTTAGTTAAAGGAAATTGACAACTGGCAATTCTAGGTGGTAAAGATGCCAAGAAATTATATTCGTGGTTCCTTTATCCAATTGTAAGCAAACAAAGTTTGCCCATGAAGTATCTTCATACTTGTATATATATTATTTTATATAAAATAATATTAGAACAAGCTGGATTCAGGCCAAATAGAGGCTGTCAGGATCAGATCTTCACTTTACGACAAATAGTCGAGAAAGCATGGGAATATAACAAAGATCTGTATTTAAGTTTTGTCGATTTGGAAAAGGCATATGACAAGGTGCCAAGAGAGAAGCTATTCAATACGCTGCAGTTATATGGTGTCAATGGGGCATTATATCAAGCAATACTTAGTCTTTATTTGAGTTGTGAGTCAGCAGTTAGAATTGAAGGAAGTACAGGAAGATGGTTTAATGTTAAATCTGGTGTGAGACAAGGATGTACATTATCCCCCCTGTTATTCATTATCTATATGGATCACATTATGAAGGAATGTGGTATTAAACCTGACATCAAAATTGGAGATGTTAATGTCAGCTCTTTGCTTTATGCGGATGATGTTATACTTCTAAATAAATCCGCTACAAGTCTGCAAGATTCTCTGACTAAATTGAATAGCTGTTGTAATAGATATGGTATGAAGGTCAGCAATAAAAAGACAAAGACAATGAAAATAGGCAGAATCATTGAAAATGTCAACTGTGTTGTGAATGGAGAACCTGTGGAACAAGTAAAACATTTCAGCTACTTAGGCACAATTTTTACTGAAGATGGTAAACTAAATATAGAAATAGACAACAGAATCAGCAAAGCTGGTATCGTGGGAAGTCAATTGAATAAATTCATATGGAATAAGAAAGAAATTAGTCGGAACACTAAATTAGCTGTATACAAGACTGTGTTCAAACCAATTTTAACTTATGGATCTGAGAGCTGGGTCAGAAGTAAAACACTTGACCAAAGACTAGAGACCGCAGATATGAGAGTCCTGAGAAAGATTAGAGGCGTGAACAGATGGAATCAATGGCAATATCATATTAAAAATGAGGATATTAGGAAAGAACTTGACATTGTCAGCATCCAGGAATGCGTTAGCAGAGCTAATCTCAGATGGTATGGTCACTTAAATAGAATGGGAGAGGAAAGATTAGCAAAACAAGTGTTCTCTGCCAGGTTGGCAGGAAAACGACCCAGAGGAAGACCAAGATATAGGTGGATTGATACGGTACAAAATGCCTTAGACGATAGAAATATAAGATCTGATAATGTTGGAGTCTTGACAAGTAACAGACTGATTTGGAGGAAAATTGTAGATAGGAAGTTAGTAATGATGTAATTTTTTCATGTAGTACTGTCATATCCTGTACACCCCTTGAGGGTACATGGCAGGAATTTGATGATGATGATGATGATGATAATATTATATAAAGGATTAAACCAAGAATATAATTTCTTAGCATCTATAGTTTATAGTATAACCAAGCGAATCAAAATCGATCTCTGATCCAGAGTAATTTAATAATGGGATACACCTTTTCACTACTTGTATATGAGTAATATATGACTTCTGTCTTGGCATTCTTCTGGGTGGTGGCCTTTCTCATAATGCATAACATTGTACACACTCAAATGGATGTGAGATCATGTCTCTATACACAAGTAGCCCTTTGTTTGCTTACACTGGGATAAGGAATGAAACCAAGAATATAATTTCTTGGCATCTTTGATTTATAGTATAACCAAGTGAAAAAAACTTTCAACCACTAGGTGGTAGTTGACCTTCATTGCTCAGGGGAAACACCAAGAAGGAATACTCTTCTTGGAAAGCTGAAGTTGCATGAAAAAGTTCATTTTTGTTTTTTAAATTTATATTTTACATAGTCTGGAAACCCCACTCTAGAGACCAAACAATGAACTTTTTCAAGCCACTTCAGCTTTCCAATAAGCGGGGAGTATGTCTCTCACCTAAAGAAAATCGCGAACGTCCATGCCCAAGTGGGATTCGAATCTGCAGTCTGTTGGTTAGAGAACAGGCACGCCAGCCATGGCAGAATATGAGAGAAATTAGTCCAAACACTCTTGTTGACATGTTTAGAAGTTGGATGTTATTCATAACTTATTTTTAACAATAAAAAACTGATATGAAAAAACTTGTTTGTTCAAATTTTTGTACATGTTTTATAGGCATCTTCAGTACAAAAATGAATGACGATTAAACACTAGAAATTTTTAAAATGTCACCATAGTAGCCTAGTGTAAGATCATAAATATGGTCAATATTTTCTTAAATAAGTAATTATTATTATTTTTTTGTTTTTTATTTATTTTTTTGTGATGTTATTGCATAATAGAAATTTTACTTATCCATCATACATGGTGTGGGGTTATTGTGCAAAGCAACTACGCACCCATAGATTATGTGAGACTTAACACTTGCAGTTGGTTAGTTTTTTTCCATTTAATCAAAAGCTTATCCGTTTTAAATTTTATAACTTGATTTTAAAAATTTAAAGTAAAAACTTGCCTATTACATCTATGCACTTACTTTAGAACATTCAGACCTTGAACTTATAAACTTTTTTTTAAACAACTGCTCTTATTGAAGCAAAACTGTACGAGCCCTGGCTCCTTGACATGACATTTCCCTTACCCTTGTAATGACACATCACTAGACAGAATTGAATCCTTTCTTAAAATGAGATTTATCTAGCCTTTCTTGTCATAGACACATCACATTTGTTTGTGGTGCTTATGAGAGAAGTTATCAATTGTACAGATCTTTCCCTGTCTTAGAACAATGTTCTTAGTTTCAAGTTACAGTGTTGTTTTGCTATCTTGCTATCTATACAAAGCAGCTATGAAATGATTGTAGACAGACACAATATTATCCTCATCCAAAGTCCTCTATAGATATCCCAGCTTTCCCACCATGAACTGATTGGCCCTAGTGTATGCCTTGCTACAACCATCATAGCCATCAGCTTAGTATAAATCACTGCTATTTTTAGTCCGTAAATTTGGTCAGGTATTAATCTGCAAAGTATTAATATAATGAAAAATTTCTATAGAAACATCAGGAATTTTTGATTATAGTAAATGGTTTGTGATAGTGAACTTCCTTTGAGTTAGCTTCTGGATCTTTTGTCAAAAATTTTCAATAGCTTACTTTGCAACAGCACAAATCAGCATATTGAGAGGATTTGTTGATTTGTGGACCAGTCAGATAGAACATGCTGTAAATTTGAATCCCACTGTGCCACAAATCTGAAAGTCACTTTAAGAGGCAATTTTTTTTTTTTTTTTTTTTTTTTTTTTGTCATTTGGTGTTGTGACTACAGTCACTTAATTGGAAGCTTGAAGTGACATTAAAAAAAAATTCATTGTGTGATCAGTGGTTCAGAGTTCCAAATTATTTAGTCCATATTGCCAATCTACCATACTAAATATACTCATCATCTTCCTTATACCCTCTTTTTACCTTGCGGTGTCGAGGATCCATTGATCATTGGGCCTCACTCTGTTTACAGGATAAGGTGGTCAGCCTTATGGCCTGTAGTGTTGAGTTCTCAAGGCCAGTTTGCCTGCTTTGCAGGATGAAAAACCCCAGAATAAACTGGGGAAAAAACCCTGCTGTCCACGCCCAAGACTGGCTAACTTGGCTATGGCTGAGGAAGATCCTTCAGCTCCTCACGTCACCGACGGGAATCGAACCTAGGACACTCCTTCCCCAGGCATATGGTTGCGAAGCGCATAGCCACCAGGCTAACTGCGCGGATCTATATATATATATACTATAGGTTACAAATCTTTCATGGGTGAGATTTCATTAATAATAATAATAAAACTTGGTTTCAGTGGTTCTCCACCAGAGTAGATGGACTTTCTGAGAATACTGAGAAAGCTTAACTTCAAGCTTTCTGAGCCTTCTGTTGCCTGTCTTTTGCTAATTTGCTTTGCCATTTGAAATATGGAAACAACCATATTTAATAACCCTTTTTTTTTTTTTTTTTCTTCAATGTCTACTTTTATTTTATTTGGAACTCTAATACTGTTATATCTCCAGCTTTTCCATTATAGATATAAAGGATGACGATTGATAGTTTTTTTAATGGCACAAGGATAGTGAAGGCCATACTGCACAATGTCAAAGGTTATAGCAGTACACGAGATAAGACAATCGCAAATATCCATGCCCACAGTGGGATTCGAATCTGTGACCTATTGATCGGAGATCAGGTATGCTAACCAGACTGGCAGATTATAAAGGAATTCTCTGCATTATACGTAAACCTACCATGAACGTAGCATGGCTCTTTAACTTACTTTCAACTAATGAGATTAATTGATTAAAAAATAATAAAAATAAAAAAATTGACATGTACAGGTCTGATGACAACCTTTGAGATCATGTACCTTGGATTGGCATTGAGAAGTACCATGTTATTGATTTTAGGTTTTGTGCCATTTAAAATATAAATTACTGTATGTTTGAACATTGTTTGTATTCTATGTACAGAGATGTCATTTGATGATTTTCTGACTGAATTTTAATTTGAATTTAAATGTAAAATTTTTTTCAGAACTTGGTCCGGACCTTCGTGGAGTCCTGCTCAGAGTATCTCTAGTGTTTTAATCTCTATACAGTCATTAATGAATGAAAATCCATACTTCAATGAGCCTGGCTTTGAAAAGGTTTGCATTTGACAATTCTTAATTCTTTATGCAATTGCAGCATAGTAACTAATTTATGTGTAATTTCTTTTTACTTCCATCGGTCATAATTTCTTTATTGATGAAGTTACTAATTCACACCATATTTCTTAAAATAATTTGGGACAGTGAGAGATAATGCCTTTTATTTAAAACAGCCCATAGTATCTTGTATACTACCCCCTTTAGATATGGTGTACAGGATACTATGACCATCATCATCATCAAATTCCTGCCATGTACCCTCAAGGGGTGTACAGGATATGACAGTACTACATGAAAAAATCACATCATTACTAACTTCCTATCTACAATTTTCCTCCAAATCAGTCTGTTACTTGTCAAGACTCCAACATTATCAGTTCTTATATTTCTATCGTCTAAGGCACTTTGTACCGTATCAATCCACCTATATCTTGGTCTTCCTCTGGGTCGTTTTCCTGCCAACCTGGCAGAGAACACTTGTTTTGCTAATCTTTCCTCTCCCATTCTATTTAAGTGACCATACCATCTGAGATTAGCTCTGCTAACGCATTCCTGGATGCTGACAATGTCAAGTTCTTTCCTAATATCCTCATTTTTAATATGATATTGCCATTGATGCCATCTGTTCACGCCTCTAATCTTTCTCAGGACTCTCATATCTGCGGTCTCTAGTCTTTGGTCAAGTGTTTTACTTCTGACCCAGCTCTCAGATCCATAAGTTAAAATTGGTTTGAACACAGTTTTGTATACAGCTAATTTAGTGTTCCGACTAATTTCTTTCTTATTCCATATGAATTTATTCAATTGACTTCCCACGATACCAGCTTTGCTGATTCTGTTGTCTATTTCTATATTTAGTTTACCATCTTCAGTAAAAATTGTGCCCAAGTAGCTAAAATGTTTTACTTGTTCCACAGGTTCTCCATTCACAACACAGTTGACATTTTCAATGATTCTGCCTATTTTCATTGTCTTTGTCTTTTTATTGCTAACCTTCATACCATATCTATTACAACAGCTATTCAATTTAGTCAGAGAATCTTGCAGACTTGTAGCGGATTTATTTAGAAGTATAACATCATCCGCATAAAGCAAAGAGCTGACATTAACATCTCCAATTTTGATATCAGGTTTAATACCACATTCCTTCATAATGTGATCCATATAGATAATGAATAACAGAGGGGATAATGTACATCCTTGTCTCACACCAGATTTAACATTAAACCATCTTCCTGTACTTCCTTCAATTCTAACTGCTGACTCACAACTCAAATACAGACTAAGTATTGCTTGATATAATGCCCCATTGACACCATATAACTGCAGCGTATTGAATAGCTTCTCTCTTGGCACCTTGTCATATGCCTTTTCCAAATCGACAAAACTTAAATACAGATCTTTGTTATATTCCCATGCTTTCTCGACTATTTGTCGTAAAGTGAAGATCTGATCCTGACAGCCTCTATTTGGCCTGAATCCAGCTTGTTCTTCACCAAGCTTTTCTTCCACAATTCTTCTCAACCGTTTCTCAAGTATACTTGCATAGATCTTGCCAGGAACACTCAGTAGGGAAATACCTCTGTAATTCTCACATTCAGTTTTATTTCCCTTTTTATATATGGGTACTATTAGAGCTCTACTCCAATCATCAGGAATTCGTCCCTCTGTCCAGGCTTTCTGAACTATGCAGTGCAGCCACTGTAAGACTCTTATACCACCATACTTCAGCATTTCTGGTCGAATATCATCTACTCCTCCTGCCTTTCCACATTTCAAGCCTTTGATGGCTTTTTCTACTTCAAGTATGGATATGTATTCCTGACTGCATGCCTGGTCAGTGTTTTTTATCACTGTGCTGTCATCACTGCTTGTTTCATTTAGCAGTTTTTCAAAGTAATTACTCCATACTTCAAGGATATCTTTTTCTCCTGTTTTCATTTCACCTTTATCATCTCTAATTCCTTTTACAGCACTCTTTCCTCCATTCCTAAGCTTCTTCAACAACCTCCAGAATATTTTGCCACCTTCTTGATATTTATTTTCTATATTCTTGCCAAAGTCCTCCCATGACTTTGGTTTAGCTAGTTTTACACACTGTTTAGCTTTCTTACATTTGTCTCTGTATTCTGTAAGAGTAAAAGCTGACTTATTTGCCAGGAACTTTTGATATGCTTTCTTCTTTTCCTTCACTGCCTCTTTAACTTCCTGTGTCCACCAGGGAGTTCTGATTTTTTTATCTTTGCACACAACCTCACCACATGCCTCTCTGGCAGAATCAATCAATGTTTCCTTCAGAGTTCGCCACTGAATCTCCAAGGTTTGATTCCTGTTCTCAAACTCTTTCATTTTCTTTTCAATAATATTTCTGTATTTTAGTCTACAGTTTACATCTGAGAGCTGCTCAACTTTTATTCGCTTTAAAACTTTCTTACATGTTATTCTTTTCAATATGAAATTCAATTTTATCCTGCTCAAGACTAAATAGTGATCACTTCCAATTTCAAATCCTCTGTACACTCTGGTGTCCTGCACCAGGGAGAAAACATCACTATCAACAATAACATAGTCAATGAGACTTTTCTTATTCCTAGCCTCTTCTCTCCATGTGAATTTGTGCACATTTTTATGTTGGAACATGGTGTTAGTAATAACCAGTCCATGTCCTGAGCAGAAATCCAACAGATATTTGCCATTATTATTAGCTTTGCTCTTTTCTCCAAATTTTCCCAAAATATTTTTGTATGTCTCACAATCATTTCCTACTCTGCTATTTAGATCCCCTACAAGGACCAACTTTTCCTTTTTCATTGTGTCAGTTGCTTTTTCTAAAGCCTCAAAAAATTCCTCCACTTCTACCTTAGTAGAACCTTCTGTGGGACCATAGGCACAAATAAGTCTCATTGTCCAGTTCCCCATTCTCATATTTGCCCACATTACTCTACTTGAGACTGACTGCCATTCAAGAAGATTAGCCTCGTATTTTGTGTTGAATACTATGGCTACTCCTTCTTTTCCTTGATTGTTATTGCCTGAATATAACATTTTGTATTTATTGCTCAGAAAGATCTCACCAGTTTTGGTCTTTTTTGTTTCAGTCACCCCTATTATGTCGATCTGGTACTTATCTAATTCCTCAGCTAGCTCCATTTCTTTGCCATTCAGGCTTCTTACGTTGATAGTACCGATCTTTAACTCTGGTGATGTTGAGTTGGGGGTTTGTTTTCAGATTTGTTCCAGTAGCTGACTTTTCGCTGTTCGCCCTGGTTCCCTGGCGAAAACAACGGGGGCCTTGTTTAACCGGGCGACGCCCCAGCCGGCATGAAATTTTGTCATGTTGTACCATCATTTTTCATTTTGGTTTAACCAATAAGAATACAATTTGGTCGGCTAAATCCCAAATTGCCAGCCCATCCTCGTTCGTTCAGTATCAAAGTAGATACCCAACAGGGTGCACCACGAGAAGGTGAGGATTGGACATTAGGTCAGAAGCCCTGGTCGGTTCTCCGCATTCCTTTAAAGGCTATGTGGAGGTCTCCTCTCAGTTATACAGCTTTGACCCTTAGACCATACACATTAAAAATTTACATTACTATCAACCATTTTCTCCAAATTAGTCTTCTCTCGGGACTGTTAGTGTCACATCTTATATTTGGTCTTCTTTTGGCATCTTAGCATCAAACATCTGTTTTGCTAATTTCATATCTGTGGTCTCCAATCTTGATCTAGTGTTTTACAGTTGCCCATTAAGTAATAAGATTGCTTTTTTTACAGGACAGCCCTTTGAATAAAAGTTGCAAATGTGTTTATAGTTTTTGCCGCTAGAGTGTGCTGTATTCACAAGTCAAGTGACACAGTGGCAGCTGTTGAAGTAGGAGTGTGTAAGTGGAGCATGTCAGAAGTTGTGCCATGGAGCAAAGAGCTGTGATAAAATGTTACTGTAAATTAGAAAAAAACTACTACAGAAATGTACCAAAATCTAAAAGAGGTTTATGCTGATGACTTTCTGGGCCATGCACAGTTTTCCTGGTTTTCAACATTTAAAGAGGGAAGAGTCCCTGGAGGATGAACCATGCTGTGGGCAACCAGTTTCTGCATGGATAAATGAAAATGTGGTGCAAGCTAGGGAAATTATTGCCCATGATAAGTGAATAACCACTAGACTTGGTGTCAGTAAGGAAACAGCCGGATTAATCTTAAGAGATTTGTTCAAGGTTTGTGCCATACACATTGACACATGAACAGAGAGAGAGAGAGTACTGGGTTGTATGTTGTCAAAATTTTAACCATGGTTGATCAAGATCATGATGTGTTGTAAAGAATTGTCACTAGTGAAGAAAGTTGGTGTTTTCGATTTGATCCAGAAACAAAATGTCAGAGCATGGAATGGTGTGGAGTGTCTTCATCCCATCAGAAGAAAGTCATGTTGCAAAAATCACGTGTCAAGACAATGGTCATTTTTATGCTGCTGAAATTATCCACCACGAATTTCTTCCTGAGGGCACCACAGTGAACAGTCAGTATTATTTAGAAGTAATGCAACATCTGTACACTCATGTGATGTGCCAGGAAAGAATTTCCACAACAATTAGTTTCTGGCCTCGAAGTCTCAGTGATTGAACATCCTACAGTTCACTAGGTTTGACTCCCACAGACTTTTCCCTCTTCCGAAAGGGGAGTGCTTCAATGACATTGAGGACATCCAACATGGTGCGATCCATAAACTGAAGGAGGTTCCCATTCAGTTTATGGACTTCCGCCATGCATTCAAACACCTGTATGACAAATATAAACATTGTGTGAAGTTGGAGGGAAATTATTTTGAGTGTATGTAATTGACAATTCCAAATATAGTTCTTTGTTTTGATGTAACAATTGTTTCATTACTTAATGGGCACACCGTGTATTTTTGAGCCAGCTGTCAAATCCTCGAGTTGAAAATTGTTTTGAATTCAAATTTGTTTGAACACTGCTTTGTAATTCATTTATTTTACTGTTTTGACATGTCCATATAAATTTAGTTGACTCCATATTTTAGCTTGGCTTATTCTGTTTTCTATTTGTCTATTTAATTTGCCATTTCAAAAAGTGCTAAAATAGCTAAAAATGTTCTTGTTTTGTATTTAGGATACTGCTGTTGATGTCGGTATTCCTGCCTATTTTCATAGTATAAAAAATCAGTGTAAAAATATGCAATTTTTATTCCTGTTTTTTCATACCAGATTTTTTACAGCAGATATGCAATTAAGGAATCCTGCAAACTTCTGCTCAGTTTATGTAAGAGTGATGCATATAAAGAACTGAGATGAATATCTGGTTTAATGTTACATTCCTAATGTGATTTGATCTGTATAGAAGATAAATAACTGCGGAGATAATGTGTACCTTTGTTCAAACTAACTTTGATAGTTTGGCCCAAACTCAATTTTTTCTCTTCAGCAATTTTCTTCTCGATATGCTTGTATAAATCTTACCTGGAACACAAGGGAAATTCATCTAATTATCCCAGCAGAAGAAAGTCAGGTTGCAAAAATCAACCTATTCACACTTATGGATCTACTATTTGACCAGGAATGCTCAGAGTATTTCTTGTTCTACCAGTTTATAAATGTGACAAGTCTGGGAATTGCAAAGGAATGTTTCTATACATTGTCCCAGGAAAGATTCATCTATAAATTTAATAGAAAACTGGTTAATTTTTGATAATAAATGTAGGGAAAATTAAGCTGGATTCATGGTTGAATAAGTTGCCAGAACCAGATTTTTACCTTAAGACATAGTTAAAATCATAGAAAAATATAAAGATGTATTGCTTTTTTTTCTCCCAAATAAAACCAGGGTTGGCGGGGGGGTGTCCTTCATTGTAGCCCAGACTTTGGTAGGTAGCCAGGCCCAACCCTTTCTTACATCTATAACTAAGTTCAGTTCTACTGATTATTTTTGGACCTAAACAGGAAAGAAGCTTCCATCTCTGGTTCTTCACTAGTATTAATGAATGAAGTAGTGAACATTATTCTCTTGTTGATTTTCAGTTATAGAATTTAAAATCCAATTCACTAGTAAAGAAACCATACACCGTTGCTCTAAAGTTCAACTAATGGGCTAAATAGAGTCCTGGAAAAGGCTCTCTAGTCTGCTACTCTTATTTTTCATTTCCTAAGGTTACCTTAAGACAATTCTTAAGTGCCCTAAGATTACTGTGCGTATTCTACTTGTAAATTGAATTTTTATATATCGATAAAATGGTTACCTTCTCTGTCTTCCGTTATCCATCTTGTATTTCGGGATGCTGAACAACCTAAATCTAGAAAGCTTTTTTAAACATTTAAAACTCATCATCGTGACTTTTGAACTTTTTAATTGTGTTTTTTTAATTCCTCTTTAGTATTAAAATGAAGTACATATAAATTCTGAAAAAAGTCTTAATTGTACAGCCAAACTTGGAATTTTCATGAACATCCTTAATAGTAGCATCAAGCACTATCTGATCTAAAATTATGTGTAGTGACTTTGGATTATTCAGACAGGAAGTGTGTATTTAGGCTATTCTTGTTTGATAAGTTTCACCAGGATTTAAATCTAATTAATGCCTACATACTTAAGAATTTTGCATCTGATTTGGAAAGCCTTTTGTTGGAGGTGGTGGGAGTGGGTGAATTATGACTCCATCCTTGGAATATGCATAGACATGACTCATGTATCAAAAGCTGAATGGCCTATCACAACCTATTATGTATGAACTTCCTTAATTCTCTAATGAAGAGTTATTCCTATCTGCATAATTGCTTGTTATAATGATTAACACCAATGCTTTCCAGGAAGAACTCTTGAGGCTGAATTAATCTTCAGCTGAAAACGTTAAAACCTTCATCTTCTAAAAGTTCTTCATTCTATGGGATTTGAATACAGACACTTGCAACCAAAGGGTATTGTCTTTACCAGCTGAATTTAGGAGACTTCCTATGTGAATTTCTAATGGTGTTTACTAAAGTGCAAGTCAACTATATAATACCTTTTCAAAAATGACTTAGGTGAATGTTTACAGCTAGCAGTTGAGTCAAGAATGTTTCATATTTCTGATAAGATCCTCATAAAACTGGTATCTTTTGTAACAATCTCTCTGACAGTAACATGACAATCTTGATGAATCCCTTTCATGGGTGTGCTATCTTATGATCTGCATTTTTGCGAATCTTTTAAAGTAAATTCCCTTGTTTTTGTAAACTATCTTCTGACACTGATTTCTGTAGTTTTCATGTATGTTGTACACAGTTCAGTTGTATTGTTTGAATTGTTGAATTGTTTTTATGAACACAAATCATTAATCCCAAAAATTTGAGACCCATCTTAAATCTTATGTAGCTGTAATACTTCTTTTTTACAACATTAGAAGGTGCCAGATTAGGACTAGTTCATTTGTCCATTGCAATTTGAATTGTTTCACTTACTCATTGTCATGTGTTAACTGTCATATGTAGTGTGCTCTGAAGATGCTGGTTTTGAAATCCAGCAAAATATAAGCCAGTTAATAAACATCTCTTTTTATAATGATTGGATTCAGTGGAAATTTATTATTTTTAATAAATTTCCACTGAATTTTCTTCTTCATTTGACTAAGAACTTGATGCATAGTATTATGAATTTTTGTATGGACACCACTTGGACTGTTATAAAACCTACAATGAAAAATACATAGGAAAGGAAAGCTCATAAAAGTGTTGTATGTGTGTGGAAGGAGGATATTAAGTATGGCACAACAGGTGTTGCTTTTCATGCTCACTTTCCATCAGTGTTGTCATTTAAATTTATATTTTTAAACTTTTTTTTTTTATTTTTATGTTGAGCCCATACACAGGAGGTTGGTTGGTCAACCTATAGTACATTGGTACCGTGTATGGGTTGGGAAAGGACAATGCCATGATTTTATTTTAACAAAAGTTTTTAAAATAGAACCAAAGCCTTATGAGCATAGTATTATGCTTTAGTAGATTGTCCACCTGATTGGCTGAATGTGAGACCTAGTGTGATTGCCTAGTGTGAGACCATGGCCCTGATTATTGAAGCCTGAACTGTCTTGAAAATTCCACGTTTGATCTGTAGAATATGGTTTCTAGACTATATAAAAAATAAAGTTAATAAAAATGAACAAAAATTCTTAGCCTACCCATAGAATTGGTTCCTAAAACCTTTTGTGGGTGGAACCACATTATAAAAAAAAATTAAGCATATAATTTTATTTCATTTGGAATTAAAGAAATCAGGCATAAGGTAAGGTTGCCATATCTAGTCTTGGGGGTATTTTGTTCAGTTCTTTACTCTATGTAAATGTTATCCTTTTAAATAAATTCACATGATTTTTTAACAGATTAAATAGCTGTATATTAAATTTGGCACAAAAAATTGGAAAGCTGAAGCCTTTTTAAAATGATCTAAACTAACACACTAAACATCTTGTTTAGTATATGCTGTTAATTCATCATCAAATTCCTGTCATATACCCTCAAGGGACGTACAGGATATGATAATACTACATGAAAAACACATCATCACTAACTTCCTATCTACCATTTTGCTCTAAATCAATTTGCTATTTGTCAAGACTTCAACATTATCAGATTTTATGTTTCTATATTCTAAGGCACTTTTTACTGTATCAGTCCACCTATATCTTACTTTCAGTCTTTTTCCTGCCAACCACCTGAGATTAGCTCTGTTAACACATTCCTAGATACTGTTAATTTAGATCAGGGCTGTCCAAAGCACTGCCCGTGGGCCGCATGCAGCCTGTGGTGCGTTTTTGTGCGGCCTGCCTGTAGGATTTAATTTTTACGAGCAAAAAAATAAAATAACAATTTGAATCGAATGCCTATCAGATATTTTAATTCTATCAATAATCTCGATGTTGATAATTTTATTTGGTGTTTCTCGGTCTTTTTCCTGCCAACTGCCTGGCAGAGAACACTTGTTTTGCTAATCTTTCCTCTCCCATTCTGTTTAAGTAACCATACCACCAGAGATTAGCTCTGCTAACACATTCCTAGATACTGTTAATTTAGATCAGGGCTGTCCAAAGCACTGCCCGTGGGCCGCATGCAGCCTGTGGTGCGTTTTTGTGCGGCCTGCCTGTGGGTTTTGATTTTGATGAGCGAAAGAATAAAATAACAATTTGAATCAAATGTGAATTAGATATTTTAATTCTATCGATAATCTCGATGTTGATAATTTTATTTGGTGTTTTTACATCGCTATATACCCACGTGTTTTTCAAATATTGGATGTGTCAAAGAAGCGTTATTACACTGTTTTGTTGTTCCAACGGTCATGCTCCAGGCGCTCATGGGGAACATGAGTGCGCAATTAGTGTTTTTTTTTAACATTTTAAGTTTGAACTTCTTAAAAATGGTTCTCTCACTATAGAGAGCTTATGGCAAGCACTGAATAGTTGAAAATACTGAGATTTCTTTAGAACATGAAATCTCATGTTTGAGATTTCGGTTTTTTATTAATAGTAGGAATTGTTTAGCAAGAGTCAGCTGTAGCATCATGAAAATAACTGTTGTATCTTTACCCATATCAGCTTTTTATTACTATTATTGAGGGGAGGTGCAAATTTTCAACAAAAGGTGTCAGTCTTATTCTACTTTGCCTTTTTTACAGATAAAATGCTTTTTTTTAATACACACACATACCTTGGAGGTCATCTGAATTATCTTCTACTATTTCAAAACAAATGAAATACAGTCAGAATGATTGATTCTGAAGTATAAAGAAATATCATTATTTTAACAAAATTTCATAAGGAAATGTTACAGTATCTTTCATGATGAAAGTTAATTTTATTTATCTGTTTAATATTTATAAAAACAAATATCATTGTATCAGGAGAGAAGCCCGGGTGATAGTGCCAGTTACAACGAGATCATCAGGCATGAGACCATTCGAGTTGCTGTATGTGACATGTTAGAAGGTGCTTCATCAGACACTGTTGAATGTCCACAAGCCTTACGGTATGTTGATTCATAATCTTTGGATATGTTAACTTCAGTTAATATATTTTTCCATCTTCATCTGTTCTCTCCTCCCTTTCTGTATATCAGAACTTATTCATAACTTTAATTGCACCTCTTGATGTTGTAAATATTAAATATGTTAGATGCAGTAACAATTTATTGACAAATAGCAAAATTTTGTATACTAAAAATAACAGTACATCATCATAATTGTTGGAACAAACAATTTAAATTAACACAACAATCAGTGAACTGAAATAAATGCACTTTATCTAACTTGTAGCAGCTATATATGAATGTCTGTTCAAGAAAAGTTTATAACTTTATTATGCCATCCAGAATTAAATTAGAATGGTTGCTGCTTGATCACAAAATTTGGGAGATTCTTATCATGAACAATTAAAAATGATTAGTTCCTTGATGCCTTTCTAGTTTGTGGCACTTGCTTTTACTAGTTAACTGCTGTTTTTAGCTTGTTTGTTCTATACTGATGTTGTTTTTAGTATAAAATATCTGTTGCTAATTTTCAATCAATCATTGTTGTGCATTTTTTATACTTGAATTAATACAGCATAAGAAACTACTGACAAGTCCCATGTTAGTGTTATGTTAAAAAAACAAAAAATCACTATATGCAAAATATACCATTTATCCTTACAGATTTGCTGTAGTCTCAGTCAACTATAAAATGCAAAAGAAAAAGCTGTATAACTGAGAGGAGACCTCCACATAGCCTTTAAAGGAATGCAGAGAACCGACCAGGGCTTCTGACATACAAAAATATTTTGGGAAAATTTGGAGAAAAGAGCAAAGCTAATAATAATGGCAAATATCTGTTGGATTTCTGCTCAGGACATGGACTGGTTATTACTAACACCATGTTCCAACATAAAAATGTGCACAAATTCACATGGAGAGAAGAGGCAAGGAATAAGAAAAGTCTCATTGACTATGTTATTGTTGATAGTGATGTTTTCTCCCTGGTACAGGACACCAGAGTGTACAGAGGATTTGAAATTGGAAGTGATCACTATTTAGTCTTGAACAGGATAAAATTGAATTTCATATTGAAAAGAAGAACATGTAAGAAAGTTTTAAAGCGAATAACAGTTGAGCAGCTCTCAGATGTGAACTGTAGATTAAAATACAGAAAGATTATTGAAGAAAAAATGAAAGAGTTTGAGAACAGGAAACAAACCTTGGAGATTCAGTGGCAAGCCTTGAAGAAAACCCTGATTGATACACCCAGAGAGGCATGTGGTGAGGTTGTCTGAAGGATAGAAAAATCAGAACTCCATGGTGGACAGAGGAAGTTAAAGAGACAGTGAAGGAAAAGAAGAAAGCATATCAAAAGTTACTGTCAAATAAGCCAGCTTGTGCTCTTAGAGAATACAGAGACAAATGTAAGAAAGTGAAACACTGTAAAAATTGCTAAACAAAAGTCATGGGAGGACTTTGGCAAGAATATAGAAAATAAATATCAAGAAGGTGGCAAAATATTCTGGAGGTTATTGAAGAAGCTTAGGAATGGAGGAAAGAGTGTTGTAAAAGGAATTAGAGATGATATAAAAGTATGGAGTAATTACTTTGAAAAAGTGCTAAATGAAATGAGCAGGGATGACAGCATAGTGGTAAAAAACACTGACCAGACATGCAGTCAGGAATACATATCCATACTTAAAGTAGAAAAAGCCATCAATGGCTTGAAATGTGGAAAGGCAACAGGAGTAGATGATATTCGACCAGAAATGCTGAAGTACGGTGGTATAAAAGTCTTACAGTGGCTGCACTGCATAGTTCAGAAAGCCTGGACAGAAGGACGAATTCCCGATGATTGGAGTAGAGCTCTCATAGTATCCATATGTAAAAAGGGAAATAAAAATGAATGTGAGAATTACAAAAGTATTTCACTACTGAGTGTTCCTGGCAAGATCTATGCAAATATACTTGAGAAACGGTTGAGAAGAATTGTGGAAGAAAAGCTTGGTGAAGAACAAGCTGAATTCAGGCCAAATAGAGGCTGTCAGGATCAGATCTTCACTTTACAACAAATAGTTGAGAAAGCATGTCAATGTAACAAAGATCTGTATTTAAGTTTTGTCGATCTGGAAAAGGCATATGACAAGGTGCCAAGAGAGAGAGAAGCTATTCAATACGCTACAGTTATATGATGTCAATGGGGCATTATATCAAGCAATACTTAGTCTTTATTTGAGTTGTAAGTCGGCAGTTAGAATTGAAGGAAGTATAGGAAGATGGTTTAATGTTAAATCTGGTGTGAGACAAGGATGTACATTATCCCCATTGTTATTCATTATCTATATGGATCACATTATGAAGGAAAGTGGTATTTGACATGATATCAAAATTGGAGGTGTTAATGTCAGCTCTTTGCTTTATGCAGACGATGTTATACTTCTAAATAAATCCGTTACAAGTCTGTAAGATTCTCTGACTAAATTGAATAACTGTTGTAATAGATATTGTATGAAGGTCAGCAATAAAAAGACAAAGACAATGAAAATAGAAAGAATCATTGAAAATGTCAACTGTTTTGTGAATGGAGAAACTGTGGAACAAGTAAAACATTTCAGCTACTTAGACACGATTTTTAGTGAAGATGGTAAATTAAATATGGAAATAGACAACAGAATCAACAAAGCTGGTATGATAGGAAGTCAATTGAATAAATTCATATGGAATAGGAGAGAAATTAGTTGGAACAGTAAATTAGCTGTATACAAGACAGTGTTCAAACCAGTTTTAACTTATGGATCTGAGAGCTGAGTCAGAAGTAAAACAGTTGACCAAAGGCTAGAGACTGCAGATATGAGAGTCCTGAGAAAGATTATAGGCGTGAACAGATGGCATCAATGGCAATGTCATATTAAAAACGAGGATATTACGAAAGAACTTGACATTGTCAGCATCCAGGAATGCTTTAGCAGAGCTAATCTCAGGTGCTATGGTCACTTAAACAGAATGGGCGATGAAAGATTAGCAAAACAAGTGTTCTCTGCCAGGTTGGCAGGAAAACGACCCAGAGGAAGACCAAGATATAGATGGATTGATACGGTACAAAGTGCCTTAGACGATGGAAATATAAGATTTGATAATGTTGGAGTTTTTGACAAGTAACAGACTGATTTGGAGGAAAATTGTAGATAGGGAGTTAGAAATGATGTAAATTTTTCATGTAGTACTATCATATCCTGTACACTCCTTGCAGATACATGGCAGGAATTTGATGATGATGATATTTAACAAGTGATAGTATTAATGGCAATATCATATTAAAAACGAGGATATTAGGAAAGAACTTGACATTGTCAGCATCCAGGAATGCTTTAGCAGAGCTAATCTCAGGTGCTATGGTCACTTAAACAGAATGGGCGATGAAAGATTAGCAAAACAAGTGTTCTCCGCCAGGTTGGCAGGAAAACGACCCAGAGGAAGAGGTAGATAATTTGCCTTGCCTTTTTCATAGAGGACCCATCACAAGAGGTGGTAAACCTATATTATACTAGTAACATGGATATGCAGTAAGGAACTTGTTCACATTTGACTTAAAGCTGTGAATTCTATTCTTTGTGAAACAGGTCGTGGGAGATCGTTCCAGAGTGCAGCACTAAAAGGGATGAATAAAGAGGAGAAATTTGTTCTGTGGGTTTGGAGTTGAACTGTGAGAGAGAATGACCATACAAGTATTTATAGAAGATGAGGCTACAGAAATAATGCTTGTGTGAAAGAGAACAGTCATCGACATCAGCCCAATGGCCAAGACAACCCAATATAGCCCACTTGGAGGCACCATTAGGACTTTAGGAACAACAATAGTTTCTTATCTTCTGCCTCATTAATGGTTAGGCGGTTTTGTGATTTGCACAGAATTAGAAGAGCTGTTTGGAGTTTAAACCTAATTTTTGGATGCAGAGGAAGTATTATTTGTGGCATGGTGAGAGACCTTCTCTTGCTTATTGAAGACCTGACATGGCTGAAAGAAGTAAAATGTTTGGTCTCTAATAGATTTTATTAAATTATGGTAATATTCCATAAAACGCCTACTCATCATCATCAATTTCTTGATATGTACTCACAAGGCATGTTCAGGTTACTATGACAGCACTACATGAATAAGTTTACATTATTATTAATCTATCAACAATTTTCCTCAAAATCAATCTGTTACCTGTGAGAACTCCAATATTGTCATGTAATATTTCATTTTTCGAAGACACTTATGTCTGAATCAATCTACCCTACACCTTGGTCTTCCTCTGGGTCTTTTTCCTGCCATCTTGGCATCAAACACCTGTTTTGTTAACCATTCTATTTAAGTGGCCATATACCATCTTAGATTAGCTCTGCTTACACATTCTTGAATGTTAACAATGTCAAGTTGCTCTCTAATATCTTCATTTTTAATATGATTCTTCCATTGATACCATCTGTTCACTTCACTGATTTTTCTCAGAACCCCTCATATCTATTGTCTCTGGTCTTTGATCAAGTGCTTTATTTCTAACCCAACTCTCAGATCCATAACTTAAAACTGGTTTGAACCCCATCGTGTATACTGCTAGTGTGGTGTATTGACTACTCACCACTCACACGGAATTGAAGTACTGTGCATGTATTCCTTTCAGAATGTCCCTTATAAGTATAATTATTATATTGAATAAATGATTATACACCACATTGCTGGTTTGTAATCGGTTATTCAGTATACAAATGAATACTTGTTAACGGAAGGATGGGACATGGAGAAAGATAAAGTTCTCTCTCTCTCTCTCTCTCTTTTTTTTACCCTTAATTTTTATTAGGATTCTGAATATTCTCAGATCAGTTGTATTCAAAGAAATTCGGAATCAGTCCTGTGTGAAAGTAATAAAATTTGTCTAAAAGTTATTGTTATATTTTTATTTTTAGAGGCCATCAGTCCTAAAAAGTACAGATTTCTTTTTTACAGGGATATCATGGAAAGGTCATTTACAGAGTTTTATGAATACTATGATTCTACAGTGAACAGCAAGCTACACTTGACCAATCAGCCTATGTCTGTAAGTATTATCTACATAAGCAAATTTTATGATATTGATATATGTGTGTATATATATATATATATATCACTGCATTATAATGTGTGCACTTATTACAGTTGACTCTCACTATAACAAACTCCTAGCCACTACAGGAATGGTTTGTTATGGTGGATAGTTTGCTATATATTAAATTTTCTGTGACACAGACCATACCTATTGGATTTCATTTGGAAATTTTTTTGATTGTTTATGGCAAGCAAATAATAGTGTTTGCTGTAGTGAGAGTCAAGTTCTGAGATTTGTAGACATGAGTACAGTATTACATAAAATTAAAAATAAAGCACTGTAAATCCAAGCTATACTGCCATGTGATTTATCAACTTGCAGACCCAAATTCACTGACTTGTGTGAGCAGTAGTGTGGGTATTGGAGGTATGTAAGAGAAACAATTTGGCATCATTGCCTTAGAAATCACAAATGCAGGAACTTTTACATGTATTTTCTTTATATTCTTGTCTATAAAAATGCATGGATTCTTTAATGAAAACTCATATAGCATGCCTGTACTACAAAAGCATTTTTGCTTATGCTGTCATAATGCTTAAGTGTAAAGCATAATTGCAAAGACAAAATATTGACATGGTTATAACTGATATTAACAGGAGTATTTCAAACATATTACAGTTATATTAGAGACACAATAACAGCTTGTACTGCCCAAGGCATTGATTCCAGAGGGTTGCTGGAGGTAATTGCAGCCATGCCTGTTGTAGCAGTGTCCACAACTGCACCTTAGACATCAGTCCTGGATACATGGATCTGATGTCTTGCTCTACAGCCATCTCAGAGAAATTTGATAGGATTTAAATCCAGGGACCTTGGGGTTCACTGGATGTTCCCAAACTCAGATGGGTGTTACTTGAGCCGTGTCTAGTGATTGTGGCCTGGCTGGGTGGCACATTGTCCTGCTGAAACAGACCATCAGCTGCAGGATGCACAAAGGCAGTGAAAGTGTGTAGGTGATCAGCCAGCACGTTCTGGTAGCTTGCGGCATTTAACGACCTCCCCCAAACCATCACATAGCCACCAGCCCCTTGAACAGACCCAACCTGGGAGGACGGGGGCCATGGCTTCGTGCTGTTGATTTCTTGCCAAGATGGCAGAAAAGAGACCCAGAGGAAGACCAAGGTCTAAGTGGATTGATTCAGTCAGAAGTGCCTTAGAAGTACGAAATGTTAGCTATGACAATATTGGAGTATTCACAAGTAATAGATTGATTTAGAGGAAAATTGTTGATAGGAGATTAATAATAATGTAAACTAAATCTTGTAGCGCTGTCACAGTAACCCAAACATCCGTTAGGGGTACATATCTGGAAATTGATGATGATAAAAATACTTTGATAGTTTTTCTTGACCTGGTGAAAGTCTTTGACAGCCTTGACTGGAACTAAATGTTTAAAATCTTAAAAACAATCAAGGCAGAGTGAAGAAATAAAAGGCTCATAAATCAATCTTTATAAGCACCAAGAAACTCAAACAGAAACTAAAACAGTAAGGACACATGAGTGTTTTTTTTCTACTACTGTTTAATTTCTGCACTGAAGAAGCAATAAATAAATTAACAGAACTAAAAACTGGAATTGCAATTAACTGACTCCAGTTTGCTGGTGATTTAAGACTTGCTGCTGATAATGAGGACAAACTAAACCACCCCCACCTTCCCCAAAAAAAGGGAAGAAATTTTCACGCAATACAGCCTAAAATTAATTATAAGAAAATGTCTAATTACAAGTGAAGTGAACCCCACAAAAATGCATGCAACAAGTTAATTCCTAATATGGAAGAAGCCAACCAGATATAAATTTAAAAATAAGCTTCCTTAAAAGGGCTTTCTATAAAGAAGAAACACTTACTACACATAATTTTCTAATGTAATCAAATTCTATTTAATTCTCAATGCATTTCATGGGTATTTGTCTATCTACAGTGTTTGCTTTAACTCGGCTGTTTTAATACATGCTTATTAATCCATTTAATATTATTGTCACTACTTTCTTTGCATTTTGTATAGTTCACATAATTACATGTAGTCAGCATCAAGAAAAATAAGAAGTTTAAAAAAAATGACAGATTAATCTGAATATAAATACAATACTAACCCCCTTACAATCTAAACCAATTCATTTTTGTGCAGAAATTCAGCAGAGCTGAACTAAATCAATTAAATATTGCAAGCTTCCAATGAGTAACTTTTTGGTATTTAATTCATATGAAGCAAATTACTGATTCCTTGAAGCAAAAACCTAACATAGCACTGAATGAACAAGCTGTTTATACCTTTACAACTGCTTTTCTATGGATGCTAGTTTTACATGATCATAAAATACACAACCTACACTTTCATTCCTAAAATTATTGTTTTTTTAATGACAGGTGCTCATGAAAAGCTGCAAACAAAAACAGTTAAGTCAAATTCGGGAACCCTGCTCCTGAGATGAAACATGGCACTTCTTTAAGCAACTTCTGATCTTCAAATAAGTTTGGAGGCAGGTCTCTTGTGCCAGACAATGAAAATCATCTGTAGCTTACGATTTTCATTTAGTAAAAATTACTGAGAAACATGCAGTCCCTGAAAATATTTACTTGCAGGTTTTACTGCTGCTTTCAGATTTCTGGCTTGCAACTGAACATGTATTATTTCAGTCACAAGCCAGTGACCTTCAGCAAGGAAAAAGTGTTTATTCTGAATAACTGACAATGTAAATAATGAAATTAAACAAAATGGCTAACAGAGTTCATTTTGTATTCAAGTACATGCTTCAAATTGAAACATAGAAGTATACAAAACTACCTTCTTTTGTCGTAATTCAAACTAATAATTTGGCCTACCATTTAATTCAATGTAGACTCCATTTTATCACCAATTTAATGTAGTTTTGTATGCTTCTACATTAGAATAGTATACGTAGATAATAGAATACAGTTAATAACTTATATAATTTTTTATTAATAGAATGTTTGGTTAATTCAGCAAACAACACTTAAAAAACAAGAAAACAAATTATAAGCATGAAGAGAGTTTTTATCTGTATATCACGGTATAATAAAAATAATAGTTACAGTGGTGCAAAGTAATTAGCAAATAGGTTACACTTCAAAATTGGGAGAGTTCAAGTCACTCATAAATTAGGCTGAATTGGAACTTCATAGTTCTTTATACAGCCTTTCTAAAATATACTTTTATGTAGAATTTTAGTCTTTTTCTCCCTTCTCCACAACATCTGGTAAATGTTTTTGCCATTTGGAATTATGGCTAACAACCAAGGCTAAGAGGCTATTTTTTTCATCCTGCAAGCAGGATGCTCGCAGGATGAAAAAAATCCTACCAAGTCTGTAGGGACTGGCTTATTCATCATTTGAAAAATCCTTATAAAGATTCGTTATAGCTGGTCTACTGTAGTATGGTCTCTCTACTCACAAGCCATGTTTAACAGACCTACCTACCTATCTATCTATAGGAGACATGATCACAGAAGCAAGTGACTCAATAAACTTCTGAATGAGATAGAAAAAATCTGATTTTCCTAAGAGCATAAGGCAATGCTTGCAAACCAGATGGGAAGAAGCCAAAAGGTTTATCATACACAGAAACTAAAAATGTCATGTGGACAACAATGAAGGTGTAGACCATGGTAGTTATTATCTCAGGTATGAGATGAGTTACAATTGCTCAACAGGAATATGAATTCCATATGCAGCAGTTCTTATACAAGTAGCTACAGCAGTGAGAAACTTTTGTGTGCTTGTCATGAGAAAACATGGAAGAGTTTAAAACTGCAAAAATATTGTCCACAAAACAACCATATGAATGGATAAAGCATGAACATGTTCAATTTTTTTTTTTTTTTAATGGGAAAAATTGTAGAGTTGTGGAGCAGATTTATCTGCATGCCCAATTTAAACAAAAATAGCTGTCTCATTTTTCCAGCAGTGGTGAGTAATCTGTATCTCTTGCCATTTTTATTCATCTACTGACTATTCCTTTTGCATGTAGTTAAATTTTTTATTCTATACAACATGCCACTCTGGACTGTATGTCCAGAGTGGCATGTTGTAAAGTTGTATGCAAGGAGAAAGAAATAACACCATGGCAAACATAAGTTAAAGAAAGCATACCAAAAGTTCATAGCAAATAAATCAGCAGGTGCCCTAATAGAATACAGAGAAAAAATGTAAGAGAACTCTAAGCTATGTGTAAAAGTAGCTAAACAAAAGCCATGGGAAGACTGGTAAGAATATAGAAGATAAATATCAGAAGGTAGAAAAATATTCCGTAGGCTATTGAAAAAAAAAGATCAGAAGTGAACAAAAAAAAATACTGTAAAAGGAATCAAAGATGATAAAGGTAACATGAAAACCAAAGATTAAGATATTCTAGATGTATGGAGTAATTACTTTGAAAGACTTAAATGAAACAAGCAGTGACAGAACAATAGTAGAAAATATTCAAGAGGAATGCAAACAGAAGTATGTATAAATACTTGAAGTAAAAAAAGTTATCAAAAGTTTTCCACCTGAAATGTGAAAAGGCAGCTGGAGTAGATGATATTCAACCAGAAATGTTCAAATATGGATTATAAAAGTTTTGCGGTGGCTATGCTATATATGGCTATATTTAAAAATCATATCAAAATATAAATCGCCATGTCTCACTCTAGTATTTGCCAATGATAATCTAATGTCGCCATCTGCATACACTAGTCAAGATGGGGTCTTATCAAGGCTCAATAAAGAGGAATAATAACCTGCTTGTCTCTGCTCATCAAAGTATTCTGTGGTAACCAAGGAATCTGATGAGCTGCTTTTGTTATGTGTCCTCTAAACTTTTTACTAAACATTCCAAAATCTCTGGCTTTGTCTATTTCTTGGAGTACATTTTCCATCAATGTGGTATACAGCTGGCCATCCATTCTCCTTTGCCCAGACTGCCAGTCTATCCAAATCATCCTGCAAAATTTTAACATCATCTGTATTTATTATTGCTCTACCCAATTTTGCACCATCATCATATGAGAAAAAAAATTGTAACCCTTATCAGGCGCTCAAGCTCTAAAAGATGATTATATGAAACTGATCTCATTTACTATATCTTAGTCAGTTAACTAACATTCTACAACTAATTTTTTATACTATTTAAGCCATATGAGGTATTAAGATGTTTTTAATTGAAAATCTGCTTAAATCATAAGGTGAGCATAATTTATTTCCACTTTAATATAATTGAAGCCTTTGTAAACCTAACTGAGAAATAAAAGGTTCCTCCCCCCCCCATAAGTAACTTACATGCTGTTTATTGTGTACTTTGAAAACCTGTGATGTTTGTGTGCATTTCAGTAATTGTATACAAGTACTTATATATTTGTCTTATTATTATTTTAATACAGGATCCTTTTGGTGAGAAACGAGGTGTTTTTGACTATGCTTCAGTACAAAGGAGATTGCAAGCCATTAAAGCGAAATTAGATGAAAAGAGATCAATTCAGCTTGATAGTGATGGACATACCGATTCAGATTCATCCAAATAATTGTTCCGTTAGTTTTTTTTTTTCATGCATATTAACACAAATCATTTCTGTACAGTCTTTGTTGCAGGACCACATCTATACATTTGTGGATTTTGTTTTTATCTTTTTCATTTGTTCGGCATTTTGAAATGAATCATTTAGGCATGCATTTATGAGAATGCCAACTCAATGTTGAGCTCAAATTGTTTTTACAAATGTCCTGTTGGGAGAAAATGTTTTTCCATATAATAAATATTAATTTACACATGATTATACCATGTGTTATTTCTTTATTCTTTACTGCCTTCATGGATGCAGTTAATACTTCATGAAAAAAATCACTTAATAGAACATTTTCCAGGTAGTAGTACCTATTTGTGTAGTACTGGTTGCTGCTTAATAAGCATCAGTGTTATAGTGAATGTTAATTGCATCTAAGGGCTTTTTTTTTTTTTTTTTTTTTGTGTTAAAACATTCATTAATGTATTTCCCCCACCCCATTGTAATGTAAATAAGGTGACTAAAAAACTGATTGTCTTTTATGCTCTCTCAATCTTTTTAAGTATCAGTTAATATAAATTTTTGTTGCTATATTTTCATGATCAACAGTTGTCCATACCTCAGCTTTTTTATTTTTTATTTTAAATCATAATAAAGAATAGTAAGAATCTCTGTATAATTTTTTTTTTTTTTTTTTTTTTTTTTTTTTTTTTTTTTTTATTTAATGAATTTGGCTTATTTTATATAGTGCCATTGGTTTCGAACTCACAGTACATACAAACTAAGATTTTGGAAATTTGATAGGGAAAAAAAAGTGATGTAATTTGACAGGTTCAATTTGGTGCTCTACATTCCATTTTCCTGTAATGATTGATCCCTTAGAAATAAATATTATTTTTGCTCAGTGGTTTAGTCTTTGAAATCACTAGCAAGTTGTTATCACAGAATGTTGTGTACATTTAAGACAGGTAGACATTTAAAATTATCTAGAGAATGGAATTTAATCACAAATTCTGCTAATTAAGAAAACATAGCTGCTCAGTTTCTATGAGCTCCTCTAGGTTTGAATTTTTCAAACTTATAGGCACTTAAAAGATCCATCATCGTTTTGGTCTCATTTTTTGTATTCTTTCAAAAACTTGTTTTACATGCAAAATTATCAATTTCTTCGTGATAATTTATCATAGCAGCAATTTCTTATAGATTTTGTAGTTTATTATGTTAAATCTAGGGGATCCGTGATTTGTCAGGTTTCTTATATTGAAAATAACTTGTCAGCTAAAGAAAGTATAATGGGAGAACTTACTAGTTAGATATTTTTAAGTTTCACTGAGTGAAAACTTATGTGCAAACAAAATTATTGTATAGTATAATTTGTTCTTTTAAAAGATTCAAATGTTTATTTTAACAAATTCCTATATTGACTATGCTCCACTGTAAATTATCTTGTAATGTTTGATATTCTTAATCATGGCCCAAAACACAGAAAAGATTATCATCAAAACAGTCCGTCTGTCACAAAAGAAAATTGAAGCAAATGAATTAGCAGAATGAAATTTTGTTCACTTAGAAATAGGGTATATTTTTACAAGTTGTTCGTTATAGATGGGGTTGGAGTAGGATCTTGTTATTCGGGTCACCTAAAGTTGTTGGGGGGGGTATTTATTTTTATTATTTTTTTTTTTTGCAATATTTAAATAATAAATAACCTTTTATACTCTTACCAACAAAATTATTTTACTCTTATGTATCAATGCCATGATCTGAAAATTATTTCTACTCAGCGAACTGATCATTCTTGTTGTAAAAATTAGACTGTAGTGCTGTTATTACAAAAAGCATGATTAATGCTAAGCAGGATAGAACAAAAATTAATCTTCTACTGTTTCTTTTATAACAAATATTTGTTCTGCTTTCCAGAAAAAATTACTCAGGGTTTAGACTAGTCTGCATGTGAAATATGCTAATAGTTATGTACTTCTAGTTGTGTAAACTTAGTGTTTTGTTTGTATTGCATAAAGTAAATAAGTGAAGAATACTTAAAATAGCATGCTGGCTTCGTTAATTACATTATTATTACACTGAAATTGCATGTGACATATAGTGCAACTGGAAATGAACACTGTTTACATGACTTTATTTTTAACAATGAACGTATAAGCAGATATGCCCTTTTAGTTATATAGAGCATACTTATTATCTGAAACATATGATGCTATATGAAGAACTGGATTTGTTTCTGCAATTAAGGAAAAGAAAACTTGATGATAGGGGATTCCTTTCTCTTTAAAGGAACTTATTTGTTTACTTTTGAATAATTCACTGCCTCGTTTTGATCGCTTATGTTCAGTCTGCTATTTTTTAACCAATATTGTCATATAAATTGTGAATAACTATATCCAATATGAAATATGCATTTCATATTTTCAATGATGTTTCTGTTGTGTATAACTGCATGGGGGGGGGTATTTTACTATTGCAGTAATCTCAGATAATGCTTATTCAATGAATTTTCTTAAGAATTGTTAACTAGCATTGTTATGCTGCATAAGGTATGTGACATGGCCTGTTGTGGATGTATTTTTTTTTTTTTAACTCAACATTTCTTCATAATCAAATTCCTTATATGTACCCGGGGGGGGGGGGGGGGGGGGGGGAGTGCGGGATAATTATGATAGTACTACATGAAAAACTTATATCATTACTTCCAATTAACAATTTTCTTCCAAATTAATCTATTATCTGTCAGGACTCCAATATTAACAAATCCTATATTTCTGTCTTTAAAGACTTTTTACTGCATCAATCCGTCTACATTTTGGTCTTATTCCTGCTAACCTGGCAGAGAACACTTGTTTTGCTAATCTTTCCTCTCCCATTCTGTTTAGGTGACAATACTACCTTAGATTATATCTACTAACATATTCCTGAATGCTCACAATGGCAAGTTCTTTCCTAAAAGCCTCATTTTCTGTTCACTCCACTAATCTTTCTCATATCGGAGGTCTCCAGTCTTTCACCAAGTGTTTTATTTTTAACCCAGCTCTCAGATCCATAAGTTAATTGGTTTCAAACCTATCTTGTATACAGCTAGTTTAGTGTTTTGATTAATTTATCTCTTATTCCATATAAATGTATTCAGTTAACTTCTACATACTAGCTTTATTGATTCTGTTGTCTATTTCCATATTTAATTTACAATCTTCACTAAAAACTGTGCCTAAATAGCTGAAAGGTTTTACTTGTTCTATAGAACAAGTAAAGCATTTCTTGTTTCATATGAAATATGCATTTCATATTTTCAATGATGTTTCTGCTTATTTTCATTGTCTTTGACTTGTTATTGCTGATTTTCATAGAAAATGTATTACAACAGTTATTCAATTTAATCAGAGAATCGTTCAGACTTGTACCAAATTTATTTAAAAGTATAACATCATCCACATAAAGTAGAATTGAGATTAACATCTCCAACCTTGATATCAGGTTAAATACCACTTTCCTTCACAATGTGATCCATATAGATAATGAATAACAGAGGGGATAATGTACATCCTTGTCTGACACCAGATCATTAAACGTCTTCCTGTACTTCCTTCAATTCTAACTACTGACTTACAACTCAAATAAAGACCGTTGACACCACATAACTGTAACGTTTTGAATAGCTTTTCTCTTGGCATCTTGTCATATGCCTTATCCAGAAAACTTAACTACTGAGCCTTGTTATATTCCCATGAATTTTCAACTTGCCTTAGAGTGAAAATCTGATCCTGGCAACCTCTATTTGACTGGATCCAGCTTGTTCTTCACTAAGCCTCTCTTCCACAATTGTTCTTAACTGTCTTTGAACTATACTTGCATAAATCATACCAGGAACACTAAATAGAAAAATTCCTCTGTAATCATCACATTCAGCTTTATTTCCTTTTTTATAGATGGGAACTATAAACGCTCTACTCCAATCATCTAGAAGTCAACTATCTGACCAGGTCCTCTCTATTATGCAATGCAGCTACAGTAAAACTTATGCCTCCATATTTCAGCATTTCTGGTTGAATTTGGTCTACTCTAGTTGTCTTTCCACATTTCAGATTTTTGATGACACTTTCTATTTCAAATATATGGATGTTTGTTGCTGACTGCATTCTTGTTAGGAGTTTTCTACTACTCTGCTGACATTGCTTCTTTTGTAGTAATTACTCCAAACATCTAGAATATGTATCTTAAGTTTTCATGTTACCTTTATCATCTCTGATTCCTTTTAAGTACCCTCCATTTCTAAGCTATTGTTGATAGTCTCCAGAATATTTTGCCACCTTCCTCAGATTTATTTTACATGTTCTTACATTTTTTTTTGTATTCTCTAAGATCAAGCTTGCTTACTAGTGACTTTCCATATGCTGTCTTTTCCTTGACTACCTCTTTAATTTCCTGAATGATCCACTATGGAGCTCTGATTTTTCTATCCTTACAGGCAATCATACCATGTGGCTAGTCAGTCAGTGTTTCAGGGTTTGCTATTGAATCTCCAAGGGTTGGTTTCTGTTTTCAGAGTTTCATTTTTTCTTGACTGATGTTTGTGTATTTTAATCTACAGTTAACTTATGAAAGCTGCCTGAATTTGATTCATTTTAAAACTTTCTTATACACTTTTTTTAATATGAAATTTGAAAATTTTCTTTAGCATCTGTTCCATAAAAACCTTTTGAGTAACATTTTTCTATATTTTCTCTTTTTCATCTTTCAGCTAAATTTTGTAACCCACAGACTCAGTCTATCCTCAAAACTAAATAATGATCACTAACTATTTAAAATTCTCTAATATACTCTTGTGTCCTGAAGTGGGAAATCATCGCTATCAAATGTAACATAGACTTCTTATTTTTGCATTCTTATGTTGGAACATTGTGTTAGTAATAACTTATCCATGTCTCAGCAGGTATTTACCATTATTATTAGCTTTGGATTTTTCTCCAACTCAATATTTGAAAAATTGAAAGATGAGACAGCATATGATGTGGCAACCCATTGAGTTATTTTGTATTGTCATTTTTCAGTTTTAGAAACAAATTTCTGTTATTCTTTACTACTTTGTGGTAGCAAACAGTTTGTAAAGTATTTTCATGGCTATGGTACTTGTAGGTAGACTGTTCACACAAGTTGCCTGAAATATCCCATAATGCAGTTACATAAAGACATGTACATTGTTATGTATTATAGGAAGGGTCTCTACCTGGACTGTTCTGACATTTATTGAAGTCTCATCAGTGGGAACCAGACCCTAGAAGAGAACCCCCCCACACACTTATATCTTGGTATTCTAGGAATAAGTTAATCTATTTCTTCAGTCTATATTTGCATATTGTGTGTTCTTCTGGCTCACTCACTTTCAGATGAAATGCTCTAAAAAGGTTCTTTGC